>NC_091812.1:32025984-32329015 GCF_041296235.1 Equus asinus
CAGAGGCACTCACAACTAGGATATACAGCTATGTACTGCGGGGCTTTGGGGAGAAGAACAAAAAAAAAAAGAAATATAGAAAGACAAAGAAACAAATATCAATATGAAAAAATCTAGGCCAGCCCCAGTGGCCTAGTGGTTAGGTTTGACGTGCTCCATCCACTTCAGCGGCCTGGGTTCGGTTCCTGGCTGTGGACCTATGTCACCCATCTGTCAGTGGCCGTGCTGTGGTGGCAGCACACATACAAAAAGAGGAAGATTGGCAGCAGATTTTAGCTCAGGGCGAATCTCCCTCAGAAACAAAACAAACAAACAAAAAACCCAAGATGTTGTTTCCAGGAAATAATAAATTTCAATAGCAGATAAAAACCAAAGGGGGCTAGAACAGCAGTGTATGGACCATACAGACTCTAGGAAAGATGCACAAACTTAGTGTCTGAACTTTCTGGTAGACGAGGGAAGGTAGGGTACTTTGTGTGAGAAGAAACACCATAACCTTTCTTAATGGGAAACAAAGCTTTTCCTAATAGTCATTTCTAAAAGCAATTGCTAACATAGGGTTTCATATGGGACATCGAGGTGAATAAGAGACCCTGTTAGTACACAGATTCCTGGACCTCATTCACAGAGATTCTGATTCAGTAGGTCTGTACTAGGACCTGAGAATTTGCATTTATTCCATGCTTCCAGCTGTTACTGATTCTGCTTGTCTGTGGAATGCATTTTGAGTAGCATAGATACAGGACATAAGTCACAAACTTATATACCCAGAGGTACCAGCCAAGTAACGTGAATAATTGCAGTGGGCCACCTGTAAAAAAATAGGGGGGTGGCAGCTGTGACAAATTAGGAAGTGAATGCTTCATTTTAAAGGGTGCTTCTCAACGCCAGCCAATTGCTGTTGCCTTGTGAAAATGCAGGCAACTATTGCTAGATTTTAAGTGTTTCAAGAGAAACCCAATGATATGAAGATAAAATTATGTGAAATTTCTATTTATAAAAACACCGTTCAGGCCAAATACATCCTTCTCTCAAGAAAGGCGTTATAGAGAGTGAGTGTATTTTAATGCCTTTGTTGTAGTTTCCCTGTATTTTTGTTTCATAAAATATTTTTCTGCAGCTACTAACATAGCAATTTACAACTAAAGACTTCCTCCTGGGATAATGTGTGTTTATGGTTTTATTGTGTCAGCAATTTAAAGCTTCATTCTCTTCCTAATGGGAGGTTCTTTTAAAAGGGTATGCAGGTAGGCAGGGGTGCAAAAACTCACTCCAATTTCTTACAGCTGAGGTGTTGGCTTCCATTTCCTTGGAGATCAAGGATTAGAGTGAAATGGATAATTCTAGGGCATCAAGATCTTGCAAATGAAATTTTTCTAGTTTTTGGTCCAGCTTCCCTGCAAATATGAACTAGAAGATTTCACATAGTCTTTTCGTCAAGACAAATTTTTCTTCCAGTAAATGGACAGAAGGTAAATCTCAGTTTGAAAATTCTAGAGTGATTTCTCTTTGTTGACTGGTCTAATATACTATGATAGCAACTTTATTATTTCTTTGATAATTCCTTCTTTATCATTTCCTGTTTTCTTTTTCCACAACTCCTAATATTCAGTTGTTGACCTCTTAGAGTGATCCTTTACATTTTTGCTTTGTAGCTTTTACGTAGATACTCATTATATGATTAAAGAATTCCCTTCTGTTTCTATTTTACTAATAGCTTTTTGTTTTTTTAATCATAAATGAGTTTTTAATTTTATTGCGTGGTATTTTTACCTCTATTGAGATTTTCGTGATTCTCTTCATGTTGATACGAAGAATTTCTTAGACTGATTTTAGAATGTTAAATCATCTCCACATTCCTGAAATAAACCCTACTTGATTAGGACGTATCATAATTTTTATGTATAGCTGATTTGGTTTTCTAAAATTTTAAAAGAATGTTGGATGTCTTTATAAGAAACTTCAGCTTATAATTTTCTTTCTTGTAAAGTGTTTGTCACATTTGGGATCAAGTTGTACTGGCTTTATCAAATGAGGTAGAAGTGGTCTTCCATCTTTATTCTTTGGAAATAAAGAACATTAAATAGTATTATTTCTTAAATTTTTGGAGGATCACTGATGAAGCCAGCTGAACCTACAGATTTCTTTGTGGAAAAGCTTTAAATTAAAGATTCAATTTCTTTAATTGATACGGACTATTCAGATTTTTAATTTTTTCTTATGTTAGTTTTGGTAATTATGATTTTCCAGAAATTTTCCTATTTCACCTAAATTTTCAAATTAATTAGCATATGATAGTTTGTAATATCATCTTAGTATTTTTTTATGTCTGTTAAATCTGTGATGTCCCCTTTTTATTTCTGATAAGAGTAATTTGTGCCTTTCTCTTTTTCCTTGATAAGAGCTGCTAGGAGTTATCAATTATTAATCTTTTTAAAACGAAATAATTTTTGGCTTTGTTCAATTTTTCTACTGAGTAATTTGTTTTCCATTTCATTAACTATTCTTTATATCTTTATCGTTTCCTTATTTCTTCTCCCTTTGGGTGTAATTTACTCTTCTTTTTCTAACTTCTAGACATGTGTTTTCAGGTCATTGCTTTTCAGCCTTCTTTCCTAATAAATGCATTTAAGGTGCTACATTTCTCTATATGCACTGCTTTATCAGCAAACCACAAGTTTTGGTATGTTCTATTTTTGGTATCATTCAGTTAGAATATTTCTAATTTCCATTTTGATTTCCTCTTTGACCCATAGGTTATTTAGAAATTTACCACTTAATTTCCAAACATTTAGAGTTTTCTTGCTATCTTTTGATATTGATTTAATGCTTAATTCTGCCGTGGCTGGAGATTGTTCTCTGATGACTTCGGTCATTTAAAAATTTGTTGAAACTGGCCTTATGGAACAGCATAGAGCCAATTTTCTGTGTATATTTCATGTACACTTAAAAAGAATAAATATTCTACAGTTGTTTGCTCAGTGTCAGATAAATGTTAATTAAGTCAACTTGGTTAATAGCGTTAAAATCGTCTATAATCTTGTTGACTTTCTAACTTGTTATATCAATTACTGAAAAATGATTGTTGAAATCTCCAACTATAACTGTAGATTTGTCTATTGCTACTATTAATGTCATCTTTTTTTAATACAAATTTAAAATTTTTATATCTTCCTGGTTGATTGACTCATTATTATTACACAACGTTCCTCTTTATCTCTAGTAACTGCCTTGCCTTAAAATTTACTTTGTGTAATATTAGTATAGCCATATGAGATTTTATTGGCTGGTATTGTATGGTATATGTTTTTCCATAATTTAATTTCATTTCTTAAAATGTGTTCTTTTTTCCCCTCAGCTTTATTAATATATAATTGACATATAATGCTGTGTAAGTTTAAGGTGTACAATGTGATGATTAGATATAAGTATATATTGTGACATGCTTTCATTTTACTTTTATTCATTCTATATTCTTATATTTAAAGTGTGCTGCTTGTAAGTAGCATATAGTTAGGTTTTAGATTAGATCCCACCTGACAACTTTGACATTTAATTGGGATATATAGTCAATTTATACTTTTAAAAATTAATTATTTTAAGATTGTCACCTGAGCTAACAACTGTTGCCAATCTTTTTTTTTCCCCCTTCTTCTTCTCCCCAAAGCCCCACAGTACATTATTGTATATTCCAGTTGTGAGTGCCTCTGGTTGAGCTATGTGGGACACTGCCTCAGCATGGCCCGATGAACGGTTCCATGTCCGCGCCCAGGATCCAAACCGGCGAAACCCTGGGTCGCCGAAGTGGAGCACGCGAACTTAACCGCTCGGCCAGGGGGCTGGCCCCCTCAATTTATACTTAATACAATTATTGATATATTTGGGTTTACGTCTACAATCTTATTATTTGTCCCACCTATTTTACATTTCTTTTTCTCTCCTTTTTGCATTCACTTTGATTAATTAGATATTTCTTATTATTCCTTGCTTCTTATAATACTGCTTCCTTGTTAGTAATACATTCCTCTACTCCTCTTTTGATAGTTATTTGGAAATGGCAATATGTATCATTATTTATTAGAATTTAATATAAATTACCACATTTAATAGATCCAGGACAAGGCAAGAAACTTCGAAGAGTTTACCTTCCCTTACTGTCACCCAGCGGTGTGCTGGAGCTGACTCATACCAGCTCCTGGCCGTCGATTGATAACTTTTCAGGAATTTGTAGGCCAATTCTTAAAACATTGGTAGTTTGAACTTGGCCATGGTGGGAGTATTTATACCACAGAAACTGAAAATACACAAAGTAAGGTGTTTTTAGGTTTTGGGAGAAGTTGTTAAATGTTTACTAGCATATTGCTGTCTCCGTCCCCATTTATGTTACTGTTTCTGTATATTTTAATACTGTATATATTTTAGATGCCTCAAGACATTCTTTTTTTTTTTTTTAAGATTTTATTTTTTTCCTTTTTCCTCCCCAAAGCCCCCCAGTACATAGTTGTATATTCTTCGTTGTGGGTCCTTCTAGTTGTGGCATGTGGGACGCCGCCTCAGTGTGGCTTGATGAGCAGTGCCATGTCTGCACCCAGGATTCGAACCGATGAAACACTGGGCCGCCTGCAGCGGAGCGCGTGAACTTAACCACTCGGCCACGGGGCCAGCCCCGCCTCAAGACATTCTTAATATAATTTTACACTGCTAATATTCATAAATGAATGGAATGAATAGAATCACAGATTCCTAACAAAACTTCCTATGTTTTTTTACAAATCAGCATGTTTTGTAAAATAGCACGAAGGATTGATGTATGAATGAATCATTATATAACCAATTAAATTCACATGAGTTGTAGGTTGTGGCTTTGTCCTCCTTTCATGTCGGCAACTTGAGAACTGTCAGCTATCTTCTTAGGCATTTAGTCCAGTGTTTGTTGAATGAAAGACAAAAATTAATAAACACATGATCTATAACTTATTAGAAAATGTGGTTTTTGTGTGCGTGTGCGCGTGTGTGAGGAAGATTGTCCCTGAGCTAACATCCGTGGCAATCTTCTTCCATTTTATGTGGGATGCCACCAAACCATGGGTTGACAAGCAGTGCTAGGTCCGCTCCTGGGATCTGAACCTGCAAACCCTGGGCCAATGAAGCAGAGCATGCCAACTTAACCATTACTCCACTGGGCCAGCCCCTAGAAAAAGTTACTTTTGATACTACTACAATTACTACTAATATAGTAAAATTAAGAAGAGAATCCCTTTTACTATATATTTGAAACACAGTGTGCATTTAATAAATATTGTTTAATTGGTGAATGAATAATAACAAGCCACAGGTAAACACCTACCCTCACCAGAATAATCTTCTCTAAAACTGGGAATATTCCTCTGTTTTATCTCAGAAAGTCTAGTCATCGTTCAGGCTTTGGCCTCCTCCAGAAAGCCTTTCCTGACTTCCCAAGCTCACGTTAGGTGCCCGTCTGTGCTCCCACACCACACCTATCCTCTAGCATGGCATATATCACAATACGTTGTAATTGCTTGCTTCATTATCCGTCATTCCACTATTCTGTGCACTCTGTAAAGGCAGGGATCATCGCTCTCTTGTCATATAGTACAAGCTAAATACATTTAACTTGGAGATGTGAATTGTAGATTCCCAGGGCAGGTGCTAAATCTGATTTGCCTGTTTTCACGCTGCAGTGTAGGCATAGTACTACATTGCTACATGGTTTTCAATCAATACTTCTTTGAAATTGACTCCCCATTAGATCATGAGCCCAGAAAACCCCAAAAAACTGCTTTTAATATTAACTTGGACAAAACATAGAAGACTAAGCTTGGCTTAAATAGCCAAGCAATGGTACTTACGGTATTTTCCGTTTTAGCGTTCCAGCTTTTGTTTCTCTTCAACAACATAGGTGACTAAGCCCTTTTGGCGTTTCCAAAAAAAAAGAGGAAAATATAGTCACAGAACATATTAATTAGAGGCTTTCCAAACATTCAAAATTGTATTGGATGGTGATGTTTAGCAAAACGCAGGCAGGAGGGAATCAAATATGATATCAGAATTAAAGTCAGGAGTCTTGACTCCCCGACTCATGGTTGAGTAATTTTGTTCCATTTGCCCAGCAGGCAGAATGTCTTGGAAGCTGTTTGTTGTGTTGCATGTAGTACCTTGGTCCATGTCAGACCCGAGAAGTAAGAATCCAAGATTTTTAATCCAGTTATCATTCTTCCACAAGCCTTGGGCTTCATTGAACAATTGCTTTAACTGGAATAACAGTTTTGCCTTTGTCTTGCCATTTGTCAAAGCATATTGTGAAAGTTTAGAGACCAGAATTATGTATTTGGCAAAAATTATGTATTTATGAAACTCCCTGGACATGGCCTTCGGCTCAGAACCAATTGGCAACTCCAATTGGTTGGAAGGGTCAATTTTATTAGTAAAGGTTTTGGTTCTTAGAAAATCATACTCTAGGAATAATGAGAGAAATAAAAAGCCTCTAACTTGGCTGGGGTCAGGCTGGTCATGTCATCTGTCCTAAATTTAAATTTGTTGGGAGTGGAGAAGACATAAGCTCTATTTTTAACAATTACAGGTCGTGATTTCCATAGCCTGATTGCTTTTGGCACATGTTATTGTGTTAAATGGCACATAGACCATTTTGAAAATGAAACCATGAGATTTTCCTCCTTTTTATTTTCTAATCACAGTCTGTTTTTTCTAGAACTTCTCTTTGGCTGTGCTATTAGAGAATCCTAATCAGAATTTCCTTAGGAAAGATTCTTCTTTGGGTTGGCCACTGGATATATTTTTTCTACTTAATGGACCGCTTTTAATGAGTAATTGAAACTAGTAGATGGTCTGTTGTCTGGTTTGGAGAAGTGATTTAATTCCTGGTGGCAAAAAGTGGCCAGGGCATTGAAGCAAGTTGGAGCCTGTGCCTACCGTGAGGGAGAACGGTTTGCTGCCAGATCAGGTTGGAAGGATGCCTGCTCTAAGTCACATGCCACGTTATTTATCTGGCTCCCCCTTCTCTCATCTCTACTGGGCAAGTGACATTACACCCCCACCTCACACACACAAGTGTGTGTATTTATTTTTGCATGTATGGTATGGGGATAGCATGGGGACGGTGCATCTTTTTGATTTTCCAATAGTATCTTTACTTCCTTTGTGATGCCTATTGAGTACAGAGAAAAACTGAGTGGGAATTCAGGGTTACTTAAAGGTAGCAAGGTGAAGGGCCCTCTGCCTTAGGCATTCTCTTCAACCTGTGAACCAGATGGGCTCCCAGCTCCTCGTCTCTGAGCTATCATCCCTGAGAGAAGACATCCAGGCAAATATTCATCCTCGACCTTATTTCCCTTATTCTTTCCTTAACCACCTTCTAGAAGGGGCAGCCTTAGGATGTATTCCTACTATTAGAAGAGGTGTCCTCTCTACATTATGGCAGAACCTCTCTGAGGCCATCCAACAGGGATCTTGATACTGGAGTCATAGGATGACTTGGAATAATGGATTATTGAGAATGAAAATACATTGGTTTAATTCCTCCTCCGCAAATTAAAAGCCTGTTTTACACATTTTAAAAAATGGGGCCATAATATTCATACTTTTTTGTAACCTACTTAAAAAATGTATATCATGGAGAACCTTCTATATCCTTAAATATGACTCTACATTGTCATTCTTATTGGTTCCATGTTATTCCACTATAGTTTACGTGACCTTCCTTTGTTGATATAGAAAATAAAAGATGTCATCAATAGAATTCTTTTGTAATAGAGCTCATATAGTTGCTATGATTTAGTTCAGGCCAAAAAGTAGCTATCTTTATACTTTCTCATGTTCTTTTCTAAGCCTTTAAAAAAAAATTCGGTCTTTTAGACTTTCTAGAATGTTCTAAATAAACTTAATATTCTTGTCAGCTATTAACAGTTAAACAATTGCAGATGAATTTTAAGGTCCCATAGAGAAGGTTAGAATGTATTTCAGAGAAATTCCCTAACTTTCGGGACCTAAAGTCAGAATTTAGGTACCTATGTCTGACTAAATCCAGGCCTAGATCCTCTGGCCATATGTTATGTGGTACTGCCATTATTAATGTGATATCAGAAACAGCCTCCTGCCTAAAAATATTTTGCCAGTATCTAATACTGTGAAATCCTACTTATTGTAACCTCACTATTTTACCTTATATTTTTAATCCCGTGTTTATGAAATGCTGTTGCTGTTGGCGTCATTTACACCATGGTATGAATGAGTTTCAGAAGCTTTGTGATCTTTTTTCTTAGATCCCTTCTTGGAAAATGTTGTGAGAGAACGACTATAAGCATTGGTATCTAACATAGGAAGGTGGCTTGACAAATGTGATGTAGTAAGTGAGGGGTGAGGGGGTAGAGGTTTTATGAAATTGGGGTCTGGGATCACTACAGGGCAGTTTGCCCCATCATAGTTTGTCCAGGACAATTTCTGATGGGGTCATAGATAAGAGTGTAAATTTCAGGTCTTGTGGAGGGGAAGGGCAATTCTCATGTCCCATGGACAAAACTGATACGGAGCTTGAAGAGAAAGAATGATTTCACAAACTTGCAATGAGGAGAGATACTCTTTAACATGCAACAGATGGCAAGCAATCCCTTTTATGTAATACACTGCAGTAGGCAACAGAACCACAGGCAAAAGAGCCTACGCAGGTACTAATTTACCAAAGTTGAGCATCCCCGAGGTGGTGGCCGGTGGAGAAGATGGGCCAGGTCCCTGAACTTTTGGTCCCCTTTCCACTTTTGAAGAATCTATGGGGCCATGTCTGATGCCACTTGGGGATAAAAACAGCCTTGTGGCTCATAATCATTCATAATGGAGCAGTAATAGTTCCAGTTCTGTTTATGTCTGGCAATAGTGAAAAAAAAGGTGTCAGGACTTTGCAATCCATGAGGTGCCATGTGGACGTTAGTAGTCATTACTCCTATGACCACTCCCTGTAAGACTGTCTGAGATCTTATTTGGAAGAGAATGTAATTTCATTCTCTTAACAGCCCTGAGAAGAAGAAAACTATTTTAATTTTCCAAAATGAAAAGAACTTTATTTTTTGTCTGATTATGGAAATAATATCTATGTAGAATATTTAAAAATATGTAACAAAGAAAAAGGAGTACATCTTTTAAATTTGGTATATATCACTAAGGAGTCCTTCAAAAAGATGCAGTCACTCAATATACTTACCAGACGTGTATGAGAGCAGCCTACTGTGTGCACACTGACAAAGGCTGGGTTTTGCCCACCTTTTTAATCATAGCCAATCTGTTGTTTTATTTGCATTTCTTTGATTACTGGTGATGCTGAACATCTGTTCGTATATTTATTGGCCCTATTTCTTTTTGAATTGTCTATTTATATCCTTTACCCATTTTTCTTTCTGTTTTCTGCTGATTTATAAAAACTTGATGCACTGTGGATATTTACCTTTTTCCTGGTACATATGTGGCAAATATTTTCTCCAGGTGTTGTCTTTGATCCTTGATTGAAATATTTTTGTTATTAAAAAACCTTTATGTTTTAGGTAAATATGTTAACATTTTCATTTATGGTTTCTGGCTTTGCACCATACATGGAAAGATTTTCCTCCTTTAAAGATGTAAAATTATTCACCCATATTTTCTTTGAAGATAACATTTGTTGGATGTCTGTAGGTGCTAGGAGCTGTTTTTGTGTTATTACATGTACAATTTCATTAAATTTTCACCAAAATCTTATGAGGTAGGTATTAGCATCAACTCCATTTTGCAAATGAAAAAATTATGGGTCAGAAAACGTGATTTACTCAAGGCCACCGAGCTGAAAAGTGGCAGATTCATGACTGGAAGTGAGATCTCTGACTCCATAGAATATGAATTTTTCAAGTATTTCATATTCCAGAGATGACCCTGCTTGCAGATATTTAATTTGAATAAATTCATAAATGAAAGGAAAGATATTACAAATACTTTCCCCAGAAAAAATACCCAATCCTAAAAAAAATTACTTCAATGGATCTATGCAGACCAGATAATAAAAAAGCAGGGTAATGGCTGAGAATGCCAAGAACTAATTTAGAGAGTAAACTTTATGGATTTCCATAATGTAGATGGATGGAATATATTTGTTATTTGAATATTGTAGTTAAAATGAAATGCAGGGCAGTATTGCTGTCAGCCAGAAGATGAATATTCTGAGGTCCACCTTGGGCGGAAATTGTATTCTTCTCTAATAATCAGGAAGAAATAGATGAATGTTATGACCCCTTCTACAACAGCCACTTACTAGGGGTGACATTTTATTTCTACCCTCTCTACACATTTCATG
Source organism: Equus asinus (assembly GCF_041296235.1). Classification (NCBI taxonomy): domain Eukaryota; kingdom Metazoa; phylum Chordata; class Mammalia; order Perissodactyla; family Equidae; genus Equus; species Equus asinus. The sequence continues at coordinate 32,036,336 of NC_091812.1, forward strand.
TGTTAATTTATTTTTACAGTCAAGCCTTGGTTTCATACCTGTTCTCTTTCAATTCAAGCCCTGTTTGATAGTATACCTAATTGTTTTCTTTGAATTCTTTGCCATGTTACACATTTGTGAACTACTTCTAGCAAAATCAAACTGGTGAACTAAAAGCTATTTCGTAAATGGGTTATCCAGGCTCTTGCTAAGATGAGAACTGGTTGGCAAATTTTTTAAGAAATATAAGGTGTCGTGAAGATATTGGTGTTGATATGGGTCTTTCATGTGGATACTTTGAATTTTGGTTACTTTCAGAGGATTTGTAGAGGAGATGAAATGTTTTAAAATTGGATGGTGAAGGAGTTATTAACATTTCTTTGAAAGTTTCATATCACAGAGAAAATAGTACTTTTTCTTGATTGATAATTCAATAGTTGAGGATGCTTTCAGTATTTTAAAGCCAAAAAATAATTACGTTGAATAACAAGGCAATGGGAGATAGTTTTAACCAGTGTAGTATTAGAAAGAGTTGCAGAAATAATTTTAATCTGCTTAAGAAATGTAATATATGAAAAACAATATCTAAGGAGTTTTTTTTGGCTGAGGTTGTGGTTAAAAAACATAATTTTGTATACTTGGCTTGATGAACTAAGAGATAATTAATAAGATATGAAGAGGAAAGTTTGCAGGCTAATTATCTATCAAGTAAGGGAATACAGTGAGAGCAATAAGAAGTGAGTCCATTGGGGGCTGGCCCTGTGGCCAAGCGGTTAACGTTCTGTGTGCTCTGCTTCGGCGGCCTGGGTTCGCGGGTTCAGATCCTGGGTGTGGACCCACTCCACTCATCAGCCATGCTGTGGGGCATCCCACATCCAAAGTAGAGGACGATTGCCACAGATGTTAGCTCAGGGTGAATCTTCCTCAGGCGGAAAAAGAGGAGGATTGGCAGCAGATGTTAGCTCAGGGCAAATCTTCCTCACAAAAAAAACTGAGTCCAACTTTTGTCTTCAAGGCGTGTTTCTTAGACATCAAAAGCCTAGATAAATTCCTTTGAATAAACCAAATTTCTTTTCTCCAGCTTTTCCTTAGAAACATGAGAAAGAGACTGATTACTGGGTAGTAGTCTCTCTCACTGAAAGAATGAGAGAGAGAGAGAAAGAGAGTGACTGACTATTGGGTAAGAAATTAATTTCTTTTGGGGGTGATCCATGCTTAATGGCAAGAGTTATGCAGAGTTGGATGTTTACGACTTGAATACCTGCATGGATGATGGTTCCGTGTACTAAACGGGAGCATAGGAAGGAAGGCTGGGGGCAAGTGGACATAGTAGCTCTGGAGTTCGTGACAGGGATCTGGACTGGAGGTACAGATTCAAGAGTCACTTATTTAGTAAAGTAGGGAGTACCTACTATGTGCCAGGTACATTTTGGGGAGCAATACTGCCTGTTCATTATAGCTTTAGCCCATAGTTAACTGGACTAATTGGAGGAGTACTAGGGAGGATGTTTTGTCTCTTCTCACATCCCATCCTTCACTCCTTGCTAAGAGAGAGAGAAAAGATTCATTACCAGCTCAGAGCTTGAAGTTAATGGGCTGCATTTTACTGAGGGCAGAGCCACTGTGTTAATGGTGTTATTACTGACATGCCCTCTTTTTTCTTCCACTTTTCAGATCCGTGCTGCTGACAGGTTAGAATGTTAAGGACTTTCCCTGTGTGAAGTATAGTTATGCCCTTTCTTTGCCCTGCCTTCCCCCGTGGGTCAGACAGGCCTGGCCAGATGGGGACTGCAAAGCCCGGTCAGCTCAAAGTTTTGGAGTTGAGCTTGTTCTGTCTGTGGCTGTTTGTCTGTCCCTCTGTGTCGGGGCTGGTGAGGCCAGCCTCTGATTCTTGCCCATTCAGGTAGATGTGTAAGTAGATTTGGGGTTGCCTCTGCAGTGCTGACCTTTGTTGTTCACTTTCTCCACACATAGCTGGGAAGCGGGGGATCCCACTGTGACCTTGAGCCTGAGCTGTTTCCCCGATTTCAGCTTTTACTAGAGCTCTGCTCTGTTAATGCCATTAATAAAGAGCATGTTTTGTTTGGCTGGTCATCTTTGTGTGCATACCCCATTGGCCAGGCCCTGAAGAGAAGGAGGAGAAAGTGGCAATTCAATTCAATTCAACTCAACTCTAATGGCGTGTAAATAACATATAGGGTACCTGAAGCATTGGTAGTAAATGGGTAAGCCAGGGACAGTATAAAAAAGGAGAAAAGAGAGAAAAAGATGATAGCATCCCAGGAAAAAACACAACATTCCAGGGGTTGGTATTATGGTAAATAACTCCACTGTGAAAGAAGAACCAGGATGAAAAGTCAGATGGAGGGACCAGCCTGGTGGCACATGGTTAGGTTTGCATGTTCTGCTTCAGCGGCCCAGGGTTCACTGGTTCAGATCCTGGGTGTGGACCTACACACTGCTTGTCAAGCCATGCTGTGGCAGGCATCCTACATATAAGGTAGAGGAAGATGGGCACGGATGTTAGCTCAGGGCCAGTCTTCCTTAGCAAAAAGAGGAGGATTGGCAGCAGATGTTAGCTCAGGGCTAATCTTGCCCCCCCCACCCCAAAAAAAGTCAGATGGAAACATGCTAATAGTGACCGTGTGGACCTTGACAACATGGGAAGTTTTAGTATTTCTCTTTTCACTTTTTGTACTTTTGAAAATTTTTCATCTTAGCAATGAGCTGGCTACTTTTATAATAATAAAAAAACACCGAGAAAAAGTCAGATGGAGAAAGAATTTAGCAGCATGATTTAGGCAGAGGAAAAATCCCTTGGAATAATAAAGGTTTAAGATATTAGCTGAGTCTAGAATATGCTGTCTCTCTGTGGTCTCAAGGAGAGAAGAATCTTCCTTCCACTTCGGGCCACAATGAGCACATCTGCTCCTCAATTACATGTACGTTACAGGTGGACTCCTTTAGTAGCGAACATTTGTATGAAGCAAGTATGGATTCTGAGAAAGTTCTTGTTGTGAGGAACCATCCAGGGACTGTAAAGTCTGAGGCCAGGAAGCACATACCAAGGCTGGAGAAACTGTGTGCAAAGGGGGAGAAGAAATCTGATCTAAGAGTAGAAGGAATTTATTCACCCATTCAAAAAATACCCATTGAGTGCCTGTTATGTATCTGGTTCTATGCGAAGTGCAGGGAATACAGTGGTCAACAATATTAATGTGGCTTTTGTCCTCACGGACCTTCCGTATTAGCAAGGATACAGGCAAGTGAGAACAGAGTTACAACACAGTGAAATGCTATGATGGGCCATTGCTATGGGACCACCCAAAAGCATCTGAGACAGACCTTGTTGAGAGGTGAAGGAGGTGGTGGTAGTAGTGGTGATGGTGGTGGGGAGATGCGCATGTAACTCTGCTGTGGACCTTGCTTTCCCTAGCTGTATACCCAGAGATTCCTCTCCCCCATAGCTGTATACAAAGTTGTGACGCTTCAGTATGGATGTGGTGACGTTTCTCTGATGCATAAAGAAATCACTGTTTTATTAATCAACAAAACAGCTATATATTATGAGTACTCAGCCCAGCATCTGAATACGCTTTTTGGTTCTGCTTGAGAAGCCTCTTTCATGTTAGAAGCTGTCTGGTTTCCATACCTAAACTCAGCTGAAAACCTAATTTATGAACAGAGTATAGCAAATGCCAAGACAGACAGCCCGTTCCTTGGCAGCTGTAGCAGACTACGGCCTGTTAAGTTTGTAAAGACACATGTCACTGTGCCACTCTGCTTCAGGGAAGCCATATGTTCTATTCGTGGATGTTTTGGGTCTGAGTTCCCCCAGGTTTCAGCTCTGTGGTGCTGCATCTCATTGATGTGTAGGGAGCCAAGGACATCAGAGCTATATCTCCTAAGCTTAAAAAGGGGGGAAATGCATGAGCAGGGGCTTGAAATAAGGAATGAGATTAAAATGTATAGACCTATGGTTTTATTCTCTCTGTGCCTATGATCTGCCAAAAATTTCAATCCAGTTTCTGGTAAGCTTTTCTTTAGTTAAATGTGGGAATTGGTGCATGTAGAATGACCAGACAAGTTACATGAGGGGCTCGCCTCTGCCCTTTGGGTTTAGAAATGCAGGATGTTTACAGGAGAAGATGATAACCTCTTTGGGCCAGTGCAGCAGGGGATCCTCTGAGAAGACTATGCAACCGTAAAGTTGTGAGGATTTCATGAGAGAATGCTCATGAATGCACTTAGAATATATGGCAAGCATATAATAAGCACTCAATACATGTTCTTCTCTTTTCCTTTCCTAAAATCATTTCCCTCCTCAGCCTAGTGCTCAAATCCTATCAACTCTTCTGCCAACTTGTGCGGGGACATAGAGCGGGCTTTGTGGAGGCAGAACTGTGGTAGCGGGGCCACTATTTCTACTTTGGCTGTCAGGGCAAAGACATAGTTTTCTTAAACTATGATGGTTTGGGGGCATCCTTGACCTTGAACGGAAGTATCTCCCAGGTTGGTTCAGTGCCCACACCACATCTGCTCACCCAGTCAGGGCCTGAGGACAGATGATCAGAATGTTGGGTACAAAAGAGCAAGGCTCTCACTTATAACAGTGCTCCCTTCACTCCCCTCTCTCTTTTCCTGTCTGCCTCCCTCCCTCCTCCTCTCTCTGATGCCCTCCCTCCCTCCCTCTTTCTATCTTCCCCACCTGAAAAGGGAAACAAAGCAGAAACAATCTGGAAGGAGGAGGAAGATACCTGAATTATGAACCTTGGTTCAGCCATTTAGTTTAGCCTTAGCTCAGCCACTATAGTTAAGTAGCTAATGTAGCTCAGCTTCCTAGAATTGAGGCAAAGCTACTTAAGCTGTCCAGAGGTCAAAAATCGGCTATCTTAGCAACTTGGAAATAATGCATTTGTGTATAATGCTAACCTTGGCTTGCCCATAGACTGCATTGTCTATGCAACTAGACGTAAGAAGAGATAAAAAGAGTTTCAGTTCTCATCATCTTCACTGCTTGGCTCTGTCTTTGCATGGATGACTAATTATAATTACACAAAACTGCATATTTGCTTGTTTCTTATTTTCTCTCCTGATTAGATTGTGATCTCGCTGAGAGCAGGGGCCGTGCCTGCATTGCTGACTGTGGGATAGTCACTGCCTAGCATAGTGCCTTTTACATAGTAAATGCTCATAAATTTGGGTGAACACACTAAACACACTAATGAATGAAAGATTCTGGAAATGTGTATTTTCTGATACACACATGAATAAATGAAGTCAAAAGGACCCCACCAAGGATGAGATCAAAGATGAGATAACCTAGGATGTTAAAATTTAAGAGATCTAAGACCAATAATAGCTCAGCAGCCTATTGTGTTGCATGTCAATCTGCTTCCAATGGACACAAGATACTGAAGGGTATGCAATGAAGAAGGCATTGTCAAATATTATCTCTCCTGCATGCATAACTTACAGAACTGAGTATCACATTTGTGTTGTGTTTCTGCTACAGTGTTTCATAGACAAGCCCCACAGAATTTCTTCTTCTTAGGTGGGAAAACAGGGAAGACCGTATCCTAGAAATAAAGAAAGAAAGGGCTGAGCCATCCAAATCCAAATGGTGAGTCAGTGATAAGAGGTCCCAGAAATGACTAATGAGCTATGGGAGCCTCCCTGAGTCACTGAATTCCTCTGAGCCACATCCGGCAGGTGGGTGTGGTAATAGATGTCCTATTACTTGTCTCACTGGGTTATTGGGAGAATTAAATCTCCTACTAGATGGGAAAGACTTTCAGACACACATGAGGTGAATGTAAGATAAGACAGTATTATGTATGTTTTATTTTTCCTGCTAGCACGTAGTTCTGTGTTACTTGGGTAAAGAAACTGCTGAAATGAGTAGACCTAAAAGTAATGGCTCAAACAAAAGAGAAGTTTCTGTCCTTCTTACATAATAGTCCAGGCTGGTATTGGTGGTGACAGTGGTGGTGGTCAGGTGGTGGGAGTGGATTCTCTCCATATAGTCGTTCAAGCACTTAGGCTGTTGGTGGCTCTGCCATCGTCAACACATGACTTGTGGTTGCTCTGGGTCATACAATTGTCACTCATAGGAGTGACAATGAATTTAATAGCCCAGGCCTGGAAGTGGCACCCTTGACTTCTACTTGTTGAAGAGGACTTTGTCACATGGCCACACCTAAAGGCAAGAGAAGCTGGGAAATGTAGTGCAGTTGGGCAGCCCTGTGCCTTCTTCTGTAACAGAGATTGACAGTGGATTCTGGTGGGCAGCCAGCAATTTCTGCCCCTTATTTTTTTATCCAGATGGGGTCCTTTGTAGGATATCATGGCACCATATACCTCTGTTCTTTGTACCGGTCAAAGATACAATTTTACATTTTATGATTATTTGATTAATTTTGCCCCACTAAACAAGAGCAAGAATCATGTCTCTTGTTTATCATGGATCTCCAGCACTTAACACAGTGCCAGGCTCACAATCGATTTTCAATAAATATTTGGTCCATGAGAAAGAATACATGAATGTAAGAAAGCCATAGTTGATATTAAAGAAGCTCAAATGAGACTGTCTGGCTGTGTCTGATGAGGTGTTGGGGCCTTGCCTTCATCAGGCATCTCTTTGCAACTTTTGATATACTTGGGGAGAAGAGGTGTGGTAGGCAGAATTCTAAGATGGCCTCCCAATGACCGTCACCCTCATATAATCTCCTCCCCTTGAGAGTGGGTGAAACCTTTAAATATGGTGAGATATTACTTTGTAATTAGGTTATGTTATACGATACAGTTGACTTCAAGAAAGGAAAATTATCCTGGGTGGACCCAATCTACTCAGTTGAGCCCTTGAAAGGGACTGGGATCTCCCTGAAGAAATTGTAAGTCTGAGAGGGATTTGATACAAGGGAGATTCCCTGTTGGTGGCTTTGAAGATGGAGGGAACCACTGGCAAGGAGTATAGGTGGCTTCTAGGAGCTGAGAGTGGCCCCTGATTAACAGCCAGCAAGGAAATGGAGACCTCAGTCCTACAACCACAAGAACTGAATTGGCAACTGAACTGGCCAACAACCTTAATGAGCTTATGAGTGGGTCCTTCCCCAGAGCATCCAGCTGAGAACTCAAGTTGGCTGATACCTTGATTTCTACCATAGAAGACCCTGAGCACAGATCCCAATGGAGACATACTCAGACTTCTGATCTACAGAAACTATGAGATAATAAATGGGTATTATTTTAAACCATTAAGCTCATGGTAATTTGTTAGGCAGTAATAGGAAACTAATACAGGTTTATGTTTGTTTTCTGGGGGCAAACACAGACAGGATGGGGCCGGGGACATGGGGAGGTTGGAGAAGAGAGAATGATGTCTGTTTCCCTGAGGATTTCACATATCTAGTGTCTGCAGTTTAGGATGACTCATGGTTCTGGTTTGCCTGGGACTGAGGGTTACCAGGAATGTGGGATTTTCAAAGCTAACACCAGGACAGTCCTGAGAAACCAGGGGTAGTTGGGGCCCCTACAAACTCTGGGTGTTGCTTTGTGAAGAAAGGCTGCAATGAAACATGGTGATAAGATGGCATAGCCTACTTCTGCTCAGTAGACAGTGGGAACCCAGTGCTTACTTTGGCCCATAACGGCTTGTTGTTTTAGGAGCACTGACACTAATATGATCGTGGTGGATCCTGCAATAGACGCTGTTGTGAGGTCCAGCCCTCAAGCGACTCTGCAAGTAGCAGAGCGAAGTGAGGAAGCCTGAGGGAAATTACAGGACAGTCAAATGTAATCACAAGAACACCTCCAGGGCCTCCTAGAATTAACCACACACGTCTCTGAAATGGATCTACAGCTACTGCATAATACGGATATGGCACATGCCAGGGAAATGTGCATTCTTATTGGCAAGGAGACCTCTTGGTAACTCCAGACTCATGGAACCAAGGTGCACACATATTCACTGTGGGAGGCCTGGGCTGGAGGTTCTCATGAGTGCTGGGTCACAAAATCTCACAAAATCCTATGTGGTAGATATTATAAGCCTTGTTTTAACTATGAGCAATCTGAGGCTTAGTAATTTACATAATTTGTTTAGGGATGGCCACCTGGGGCTATTGTACATGCATGCTACATCTCCAGGAAGTACTAAAAACAGCTTTAAGAATCAGTACATATAGCATCTGCAGGACTCTTGAAGGACTGCTGGGCAGAGCAGTGGTAATTCATCCTCTCTATTTGCCTCTGCTGACTTCATTTAGGAGCTGGAAGCTCTGTGGAGAGAGATAAGGGATACATTGAGTCTGAACGCCATCCACATAGGGTTTCTGAGGCCAAAACATCCGCCTTCATCAAGGACAACTTAATCCCAGTATCTGACCAGGAATTGCCATTAGTTAGAAGGCATTTGCAGACGGATTAATTGGATTAACTTTAAAAAAAAGTCAGCACGCGACCTAGTATCATGTTATTTCGTAAAATAAAGACTATCTGACAAAAAGGCAGGAAAACATACCATATTTTCTCCACATTTCCTCCTTATTTATAGTGTGAGGGTAAATACAACGAGAAAATGAGCATCCCTCCTTCTAGGCCTTGTTTGTGAAGAAAGTAGATTAAATTTCTCATTTTCCAACCAATGAGCCCTGTGTGCAGTTGGGCAGGTTGTTTACTACACAAGAGTGCCTGGCATAGCAGGCATCTTTTTCTAATTTGCCATGAAAGAGTGCTCACTGGCTAGAAGCAGCCTTCCTAACCCCACTTGATGCCATGCCTCTCTCTCTGTTTAGACCGAGCCTGGGCCCTAAAGAGGTATAGGGCATTCTGGCAGGGTAGACCCTTCAAATGGTACCACCCACTCTGTCTGTTTGGTGGGCTGGGTGTGGGACAGATGGAAAGAACTTAGCTCTGTAGGTTGGGAGTTAGAGTTTTCATGTACTATTTCTGGTCAGTATATCAGAGGACATAATATGGGGATAGCAGGAGATACGCCTGTGTCACAGAGACCTGGATGTATCCCAAAACTTGTGAAGGGCTCTGAGTCTTTAACGAGGTGTGCAATGATAACTCTCTTCAGTTTTTCTGTGATACAACTTGTCTTTATTATAAGTGCCTAATGACAGTTTAATCTCAGTCATTTTTTGCTAACTTGTTATTTCATGTTCAATCCAGACAATTCAGGTCTTCAATGCCCCCCACTCCCTCTCCCACCCCCCATCCCATAAAATGAGAGTTTGTTTTCTGTCTTCTTTTTTCAGATCCAGGGGCTTAAATCACATGGTGGTACTGCAGGGAAAGGGTCCGTCCCCTGTCATTGGCAGCTGTCCCTTTGATAGGTAGGAGATTTAAGCCATTCCATTTGGATTTTGGTTTGTCACGTCTGTGCCCACTGACCTTTAGTCCTGTCTCAGTGTTTGGGTACTCAAGGTATACTTGTTCCTGTTTGCAAGGAGCTGCCCAGGCTGCAAGCCTTTCTTAGCCACTTCTGCATCTTTTTGGGGATACAGGAAAATTTAAGCTCTCTCTCATACACCATGGATTTATGCAAGAGTCTCGGGGTACAGCCTTAGACTCTTCTTGGGAAATGAAGTAGGGTCCTTTCTGCTTTTGCAACCCCACTGTGGCCTGGGAGTGTACTGGTCCTCTCCTAGGAGCTCTGTCCTAAGAGAGGCAGGCACTTGTCAGGGACTCGTAGCAGGATTTAACTTTCTTACTTTTACTTTGCTCTTTGAATCAAGTCTTGGGCCCAAGAACTGGCTTTTAAGTTATCTATTATTCATAGGATAAACTTTGCTTCTTGATACTTAAAACCCAGTTTTTGAGGCTCAGAAACATCTCTCAATGTATTACCTCTGGCTGAGACTTTCAGAAGCCCATATGGAGAGAGCTGGGACGTGACTCTTTGTTGTTCTCCTGTGGCCTTCCTTAAGACATAAGCCTGAAGTGGCTGACTGCAGCCTGAAGAGGGAGAGTAAAATGCCCAGAGCAGTTAGTATCAAAATATTGCATCCTTATGCTTGCTAGGATGAAATCAGCGACTGGACTGGGGCTGGGTGGGAGCGGACAGAGAGCAGGACCACAGGTCATGTACACAGTTTGTTCATTGACAAACCCTACCCTGGCTAATCATCCCCGGATTGAGGGTGGGTAGAGAGAACGAAACTGCACAAGGTCTGCGAAGAAGCCTTGCAGAATAAGGGGGAGGCAGCTGCATCTGGCAGACTCAGAGGAAGGGCAGAGCTTTGAAATATCACCAACAGGAGCATCCAGAGAAGAAATGTCATCATCCTCAAAAGAGTGCGTGGAGAATAAATTTAAAAAGGAGAAGAGCTCGTAGTCTCTGTCTCCTACTTAATTATACTTGAAGAAGGAGAAATGCAGATGAACTTGGCTTCATTCTGTCCACTTGGGTTCCAGTTATATCCCTTTTGGTGCCCCAGATGGATGGCAGGTTAACTAATGTGTTTGGTCCTCCCTTCCCAGCCTCCAAGATTTTCTCTGCCTTTATTTTTATTTATTTATTTTTTTTCTGAGGAAGATTCACCCTAAGCTAACATCTGCTGCCAATCTTCCTCCTTTTGTATGTGAGATGCCACCACAGCATGGCCACTAACTGATGAATGGTGTAGGTATGCTCCTGGGCACCAAACCCAGGTCACCAAAGTGGAGTATGCTGAACTTAACCACTAAGCCACTGGGGCTGGCTCCTTCTCTGCCTTTAGATACCAATATGACTTTTAATCTCTTTTATTAACTACACAGAGAATACAAATATCTCCTAGGCTTGGTGGTATATCAGCCTTAGATTTTGGAAATGGATTATGTTTTCATCTTTTTCAATTTGTAATGATATTTTGTTGAAAAGTTTGAAAGACTACATTGGGGCCACTGTCCTACCCTGGATTTCTCATCTTAAGTTACTTTTAGTAACATTTAATAATAGTACACATAAATATCTTTATTTGATAGTTATTAAAAGCATTTAAATATTAAAAAACAAATAATTTCTTTTTATAAGCAAGTGATGGTTGGAGTCAAAGATATCCTAAAAACGTTTTTTTCCCCAAAATAGTTAAAAGTGATAAATAAAATGAACATGTGACTAATACGGGGGAAAACTTACCACATCCCTCTGTAGGCTGTGCATTGCACAACCCCAGGGGATGAATGATGCCCCTGGGGCTGATTAATTCTGCAACTCTGATCAGAATAAAATCTACTCTACCACTTAGTAAATGCCGTAAAAATTCCTAAAGGTTGAAATTTCTATCCCATACTGAGATCTAAAACCATGTTTGATGGAAAGTACATAAAATAGGATAGGCAAATAATTTTCCTGTCACACAACTGATGATAGATAGTGGCTGCCTAGAGAACTGTGTTAAGAAGGATTCTGAAGCTGCTTCTAAACCTAGAGGGAAAAGGGGTCAAGATCAATTGTTCATGATTGTTATAGGAACTGACAGATGAGTGGAAACACCTGAGTCAGGCTTTTGCTATCCTTGGTATAAAATATGAGAAAAACAGGGCCAGCCCTGATGGCCTAGTGGTTAAAGTTTAGTGCACTCTGCTTTGGTGGCACAGGTTTGGTTATCAGGTGTGGAAACACACCACTCATCTGCCAGTGGCCATGCTGTGGTGGTAGCTCCCATTAAAAAAAAAAAAAAAGAGAGAAAGATTGGCAACAGATGTTAGCTCAGGATGAATCTTCCCCAGCAAAAGAAATATGAGCAAAACATGAATAAAGAAAAAGAAACTAGGATAAGCAATGCTGTAAAAACAGAATGGATTAGTTCCAAAAAGTCAAAGATGTCTTTCGCCAATTTCACACTTTAACGGCTTAACAATGTATACAAAACCCTGTACTATGAGCAATGGGGACAGAGAGGCATTAGATGAAGCTGAGAACCCTTCACATCCATGGACACTCATGCATCAAGCATGAATACTGAAAGCTTTTACCTTCATTCAGGCAGAAAAATATTGTCAGTCCTTATGAAGGGATCCCACTGAGCATTTTTTAATGTACCAAATTTAGGTGACCTCACAATGATAAAAAAACTATTTCCTTTATTGTGTTTATTTTTCTGGCATATGTTTGGTGATTATATTAGTCCACTTGGGCTGCCATGTCAAAACGTCACAGGCTGGATGACTTTAACAACAGAAATTTATTTTCTCAAAGTTCTGGAGGCTGGAAGTCCAAGATCAAGGCGCTAGCAGGGTTGGTTTCTGGGGAAGCCTCTTTCCTTGGGTTGTACATGGCTGCCTTCTAGATGTTTCCTCACATGGCCTTTCCTCTGTGTGTATACAGTCAGCAAGCGACAGAGAGAGAAAGAGGAGCAGAGGGGGGAGAGAGAGAAAGAATCCTTGATATCTCTTCCTCCTCTTATAAGGACACCAGTCTTATTGGCTTAGGGCCCCATCCTTACGACCACATTCAACTTTAATTAAATTAAGTTAAACACCTTCTTAAAGGCCCTGTCTCAAATACAGTCACACTGGGGGTTAGGGCTTCAACATATGAATTTTTGGGGGGACACAGTTCAGTCCATATCAACGATCCCCTGCCTTCAGTTGTACATGATCTCCTGGAGCAGACAGACATGCTCAATTGACTACAGTGCAAGGAGGATGAAACCAGCCTTGGGATGAGGACACGAGGGAGGGCTGAGGGAGTTAGGAGGGTACTATTGTTAGCAAGGGCCAGAGCCTTCTCCAGGTGAGCCTTTTCCTTATCTCTTTAGCTACTTGTTTCTCCCTAAATGTCAATCAAACCTGCATCGGTGGTGTTTCCAAACTGTGTTCTGTGGAGCCCTGATGTTCCATGGTCATGTTCTAGTGATTCCTTAAATGTGTGACTCAGATTTCATTTAAAAGTCTACTTCAACTATTAAAACTATAATAAAATAACATGCAAACAAGCCACATGAAATAACCCACATGCGCTAAGTATCAAACTTTAATACATTAAGGACCACTTAGAGATCAGGTTATCTTGATTTCCTGTAGGCCTTGGAATAAAACCTCTGCCATTTTTGCCTAATTGAAGAATAGCTTGAGAACACAGGACCGGTTGTCAGAAACAGTTGATCGGTACAAGAAAACAAAAAAGTTATGCAAATAAATTGAATTCATTGAGGTAAATATGTACTCTAATTCTCATTTAAATCCTGATTTCTGCTTTTTCTCTTTTCATTAGAACAAACTTATTGACTTAAAAAGTTGTTGTATATAGGGGCTGACCCTGTGACCGAGTGGTTAAGTTCGCGCGCTCCGCTGCAGGTGGCCCAGTGTTTCGTTGGTTCGAATCCTGGGTGCAGACATGGCAGTGCTCATCAAACCACGCTGAGGCAGCGTCCCACGTGCCACAACTAGAAGGACCCACAATGAAGAATATACAACTATGTACCATGGGGCTTTGGGGAGAAAAAGGAAAAAAGTAAAATCTTAAAAAAATTGTTATATATATGAACTTATCAATTTATGCTGATTCATGTTAATAAATAACGGCTGTATACTTATTTCATGTAAGATTTCATTTGAAAGTAGGGTGGCTGCTAAAGCAAGTTTGAAAACCACTGCTCTGTCTGCTTACGTTTATCCCATTCTGTACGGGCTGTTAGACAGCTAAAAACAACTGAAGTCTATCAGATGATCTAAAGCCAACAGTGAAGTCCAAGAGAAAGCAAACAGCTAAGACCAGGCTCATGGGAATCTATGTGGGTAGATGTACCCTTGAGTCATTGGTTTTACAGCCTGACAGTGAGCAGTCATTCATTATAAATCATTAGAATTTTAATTTAAAAAACTAGTGTAGGGAGCTGAGTTGGGGAGGGACATTAATATGAGTATTTGGTATTAAGATGAGAGCAGCTCGGTAGGAAACTTCCTAATGGAAATGTCACTGATAGTAATTACCCCTTTCCAGTTAAGCAGCTCTTTGATTTTCCTCTAGCATTAGGGGACCAGGCAGCCTGACAGATACAGTAAAACAAGAAGGGTGATTTAGAAAGCTAGAGAATCTGGAAAGCTGGCTAGGGAATTTGGAGACAGCCGTGTAATTTGATATTTGCATCATCTGAGGAGTGCGATGGGTCATGCTTTTTAATCGCCAAGCAGAAATCCAATGGGGGCGAACTGGTGTGAGATACTGAGAAGCGGAGACGAGGAGCAAGAATCCAGGACTTGCAGATTTGTTCCCCCTGGCTGGGGATAGAGAGGGCAGGATTCCCAGCCACGGTCAGGGGAAAACTAACCGACTGCCAGCTCTTTCCACTCTCCCAATAGATCCTTCTAGCTCTTTGAGGGCCCAAGGATGGTGTGCCAGTGACTCTTGGAGAAGTTTTAGAAAGATGTATAGCATCATCTCCTTGTAGGGAGTGTGTGAGATGTTTATTGTCACTCAAAGGTTATGAAATCTTATGTTAATTAAACTGAATGTACAGAAAGCTCTAAATATAGTCTCTGAACCAAAGTACCTTTTTGAGGCTTTTTTTAAAAAAATAATAATTCTTGGTCTCTTTAAACGTAGTACAAGCAACATCCTACTTCCAAAGAGAATGCTTACAAGTTGAACGGTGAAATTTTTGATGATTACACAGCCTCTTGCCAATGGATAAATATGCTTGCCTTTCATTCTTTAATTTTCCAGTGTTATTATCCCCTACGTTTCTGTCATTTTCCCTTTCATGGAAACAGCTTTGTAATCTACTCAAAATGAAGAGATTGAATGAGAACACCAGTCCTACATTTTTTTTCTCCTTCAATGATGAAAACTTTCTTTATAAAGAACATTAAGGGAAACATGTCAGAGGGCTTGAATTATCTATATTTGCGTGTGACAAGTTAATAATAAGATTGAGTTCTTCTCTCTGCCTCCAGAATAAATCTCATTTCTTTGAGAATACATAACACACACAGGGAAACACACACTTATATGACAGTGTGTAAATACAGCAAATATACTTCAGGGTTTCCATGGATGAAGTTAGACAAATGCTTTCCGTATAGAAATTTTTGTTTCTCAACAAGGGAAATACTACAGCTATCCCTCTGTAAAGCTAACCAGACTCTCTGTGTTAACTGGCTGATGTAATGTTCGGGTAGTTTTTGGTTGATTTCCTCGCAATCAGAGATAATATGGCAATTCACTATATTTGGTTTTTGCCAGTTGGTAATGGTTCAAACACATGGGAGTCATTCAAAGCTTTGCTTTTGCAGGTTCAATAATTCCATCTCCACCTAGAAATGAAATGATAGATGTTTTTAAAGCAACTAAATAATGCATGATGTGATGGGATGAGGAGAGTATTGCTAAAATTCACATCAAATAGCATCCTCTATCACTTCGCTCGGTTCTCAGAACTGTTCCATTAGTGCCCCTTTAACATGTAATACTTCCCAATTAAATGTGTTGGTAAGAATTATTCATTTTAATAATTAAAGAGCTTCCCCAGCTCCCTGAAGAGCGTTACCATGGAGGCCCAGCTCCACTGCTGGGAATAATCCCAGCATGCTAATGTAAGGAGAGGGTGACAGTTGAATGCTAGTATTGCCATCGGGTGAAACTAGCTCAAGGCTCATTTCAATGGCTGGGCCCCGGGGCACTCGTGAATGACCTTTTGCTGTAGCAGGGTGTGATATGGGTTGGTTTTGTGGCTATAATGGAGTGCAGTATTTATCAGCTGTTCTGTATTTTGACTATGTTTTGAGACATTCTAGGATGACATGAGAAGACTTTTTGACTGTGTTCAATACTCCTTAACTATTAGACACTGATTCCCCTAGTTGGGTTTTGTGATGCCTTAGGGCTTAGGGTTGCCATGAAATTCTGCAAACAAAATTTTCTTTCATTTTAATTAAAAAGAAATAGAATGCCTTGGGGGTTTTAGGAGGGGCTGAAGCAAAAGTAAACCTTGAGAAGGGATCATAACCAAATGCAACAGTACTCATTGGTCTGTTGTCAGCAGCTCTGTTGAATCAGGGTCTCTGGATGTTAGTCAGACAGTGCCTACTTGGGGATAAAATGCTGGTAAATGTAATCACAGCTGACAGCATTAGGGATTGATAATTCCCAAACACTTGAATTCCTATTATAAGAAAGTTGTATAGTATGGTAAAGTCAAAGACTCCATCCCATTACTGAAAATAATGGGATGAATCAAGGTGACCACCACCACTATCACTCCTGGTAATCATAACCCTAATAAAATAGCTCATGCTTGCGAAGTGCTTACCATGGAATGCTATTCTAGGTGCATTCCATAAATTGACTCATTGAACTATTGGGTCCTAGATTCTGGTAATTTGATCGGGTCCTAGATTCTGATAATTTGCCGAAGACATTAATCCCTATAACTTTGTCTACAAATATTAGCACTACCCCTATGATGATAATGTTTTGTGACTATTCAGTTCTACACACCTTTCAAACCACTCTCACATTTATTCATTTGATTCTTGCAACAAACTATTGAGGTAAATAGACCTGTTTTGTGGTTAATTGTACAGAGACGTTATAGGATTTTCCAAAGTTTCAAAAGCTAAACCTGGATTCCCAGAATTTTCAAATTGGAAGTATTTTACAGATTTTTGATGATGAGAAGGCTGACTTGAGATTTGCGGGTTACTCAGGCTTTAGGTTTTGTCACTGTCATTATTATGAATGTCCTGTGGCATCAGTAGCTTTGCTTTGCTTTTCAAAACTGGAATGACCATTCTTCAGTTTTCCTTGATAAGAAGCACGTTTGCTTAAGATCACTCAGGAACACCCCAAGAACAAGAGCAGAGGCAGAGTGGCTTCTCCAAAGGGTTTTCATCATGTACCAAGTCAGTTAACCTGGGAAATGAAAAAATGGAAGGTGATGGAAAAAGAGCAGAAGGCAGAGGGGAAGAGCAGATGACTTGTCTTTGGTTTCTGACACCCTCCCAGGGACAAGGACAGAATCGAGCACTTTCTGGGTTCCCAGGCAATGACTGGATTGTGGTGCCGTCCCCCACAGGGGATCTAGCTGCAATCAGCCTATCATGGGGTGCTTTGCTCAGAGTCTTCCATCCACAGGAAGTAGTAGTCATGATGTAGTCGTGATGTGTGAAGAGATGGCCAGAAGCCTGGGCTATAGAAGCCAGCTGTTCACTGTTCCTCCCAGGGTGGAACCGATTCCCCATCTGTCAGTAGTCCTTGCCACCACATTCTCTGAATCCAGAGCCTATCTTGACAGATGGTTCTTATGTTACATTCTAATTGTTTTTGTTTTTTTTAAGGAGATTTCTCAGACCTCAACTTATAGTTAACATTTTAGCTAAATCTTTCTCTGTTATCTTCAGCAGTATATAGGTACGACTTAGTGATTTTCACGTGCACAGGGCAGTATGGCTTGCTAGTTCATAAGTTTCAATACGTGCACGTGATGTTTGCAGCACTCCTGAACTGAAGCTAGAATCATCTCTACCTGTTACGAGTAGAAGGGGAGAGAGGGTTCTCTCACGGTTTACCCCTAAGTCCCTCTGAGTCCCACCAGTGCTGTTTTTCACATTCTCAGATCATTATGGTTTGCTGCTTATCTGGCTGACTTGATCAGGACACATTTGGTTTCAATGAATAAAACTCTTTATAAAATGAATCACGTTTTTTAAAAATGGAGGATTCATTTTAAGGATACAACAGGGAATTTCAGGGGAATCCACAGGTAGGAAATGAAGGATGGCCTGTTCTCATGGGACAGGGATTTGGAAATATTAACTCAGGGTGCAAACTCTCCCTCCCTCTTTCTCTTTCTCTCTCTTATTCTTTCTTTCCAGAGCCTCATTGTATTTGATGTCAGCTTTTCTCAGAACCTCTGTAGACTGTCTTCCGCTACAGGCATGGCCTATCGTGGCCATCTCCAAATGGCAGCTTCAGCTCCCAAATTTCCCCTATCTCATGGTCTCATGCTGGCAGCCAACTGACCTGGACTCTGTGTGTCAGTCACGCTTTTCAGTGGTAAGCAACAGAAATCACCATGGGTAATTTAAGCAGAAAAGGATATCTGGAGCTTATAGAATTGTTGACAGGGGTTGGAAAATGGGCAGGAAACAAAGGCAGTTCCACAGCCAGAACAACGGCCACAGAACATGTCACAGAACAGGTCCTGTGAAGACACCACTGCTGCCACTGCTAGACTTGACTAGAGCTAGACCTGTCAAGAACTAGCCTTAGACCACTGACACTGGGGCCACTGGATTCTGCTATTTCTGCTTCCACAGTTGTCCATCCTGCTCCCTCTGAAATAAGATTCTTTAGTGTCCCTACAGCTGTGTATCACCAGCCTCCAATTCGAAGTCCGGGGTGGGTATTTCTGATTGGTCAAGTCTAGGTCGTGTGCTAGTTCCTTGGCTACAAAGGAGGCTGGGAAAGCAAGTATCAGGCACTTTCAGGCTCTGTAAGGGAAAGAGGACTGTGCCTCCCACCATCTCTTATAAGGTGGAAAATTCCTCAACTCTAAGAGGGACATTTAAATTCTGGGCATCTCGCCCCTAAAAACACCCCAAACAAATGGTCACTACTCTGTGTCCCAGTTCCTCACATCTGAATGAGTAGGAACAGTCTACTTTGAGTCAGATATCCATCCCTGGACCAGTTGACTGTGGCTGGTGAGGTAGGATGCCTTTAAAATAGGGCTGCACTTTCCAGGATTGTGGGTGGATAGATTCTTCTCTAAGAAGGGAGGTGTATAATCATGCCTAGGTAATCACGGCTGTGTGTTTTTCTGACACTGGTTCATAATTAGCATCCTGAGGTGACTTGCATCCTGCACTACCCATCACAGATAACTTGCTAACTTGCCATTGGTTACATTAATATGGTTCTACGCTTATTTAGCTTTCCCAGGACAGCTATGGTTACCGTGGGGCATTTGGTAGCTCTGTGGACCCAGACCTTTTCCAGAAGGTCCAATTGCTTTTCCTGCTTAGGTAGTGGACAAATTCGAGCCTATTCCTTGGCTGGACATTTGAAAGTATAGCTCCTAATATTCACCACACTGTGTCAAATGAGGTAATTCTTTGGGGCTTTGACGATGGTCTGGCAGGTATAATCTTTGAGAACACCTACCTGAGTGCCTCTTAGAGATAGGTCAGGTGTGAAAGTGGAAAAAGGGTTTGAATGGATAAAATACCATTAAATAATAATTTATTGCAATTACTTTTCCTCAGTCAAAAAATACATATTTGGTACCTATTTTATGCTAGGCACTGTGCCAAATTTCATTAAAGTTAGTTTTTCTTTTTTTATTTTGAGGAGCAATGGTAAATTGCAAGAAAAGAGATCTCTTTCAGCTATAGACAAATAAATAACAATAAAAGCCCTGTATAGCATTTCATTTCTGTAGTTTTATAATTTGGGTATTTGGGATTCAATTGTGGGGGAGCTGGATATCTAACCCAACACTATGTCCCCCCTCAAGAGTTTTAAAATTTTTTTCTTTTAATAAATAATTCTGAAACTCTTTCTGGAGATTTTGTTTGGGAGCCTGAATTTTAAGAAGTACAACTGGGTTTTTGTTTTGAATTAGGTAGATGGTGCCAGGAGCAACAATTATCATTGTTTAGTGTTATTTGAGCTTTAGAGGAAAAAGAAAGCTCATGGGAAATACCAAAGTTGATAGGTAATAAAAGGAGTCTATATGAAGCAAAACACAAGCAAGAATGAATATTATGTGAAAACTCCATCGTATCAAGCGTAGGAGTAGCAGAAAGATTTTCTTAATTATATACAGCCAGATTTTAAAAGTATCAGGCTGTTATATTAGATGTGGTGAAAATATTTCGGCTTTGGAAGGAAAGTGTGGAAGTTTAAACACAAGCAAATATTTAAAGAATATCAATGATCCACTCCATCATCATCTATTTTACTAACGTGCCTTACGATCAACAGCCACGTCTCATCTCTTCTTCTGAAGGTTTGTCGCATCCCAGAAAGATGTATTTGAGAAGTAATGACACAATTATGTCATAAAAGAGATTGATGGGGCAATTTCGTTTGACAACATGGTTGTGAGACGTATCAAAATATGCCATTGTCTTTTATACTGTTTTAAAAAAGAAGATACATGATGACATAGGAAATGGTAATTTGTATACTCATAGGATTAAGACAAATTCCATATAAAATAACTTCTTTAGCCTTTAGGGGGACTGATTTTCTTTCAAGGGCCAAATATACATTTAGCAGCAGGCTTGGCTGAACTTGCAACACAGGTTATAGAAAAGTCTACTGGAATAAGACCGTCCTGCAGCCAATCCTATTCAACAAAAGTGTGGATGGACAAAATCCTCATTATGTTAAAGATTAAAACCAAGAATATTTACCATCCAAGTGAATTCTCTAAAGTAAGAGATGCCAACTTTCTATAAAAGAGCAGGTAGTGAATATCTTTGTGGTCCTCCAGTCTCTATCACAGCTACAGTCGTGCATTGCTTAATGAGAAACACATTAATGAGAAACATTCTGAGAAACACATCATTAGGTGATTTGATCATTGTGTGAACATCACACAGTGTACTTACACAAACCTAGATGGTATAGCCTACTACACACCTAGGCTGTATGGTACTGATCTTACCTGTGGCTGTGTTCCTATGAAATTTTATTTATGGGCACTGAAATTTGAATTTCATATAATTTCATTTGTCACAAAACATTACTCTTCTTTTTTTTTCCCAGCTATTTAAAAAATGTAAAAGATGGTTACTAGACTTATCATGGTGATCATTTTGTAATGTATATAAATGTCGAATCACTGTGTTGTATACCTAAAATTAACATAATATTGAATGTCAACTATACTTCAATTAAAAAACGTGCAAAAACCATTCCTACATTTGTGGACCATACAAACACAGGTGGTGGACCAGATTTGGCCTACGGGCTATAATTTACCAGCCCTACTTGAAGGTGGCCTCGTCCTTTCCTTCTCTCAAAGCTTCCAAAATAATTAGGATTAAATACATATTCAGGAGGCACATCGCATGTTCTGTTGAATCACAACTTTGTTTTAAAATACTGTGGTCTAAACTTCCACACCCCTTCCCCGCCTAGGCGTTGACATCTTTAATTTATAATGTCAAGAATGTGAAATATAAATAAGACTCATCAGAGTTTATCGATTTGGTATCTAACTACTCTCTTCCACATTATTTAATTCATCTTTTCTTTTCCTAATTTCGTAACATAATTCCTAATCCCTTTCCCTTCACTTCTCCCTTCAAATCTAATTTATATATGACATATATAATCTTCTTTGGAAGAGATATTTGCCATGACTCAAACAATCCCTCCATTTGCCCTTGGGTTCTTACTCTTGAAATGAGAGAACACACATTTTAGTCCCGGATGAATAAGAGGAAAAAAAATAAATAAATGGAGTTGAACATCAGCCAAAATACAGGCTTTACATAAGATGCCCAACTAATTTCCCTCAGCTTTGTTCGCTCTATTAATTTTCTGCCAGTCGCTTATTTTCTCACAAATCTCCCACATCTTCTAGATGCAAAAGCAACAGGAATGAAAGCTCCTATTTGAGCCAGAGAAGAGAAGGAACTCAGCCATTCTCACAATTACAGTAAAAAAGCATTTCTTAATTCAATTTAACCAATGAGGGTGTGAATATGTGTTTTCCATAGACAGTACTGTGTAAAGTGGGGATGCTAAAAGCCTATACAGGCGAGTATATATCCTTAGGGACCTTGCGATTAAAGACTATTCCCAAATATATTTAAATAAAAATAAAGAACAACAAAATACGGCACCTGACCTGGCCAAGAGGATATCAGCATTGGGAAAGGAAAGTATTCTATATAATTCCTTTACCTTGCTATTCCCAACGCTGCACCACTGAGAAGGTTTTAGCGCCTCTGAAGTCCTTCCTAATCTCCTAGGCTGCTGAAGGATTTCTCACACGTGCTGTCTTTTGTAGTTGCATCTTGACATCATGAGGGTTCTGTGGTACAGCTTACTGAGCATGTCTAAGGTCACAGCCCCTAAGATTCCTGCTAGCCTGGCCTGAGTTCCCCACCTGGACATTGCCCAACACCTAGGCTTGCCTCGGTCTTTATTTTTTGTTTTTAGCAGGGCACCCTGAAAGTCTTGTTACTGGTGTGGGGGAAGTGTCTTTTGCCCATGTTTGTTACCCTCCGCTGCAAAGCACTGCCATCTCCACTCAAAGTTTTTTATCAGTTAGAGAACACAGCTCTAACATTCTTATTTCGTGTTTATTGCAGCCCCTTTCCCCACCTCAGGACTCGGAAACTAATCCTTGAAGACTGTGCTGTGAATAATTTGAGGGTCAGATACCTAGATATAATCCTCTCTTCCATAAGAACACAATGACCTTGAACCAAACATATGCGCTGCAATTCTCTCCTCTCTTAGCATGAATTTCTTCCTCTAAGCTTTCTCAGACATTCACTCATCTAGATCCTAGGCCTGGCAAATCCGATAAGCCCCACTAAAATGCTTGATGGCCACACACAGCTTGGATTTCCATTCTAAAGTCTCCACAAACAAACATAATTCGTAGCCAGAATAAATCACGCAAGTGACAGAAGTTGTAGATAAGTGTTCAGAAAAAACAAAGATTATGTTTGAGCTAGAGTTGTCAGGTGAAGAGTCTGTTAGGGTCTAGGATTTGAGCTAGACTGAAAAATGGATGTGGATAGAATATGTAGTCAGTGGAATACGGATAGTTAATGTCTTTCTCCACTCGTGCTCTGACTTGCATTTCAGGAGTTCATAGTCAAAGGCCATTTATGTGGGCAAATCATCAGGAGATAGACAATAGAATAGCTGTTTTGGAAAACATGAAGTAAATAAATAAACAAAAGTTTAGAAGAAGAAATCAGTGGGACAAGGCATTCCTTATATGTTAGTCAATGAGATTGTGGGCTACACGTAGGAGTGCATGTTTCAATTACATCTGCACAAGATATGAGCAAATTGGTGTGCAGGAGGGCTGTGTGGAAGAGATGGGATTTCTGAAGTTTCTGAGCACTGCCCTGAAGGTTTCAGAGGCTCTGACCAATATTAATTCATGAGATTTGTAGGGTGAAGTTTCTTGGAATAGCAACAAGATGAACCCCCGGGGTGAAATGTTTTTTGCATTTGCTTTTCCATTGAATAGAGCTTTTTAACCTCGAAGAGGTTAATTTTTGGTTGAGAAGGAGAATTCATTTCTGTGGTAAACCACTCAGAACGACACACGCACACAAAAGTGCAACTAGTTGAATTCTCTGGTTATGGTTTTCATAGGTGTCTTTGTATTGAGTCAAAGACAGTGAAGGGAGAAGAATTAAATGTGGCATAGGAGAATTAGTAGAATTGGAAACCACAAATTAATCGGGAGGTTCTAATAGGTTACAAGAACACCGGACTCAAATTTTTCTTTCTTTATGGACGACTAGCAGTAGAGAGTACTCCTTACTCACAGTTTTCTGGGGGCTTATGGAGCGAGTCATAGTAGACTGGTGTCTTGAATAATCTTATTGTATTATTCCCCCTTTTCCCTCTACACTAGAATTTTCAACACAAACGAGATCAAGGACAGGGAATATTTGTTATCAAATCCTCCAAAAGTTCAATCACGGATAAAGTTAAGGGGAAGTTTGAAATGAAATCTGGCAATTGGTCTCTGGGTTGCTTTTGTTCAAGTCATCCAAGAGCAACCGTGGAGAGCGGTCAGAAGACTTGTATTGGAGTCACCGTGCTGGTTTGGGAAGCCCAGCTTGGCCTCATAGGGACTGCAGATCTGAGTCAAGTTATTATTCTCTCTGAGGCTAAGTTTTGTTACATGAGAAATAGAGATAATTAGAGCAATTGTGAGATTTCAGTAAGATCATGTTTCTTGAAGGCAGAGACTTTGTTTTTTCTCTCTTGTAAATACCCACCACCTAGAACAATGTCTAGCACATAGTAGGTGCCCAGTTGATATTTGTTAAAATATGAACTAGTGATTTTAAAGTGAAAGTGACTTGCATATAGAAGGTGCCTGAATTAGTCAAGGTTCTCCAGAGAAAGAGAGAGATATATTTTAAGGAATTGACTCACCTGATTATGGAGGCCAGCAAGTCCAAAATTTGCAGGATAGGTCAGCAGGCTGGAGACCCAGGAAATAGCCAATACTGAACTTAAAATGTGAAGGCTACCGGCTGGCAGAATTTCCTTTTGCTCAGGGGAGGTCAGTCTTTTTTTCTATTCAGAACTTCAACTGATTGGATGAGGCCCACACACAATATAGAGGGCAATCTGCTTTACTCAAGGTCCACTGATTTAAACGTAAATCTCATCCAAAAAAACTCTCACAGAAACATCCAGAATAACACTTGACCAAATATCTGGGCACTATGGCTCATCCAAGTTGATACATAAAATTAATCATCTTGGATTCATACATTCATCTTATCACCACTCAGCAGTAGATTGTTATAGAATCATCCATTACTAGAGCATAAACCCAGACTCAATTTGCTATCAGCAACCTCAGCAACCGTTTTTTTTTTTTTTTTGGTAGAAGCAGAAAGAGAAACAAAAATAGAGCATTTCTCCATTGATGTTCTAATGTCTTGTTTCTTACAGATTTTTCCCTCAGCAATGAAAATATATAGTTGTACTATATTTGAGACTTTGCCTCCTCTCTTGCTATAAGTAAATTTCTTTCTTCTGGCTTTTCTAGAGCCACTCCATGCTCTTAACTACTTTCCACTTTTAATAGGGTACTAACCATGATAAACATGATCATTGGTGCTGCTAGACTTGAAAATACAAGCTTTTTTCTTTCTTACTTTTCTTTTTTTACACATGTGCCTTTTTACTCCTTTTGCCCTCCCCCTCCCCTGTTCCCCTCTGGTAACCACCAATCTAATCTCTACATCTATGTGTTTGTTGTTGTTGTTGTTTTTTAATCTTCCACATATGAGTGAAATCATACAGTATTTCACTTTCTCGGTCTGACCTATTTTGCTTAGCACAATACCCTCAAGGTCCATCCATGTTGTCACAAATGGCACTATTTCATCTTTTTTATGGCTGAGTAGTATTCCATTGCATATATATATCACATCTTCTTCATCCATTCGTCCCTTGATGGGCACTTAGGTTGTTTCCAAGTCTTGGCTATTGTGAATAATGCTGCAATGAACATAGGGGTGAAAATATCTTTTCAAATTAGTGTTTTCATGTTCTTTGGATAAATACCCAGAAGTGGAATAGCTGGATTATATGGTAGTTCTATTATTAATTTTTTGAGGAATCTCCATACTGTTTTCCATAGTGGCTGCACTGGTTTACATTCCCACCAGTAGTGTATGAGGGTTCCTTTTTCTTCACATCCTCTCCAACACCTGTTATTTCTTATCTTTTTTAATAATAACCGTTCTGATGAGCGTGAGATGATATCTCATTGTAGTTTTGATTTGCTTTGCCCTAGTAATTAGTGATGTTGAACATCTTTTCACGTACCTGTTGACCATCTGTAAATCTTCTTTGGAAAAATGTCTGTTCAGTTTCTTTGCTCATTTTTTAACTGGGTTGTTTGTTTTTTTGTTGTCAAGTTGTATGATTACTTTATATATTTTGGATGTTAACTCTTTACCAGATATATGATTTACAAATATCTTCTTCCAATTTTTAGGTTGTCTTTTCATTTTGTTAATAGTTTCCTTTGCTGTGCAGAAGCTTTTTAGTTTGATGTAGTCCCATTTGTTTTTGTTTATTTTCTCTTTTGTTTCCCTTCTGCAGGAAGACATGATATCCAAAAAGATACTGCTAAGACTGATGACAAAGAGCATACTGCCTGTGTGTTCTTCTATGAGTTTTTTGGTTTCAAGCCTTCCATTCAAGCCTTTAACCCATTTTGAGTTAATCGTTGTGTATGTAAGATAATGGTCTACTTTCCTTCTTTTGGATGTGGCAACACCATTTATTAAAGAGACTTTCCTTTCTCCATTGTATGTTCTTGACTCCTTTGTCAAAAATTAGCTGTCCACAGATATGTGGGTTTATTTCTGGGCTCTCAATTCTGTTCTATTGATCTATGTGTCTGTTTTTGAGCCAGTACCATGCTGTTTTGATTACTATAGCTTTGCAGTACATTTTGAAGTCAGGGATTGGGATGCCTCCAGCTTTTTTCTTTTTTCTCAGGATTGCTTTGGCTACTTGAGGTCTTTTGTCATCCCATATAAATTTTAGGATTCTTTGTTCTATTTCCATGAAAAATGTCATTGGGGCTTTGATGAGGATTCATTGAATGTGTAGATTGCTTTAAGAAATATGGACATTTTAACTATGATAATTCTTCCAATCCATGAGCATGGAATATCTTTTCACTTCTTTGTGTCTTCTTCAATTTCTTTCAACAGTGTTTTATAGTTTTCAGTGTACAGATCTTTCCACTCTTTGCTTTAAACTTATTCCTGGGTATTTTATTGTTTTTGTTATGATTGTAAATGGGATTGTATTCTTGATTTCTCTTTCTGTTATTTTGTTCTTGGTGTATAGAAATGCAACTGGCTTTTGTATGTTGATTTTGTACCCTGAAACGTTATTATATTCATTTATTATTTATAATACTTTTTTGGTGGATTCTTTAGAGTTTTCTATGTATAAAATCATGTAATCTGAAAATAGTGGAAGTTTTACTTCTTCCTTTCCAATTTGTGTACTTTTTATTTCTTTTTCTTGTCTAATTGCTTTCTTTCTTTTTCTTGCCTAAATGCTCTGGCTAGGACTTCTATACTAAGGATAATACTATGTTAAATAAGAGCAGCAGAAGCGGTTATCCTTGTTTTGTTCCTGTTCTTAGAGGGACAGCTTTCAGTTTTTCACTGTTGAGTATGATTTTAGCTATGGGTTTGTCATACATGGCCTTTATTATATTGAGGTACTTTCCTTCTATACCCATTTGATTCAGAGTTTTTATCATAAATGGGTGCTATATTTTATTGAATATTTTCTCTGTATCTATTGAGATGATCAGGTGATTTTTATTCTTCATTTTTTTCATGTGGTGTACCGTGTTGACTGATTTGCAGATGTTGAACCATCCCCTCATCCCTGGAATAAATCCCACTTGATCATGGTGTATGATCTTTTTAATGTATTGTTGTATCCAAACTTGTTTTTGTGTTGCCATTCATGTCCCTTTTAGGTTCTTTGGCAGCAAAAAGCAGAGGCCCACTTATACTCATTCGTGTGAAAGCATATTATAAGGATTCAGGAATCTATCATAAGAATCTAAGGGCAAGTGACCACAGTCAGTTTGGATGGGAACTGAAAAATCTTAAGGAATAGAAGTTGCTCTCTCCATTAAGCATTACCTGGCATATTAGTTTCCTAACAAAATACTACTAATTTGGTAGCTTAAAAAACCAGGAATTTATTTTCTTTCAGTTCTGGGGACTAGAAGTCTGAAATCAAAGTGTTGTCAGGGCCATGCTCCCTCTGTAGCCTCTAGGAAAGAATCTTTCCTTGCTTCTTTTAGCTTCTGGTGGTTGCTGGCAAACTTTGGTGCTCCTTTCCCTGTGGCAGCATAACTCCAATGCCTGCCTCTGCCTTCATATGGCCTTCTTCTCAACTTTACCTCTTCTTATAAGGATACCAGACGTTGGATGAGGATTCACCCTAATCTAGTATGACTTCATCTTAACTTGATTACATCTGCAAAGAACCTATTCCCAAATAAGGTCACATTTGGAGGTACTAGGGTTTAGGATTTGAACATATCTTTTCAGAGAACACCATTCAACCTACAGCAACTGCTATCTCATTCTTGCTTTTTACATCATTCCCTTTCCATTTTTTTCCTTCTCACTCTGCTCCAAGTGGTTTTCTCTGCTTACTCAGAGTTTTGTCACCCTCCTATACCTTAAGATTGTCTTGTCCATGGCTTTGGTTTGCATCATGTCAACTCTGTCTCATATTCTTCCTTATTTTCTCTCCTCTTTAATTTCCTCAGCTGACCACAG
Organism: Equus asinus; assembly: GCF_041296235.1. NCBI lineage: Eukaryota > Metazoa > Chordata > Mammalia > Perissodactyla > Equidae > Equus > Equus asinus. The sequence continues at coordinate 32,064,317 of NC_091812.1, forward strand.
CATGTTTATTTCCAAATTAAAATAACTGGAAGATGATCCTAATTGGCCAGATCATCTTTTTCTGCACTAAGCTTTAAGATATTGTCATTCAATATAAGGCTAACCTCTGAGGCAAATATGTACTCTTGGTTCAAACACTTGGGTCTGGGGTCACCTGAGCATGACTGCTTAGACAGAAGGAACTCTGGGTGAGTCTTGTATACACTTGATGAATGAGTGGCCCCTAAAACTGTATTAACCAGCAAGATACAATTTTTGTCTAATTTTTTATAGAATTAGACAAAATTATTCTAATGTTTTTATTGAAAGGCAAGGGAACTAGAATAGCTAAAACAATTTTGAAAGATAAGAACAAAATGGGGGAAATCATTTTATTTTATTTCAAGACTTATTACCAAACTATAGAAATCAAGGTTTGTGGTATTGGTGGAAGAACAGACAAATAGACCAATGGAATAGAACAGAAAACCCAGAAATACACCCAAACAGACATAACCAACTGATTTTTGACAGGTGTACAAAAGCAATTCAATAGAGGAATGATAGTCTTTTCAACAAATAAGATTAGAACAATTGAATGTTCATAGGCAAAAAAAAAAAAAAATGAAACTCAATCTAAACCTTATATGTTATATAAAAATTAACTCAAAATGGATCATAGATTTAAATGTACATCATTCAACCCCCAGTGCTTGGTATCTCATCCCTGCTTCTTGCAGCATTCCCATTCCATTTTCTTAACATTTCTCTTAGTGGGATCTTTTGCAAAGTGATGCTTGTAATTTTCATGCAAATTTGTTGATTTTTTTTTTGTTAACTGTGCTTTTGGTATCATGTCTAAGAACTCTTGACTAACCCCTAGATTCCAAAGATTTTCTCCAATGTTTGCTTTCAAAAGTTTCATAGTTTGGTATTTTACATTTAAATATTTGCAAACCATATATCTGATAAAGAAGTCATATCCAGAATTTGTAACGAACTCTCAAAATTCAGCAGTAATAAAAGACAAGCAGCTCAATTAGAAGATAGACAAAAGATATGAAGAATCATTTCATCAAAGAGGATAAACAAATGACAAATAAGCACATGAAAAAATGTTCAACATCCCTAGCCATTAAGTAAATGGAAATTAAGACCACAATGAAATATTGCTCCACACCACATCTAAAATAAAAAATAGTGATAGCACCAAACATTGGCAAGGATGCTAACAAACTGGATCTCTATTGCTGATGGGAATGTACAATGGCATAGCCATTCTGGAAATAGTTTGGTAGTTTCTTAAAAAAATGAAATATACCCTTGCCATACAATCTAGCAATCACACTTGTGCATATTTATCCCAGGTAAATGAAAACTTTTGTCCTCAGAAAAAATTGTATGCAATGGTTCATAGTAGGTTTATTTGTAATAGCTCCAAAACTGAAAAAAAAGAAGTCCTATAATAGGTGAATGGTTAAACAAACTGTGGTACATCTATACCATGGAATATTACTTAGCAATAAAAAAGAACAAACTATTAGTACATACAATGACTTGGAAGTGTCTCAAGGGCATTATACTGGCTGAAAGAAAGCCAGTGTCAAAAGGTCACACACTGTATTATTTTCTTCATATAAAATTCTTAAAATGACAAAATTATAAAGATAGTGAACTGATTGATGGTTGCTAGGAGTTAGGGATGGTGAGGGAAGGGAGGGGGTTATGGCTATAAAGGGGCAGCATGAGTGAGTATTTGTGGTGATGGAATTGCTCTGTACTTTGATTATGGAAGGGTTACACAATTCTACTCATGTGACAACATGACAGAGTTAATAAACACATATTGTGCTAACATCAATTTCCTGGTTTTGATATTGTACTACAGTTATGTAAGATCTAACCAGTGGGGGAAACTTAGGTGAAGCATACATGAGACCTCTTTGTACTATCTTCGTAACTTCCTGTGAATCTCTATTTTAAAACTGTTAACTTAGTCGCTGTACTCAGCCTGAACTCACAGAGCAGAAACTGTAAAGAGTCAGTTCTAGTAAGTGAGGCTACTTTGAAATTTATGTACTTGCTTCTTTCATTATCATGTGTTTTTAAGTGTGTATGCATTTATGTCTTCCTGATGTATCGACTCTTTTATCATTATGAAATGTCCCTCTTTGGCTTTAGTGATATTTATTGTCTTAATGTCTAGTTTGTCTGATATTCATATAGCCACTCAAGCTCCCCACGGTTACTGCTTGTTTGGTATATCTTTTTTTTCCACTCTTTTACTTTCAACCTGTTTGTAGCTTTGAATGTAAAATGTGTCTCTTATAGACAGCATCTCATTGGGTCTTGCTTTTTATTCATCTGATAATCTTTGTTTTTTCATTAAAGTATTAAGTCCATTCACATTTAAAGTAATTACTGATATATTTGGATTTACATCTTCTATTTTGCTTTTTTTTTGTATATGTCTCATGTTATTTTGTTCACCTGTTCCTCTTTAATGTATTCTTTTGTGTTAAACAAAGCTTTGTGTGGACCATTGCAACTTCTCTGGTAATTAAAAAAATTTTGAATTATTTTCTTAGTTGTGGCTCTCGGGATTACAATATGCATCTTACCTTATCATAATCTATTCAGGTTAATACTGACTCAATATTGGTAAAATACAGAAACTTTGCTCTAACAAAGCTCCTTCTTCTCCCCACTCCTCTGTGCTAATGTCGTCTTATATGTTTTATACATATATAAAAACTATATATAATACAGTGTTATAATTAATGCATTATACAATCTTATGTTTTAACATAAATTGAAAGGAAAACAAAAAGTATATTTATACAACCGTTTATACTTACATATGTATTTATCAATTCTAGTGCTCTTTATTTCTTCCCGTGTGTTTCAGTTACCTCTGGTGTCATTTTCTTTCAGTGTGAAAGATTCCCTTTAGTATTTCTTATAAGATAGGTATAGTAGTAGTAATTTTTTTCAGTTTTTATTTGTCTTGGAATGTCTTTATTTCCTATTCATTTCTGAAGGATAGTTTTGCTAAATATAGATTTCTTGGTTGACAGTTTTTTCTTTCAATACTTTGACTATATCGTTCCATTGGCTTATGGATTCTCTTGTTTCTGATGAGAAGTCAGCCATTAGTTGTACTGTTCTCTCCTGTATGTGATAAGCCCTTTTTCTTTTAGTGTTTTTGACATTTTTCTGTTTGTTTCTGATTTTCAACATTTTGACTGTGACATGTCTAGGTGTGCATCTCTGTGTTAACAGTACTTCATGTTCATTGAGCTTGTTGGATTGTTGGGTTAATGTTATTTTTAAAAATGAAATTTGGGAAGTTTTCACCCATTATTTCTTCAAATATTTTTTCTACTCCATCTCTCTTTCCTCTAGAAGGAGGTGACTTACATGTAAGGTGAGCTTACACATATGTGGGTACACTTTGTGTTGACCTGCATGTTTCTGAGATTCAGGTTATTTTTCTCTGTTCTTCAGATTGGATAATTTCCAGTGATTTATCTTCATGGTTCACTGATTTTTTTTCTTCTGTTATCTCAAATATGCTGTTGAGCCTATCTACTGAATGTTTCATTTTTGTCATTGTTGAAGTCAACTCTAAAATTTCCATTTGGTTCTTTTTTATTGTTTCTGCTTCTCTATTGAGATTTCCTATTTGTTGAGTGATTCTTATCATATTTTCCTTTAGTTCTTTAAACATAGTTTCTTTAATTCTTTGAACATAATTGCAGCATCTGCTTTGAAGTTCTAGTCTGCTAAATCTAACATAATGACCCAATGAAATGGGTTAGTTTCTTTTGATCTTTTCTCCCTCCTGAATATCAGTCCTACTTTTCTGTTTATTTGCATGTCTTCTAATTTTTTTGTTGAAAACTTGACATTTTGGATAAGATATTGAAGCACCTCTGGATTTTAATATATTCTTTTGACAGTTTTATTTTATATTTTGTAACTTTCTTGAACTTAATCTGCAGAATCTCTCCTGCAGTATGTGTCCACTAATGTCTCTACTCAGTTTTTAAGTTCTTGTTTTTATTTCTTATCTAGCTTCCTAATGGCTGTCTTTGTGATTTCATACCTTAGTTGATAGCCAATGATTTGGGTCGAGGTTGTACTTAAACACCTCAACCCCATAAGGTTCCTTCCACCCTCTGCTGATGGATCAATGTCTATGTTTGAAGTTCAGGTAATTCTTATCTGCCTTGGCTTTTATTTTCCATCAGACCGTCTCAGATTTCCCTTGTGCATATGCTTGATCTCCTGGTCATACAGGAATTTGTGGAAAGCTTATCTAGCTCTCATATGGCTCTCTCATTTTCACACTCCCTGTTAACTTTTCACTGGTTCACTACTTGCCTCCAGACTGATATTTTAATCTCAAGCCAACAGACCTGTGGATTTGCCTCATCCTTTTTCTACTGAAGTTACCTCTTTTACTGACAGGCTCACTGAGTGTGGGTTTTTGTTAGGGTCTTCTGCCCCAAATCAAGTCTGCCCCTACTGGCAGAAGGCTGCTGTTTTTCGTGACTAATCCTGCTTTTGTAATACTAGTGTCCTGACTAACTGGGGGATTGGGAAATGGGATGGGAGCAGCCCTAGGCTAAAAAGCTGCAGAAACCCATTCCTCTTACCCAAGCTTCAGCTGATTTTCATGGAAAATGCTTTTCAGTGTTTTTTCTGCCTTTAGGTAATTTCTAGAGCCCTGAGTGATTTTTTTGGACCCTTTTCCTCAACTTTAAACTTGTTTTTGTGGGGTAGCTGGAAGGATTTTTGACCTCTTTATGTTCCATAACCAGTTTTATGTTTTTAAAGCATGAGAGATGCAGATGTCTTATTTTATTTACAATTCTATGTTTTGGTCAGACAAGGAAGGACCTGCTTCCTCAGGCTAATATTTCTCCCTTTTCAGAAGTATCACATCAGAAGTGATATTTTAATGATGCAAAATACAGTCTATTTAAGAATGGCAGTAACTTATGAACTTAATTGGATTTTTTTCTTATCACATATGGGTGACCTGTGTCTTGCTAATTGTGAAACTATTTGTGTAGGTGGTGTGACTTGATTATTATGTACATAAAAATATTTATGAGTGGGATGCACATTGTTAAGTTCCTTATTTCAAAGACTTTAAAAATTATGTATTTTTGCAACTTTTAAAGTTTAACTGTCAGTGTTATTGAAGATGAACAAAAAGTGTGGTAATATCCAAATATTGGGCAACATGAAAATCATATATGCTGCTGCCTACTTTTTTTGTATTTCTATCAGAAAATAGTTTTATTTATCACACAAATAATAGTTTTTAGCTAGCAGAATTAAACATTGTATGTGTATTGTTTAATTGTGTGTTGATATTTTCTTGAGGGGGTTATTACATTATCATCATTTTACAGATGTGGAAACTGTGTCTAAGAGAAGTTAAGTAACTTGCTCCAGGATTTGTTGTTAGTGCTATTGAGTCAATTCCAATACCTAGTGACACTGTGTACAGCAGAGAGGAACCCTGCCTGCTCTTTTTGCAGGGCTTCACTGCCCTTATGGCCAGTTTTCTAAGTGGGTGGCCAAGTCCTTCTTCCTAGTCTGTCTAATCTGGAAGCTCCACTGAAACCTGCCCACCATGGCTGACCGTGCTTGTATTTGAAATATTGATGGCATAGCTGTCAGTGTCACAGCAACACATAGCCACCACAGCATGACAACCAACAGATAGTTAGTGTGGTTCTCTGACCGGGACATGAACCTGGGGCCATGGCAGTGAGAGTGCTGGATCTTAACCACTAGATCACCATGCTCAAGGATAGGCATAGAAAGATTGGTGTAATGCAGATTAGAAGCCCAGTTGGTCTGACTCCCCAGAGCTTGTTTGTGTAGTATGTGGCCATGTGATGTGGAAATTCACAGTATTATTTCCAACTGGGGGTAATATGAATTTTAGAGATGAGACTTTTTAATTTCCTTTTCCCCCTTTCTGCTGAACTTTTAGCATTGCTTCTGAGACTGATAAAAAGAGTCCACTTGTAGCAATTCTAGCTTTGTCTGCCTTGCTGGCCTACAACTTCCCTGGGGCAGAGTGCTAATTGCTTTTATATAATTTATCTTATAGTCTTGCTTTACTTAAGACAACAAAATTCATAAGCACATTTGTTTTACGGTCATTTAGATACACGTAATCTTCTCTTTGCTTTCCCAGTATTAGAAAAACTTAGGTTTTTCTTCAAATTAATGCCTTTAAAATTCACAACTTCTAACCCTGATGCATGAAACAGAATGGTGCTCCAAATTCAATATGTTTTCCATTTCCTTTATTATATGCAGAATACATGATGATGGCACAAGGAATATGAAAGTAATAATAATTTTCTCCACTAGTGAAAAGCTTTGGGATAAACAAAGATATTAAATGCTACTCTTGAGTTTCATTTATTTATTCCCAATATATGATTCTCCCTTAAAGACATCACTCTTGGGCTCTATATTTGGAAAACACATGCTAAATTTGAGTGACACCTCGGATATATGAGAGGCTACTTATTTGCTAAAACTCACTATGTTTTTGGTCTGTTTGTTTGAAAGTGCTTGTGAAGAGTGATCAAAGTTTTCCCCAGTCTCCCTGAGAGCCAGCCTGGGATGGTCACGTGGCCAAATGGACTGAGCATGCCAATGTTTACCTTTTGAGAATGAAGGTAGTCCAAATCATTTCAATCTCGTTGATGCTCACAAAAGAGGTGAAAAAGATCTCATGAACAAGCAACAGAAACTAGTAGTCTTCACTTTTGCTGAGGTGTGGCCGCTAGCTGTAGGCTTTCCAGTGTTGAGGGTGATTCTGAATCCTAAGGAGCCAAAGGTGCACAAACAGCACCAGAAGACACCCTCAGGGAAAAACGAGCAAAGCGAGAGCTCTAACAGTTCATTGTTCCTTACTGATTTTTCTGAGGTTTGGATCATGTTCATCTTTCCACTGGAGGCTATTTTGCCCACAGCTTATTTTGTCCTTAGGTGGTTCAGCACTTGAACATATCAGAGCATCACTTTGCACTCACTGTGGCTCAATGAGAAGGCCATGATTTTTATGTAAAGGTGGAACTAGTAGGAGATTCTTTGCTTCTGAGGTTTGCCCACAAATACCCAACACCTGAAGATATTCTCAAGCCCCAGGGTTGTGTTAATTGCCTTGAAAAATCACCACCACCACCACCTGCTCTTCACAATCCTCAAATTCTATCTGCCCACCCCAAACACACAGTTTCAACCAACTACTAAATATAGTCCTATAGAATCAAGAATGTAGTGTGGTGGCTTCTAATAATAAAACGCAAACAGATAATTATAGAATTAGGTCCTAATGCAAAAATTATGTCAATGCATTGATCGCTGCTGTGACCTTTCAGGCAAAGTATAATTTTTTCAGGCTGCCTCTCCAGGGAAATGGGATTTCAAAACAAGTTACTTCAGAAAAGGAAATTATTTGATAAACGGCAGAAGTTTAAGTCCTCTGTGATAGGAAGGAAAGATTGAGACAACTTTCTAAAGTTGACCCCTGCACATATAATGCGATATTCAGATTTGTAGTTAGACTCCCCGGCACTGAAGCACACAGGTTGAGGTCTGAGAAAATGAACAAGAGTGATTATAGGCAGATGAACAGCCTACAGAAATATTTCAGAAGGCAACACATTGATGTGCAGTCCCAGAGTCCCCAGGAAACTCCGAGAAGTGAGGATTTTGAAGAGGAGATAAATGTCTCTCAAAACCTTTTTAGATGAATAATGAAAACAAAGCAAAATCTTTTCCCTCATTTCAAATCAGTGTGAAGCCTGCTAGATAGAAACTACTAGTCTAGAAAATGAGGGAATTAGAGTTCATGCTGTTGTCTTTTTTCTGTAGAGTTCTTTAGAATTCAGAATTGGCCTAGTGGAATTTCAGCTATTGTTTATGACCATATATAGCTGTGACAGTACATAAATAATAAATGTTTGCTTCTTCTTGTATCCAAGAGCCTGGGATGCTGGGACGACCTTAGAAATGTTGCCTCTTTCTCAATGGCGGTTATTTAAAGACTTTTCTGACTAATCAAGGTGGAAACCAACATTCCTTGCCATGAAACACTGTGTTCATGCCATTGGCTGCAAGAAAAAAAGCTAGGTCTGTTGTGTCCCAATTTATTTGGAGGGTTGATTAAAATTCTCAGATGAAGCTTGCCTTTGTATTTATAACTTAAGTATGGATACTATTTAGAAGCTGTATTATTCCTGCACCTCAGAGTACATGATAATTGTGCATAAGTATCAGCCAGGCTCCAAATAGAAACTACTCTGAGTTTAAAACAGAGGAGATTTAATGCCAGGTTGGTTACACAGGTGATGGAAAAGCTGAGGAACCAAATGGGAGACCATTAGGCCATCTGGGTATTAACAGCCATGGGAACTTATTACCACCCTGTATTGGTTATCTGTTACTATGTAACAAATTACCCCTAAATTTATTGGTTAAGAAAACACAAAATATTATTATCTTACACAGTTTTGAGGGCCAGAAATATTGGTGTGGCTTAGATGGTTACTTCTGGCTCAAAGTTTCTCAGGAATTTGTAGTTAAGCTATTGGCTGAGGTTGCAGTCTCACCTATGGGTGCTTGATTAGGGTGAGAGATCCAATTCCAAGCTCACGCAGGTGATGGGCGGTAGGCCTTGGCCCCTTGCCATGTAAGCCTCGCCACAGGGTAGCCTTACATCGTGGCAGCTGGCTTCCCCTAGAGCACGTGGTCCATGAGACGGAGAGAGCCCACTCCAGAAAGAGCCCCAGTATTTTTATATCTGAAATGATGTCCCATCACTTCTGCTGTTTTCTGTTTATTACAAGCAAGTCACTAAGCCCAGCCCACACTCAAAGGGAGAGGATTTCACAAGAGTGTGAATACTAGAAGGTAGATATATTAGCTTGCTAGGGCTGCTGTAAGAAAGTACCACAAACGGGTGGTTTAACAGAAATTTATTGTCTCAATTGTGGAGGCTAGAAGTCTGAGATCAAGATGTCAGCAGTATTGAATCCTTCTGGGGACTATGAGGGGGACGATGTTCGATGTCTCTCTCCTAGCTTTTGGTGATTTACTGGCAATCTTTGGCACTCATTGGCTTGCAGATGTGTCACCCCAATCTATGCCTTCATATTCACACGTTGTTCTCCCTGTGTGTGTATCTTTGCGTCCAAATTTTCCCTTTTCTAAGGATGGCAGTTATGTTGGATTAGGGCCCACCCTAATGTTGTCATCTTAGCTTGACTACATCTGCAAAGACCCTATCTTTAAATAAGGGGGTTAGAACTTCAAATATATATTTTTTGGAGGAGGGCCATAATTCAACCCATAACAGTGAACCTCATTGGAGGCCATTTTGAAGGCTGCCTATCACACGCTCTTATTCTGGAAGACAGAGGGAGGAGGCAATGTTACATGAGCCTAATGGATCCTCTTCCACCTGATGGAACCTAGGACCAAGGTAGGCTATCTGGCCAGAGCTGGAGCCATGGAAAAGACTTTGTTGCTACCAGAAATGCTACATGAGCAGAGAGGGAATGGGAGAATAACTTGGTTTCTTCCCCATTTTGCCCTGCTCCAAAGTAGGCATCCCTATCTCCCTTGCTGAAAGTCAGTTGCTAAGGGCTCCTGCAAGAGTCAGCCCTCCTCCAAGACTGAACAGAGCTTGAGAAAGGCAAGCAGTGGATCTGAGGGCAAGCAGTCCCGGGACTGGAACCTATGTGTTGCATTAGATTTGCAGCAAGGAATACCAGAGTGTGCAGAAATGCACAGAGACATCGCAGGACATTTTGAATTTTTTGAGGTTGGATCTCACATGCAATACTAGTTCAAGGTAGTTCAGATAGTCAACATCAGATGGTGCTTCACTCCTTTTTTTTATCTTTGCAGTTGCTGTGTCCTAACTACTTTAGTAAATGGAATTTTTAGGTCTATCTATGCTGAGAGGAGCCATGAAATAAATTCTTAAGACACTAAGGACTCCATGAATCAAAAAAGTTTTGGAACTTAGGACATTGGGCATTCTTTATATTATTATTCACCATGACCATATTTATAGAGCATATCCAGGAGGCTGGTTCTTTAATGATTTGGCAGCTAACTTCCTGCCCACCATCATCCTATTTTGACCTCAGAATTACTGAACTCAAAGTTGGGCTCTGAGAAGTGTGCAGCTGGGATAATGTCAAGAAAATAAGAGAAGTCTTGCCTAAGAAACTCAAGGAAACATTTATGGATCCTGGAAAGTGGGGCTTTAAGATTTTAGTGATTCATCCACAAAGGATAATGTTTGAAGGGAAGAAAAATCTGGAGAAGTATATATATATATATATACAGATATATGTTGTAGGCAAATTGACTAGCTCCCAGTTACTTGCATATTGTGTGTTCACATACAGCTTCAGCCCTTGCACCTGCTGTTGTTACTGCCAGAGCAGTCTTCCTCCTCTCTCCACCTGTCTCACCTCCCACCAAGGGACTGATTTTCCCTTTAGGGCTCAGCCAAGTGCCCACTTACTCCAGGAAGGTTTCCTCTGTCCCCAAAACTGGCTAGGTGGTCCTTCTATGCTGTTCCATATCTGCTGGTGCCCTCCCATTATAACAGTTACCACACTGGAGCACAAAGCTTCTTTATGTCTTTCTTCCTGCTGGTTTGTAAGCTCTGTGAGGGAAGGAATCATTTCTGTCATGTCCCAACCATATCCCCAGTACCTACTACAGGGCCTGGTACATAGGTGCTGTGGGGGATCAGAATTGGCCACCCCAAAATGTGTCTCTTTGGTATGAAGATTATTTTGGGCTGGTTACTTTTAAAAACTGCAGAAATGAGAGAAACTCTGAAAAGTAGGATTTACTTACCCTTTGTAAGAGACATTTACATTTGTAAGGGAAAATCTCCATCTGTAAAGGTGTCTCCCTCTCTCTACCAGGAAGAAGGGGGGATGACCTTATCTCTAGAAGCTCTTTATCAATGTGGAAGGCAAGGAGTTAAATCTGCATAATAACCTTGCTCTTGTTTACTGTGCTTTTCCGGTAATCTCCCACAACTGACTCGCCCTATCTCCAACATCCTCCTTTGCCTTTAGCTGAAGATGCTATTTAAGGTGAGAGCTTCCACCATTTTGGCGAGTTTATCAGTTTTCCTGAGTCTCTCCCATGTATACATGTTATAAAGCTTTCTTTGACTTTCTCCTGTTATTCTGTCTCATGTGAATTTAACTCATAGCCCGTCCAAAAGGACCTAGAGTGGGTAGAGGAAATGTCTTCCTCCCCAACAGCGCTCAACAAATATTTACAGAAAGATCATCTGGAATTAGATCAAACAAGAGAAGCCACAGCTTTTGTTCCAGTGAGCCTGAGGCAGGTGCTTCCATCAGTGACAAAGTATCTTCTTGTATAGTCCTCAAAGACACTACAACAGGAAATGGTTCTTTAATAGGAACTCTAGTTTAGTAACATCTGAATATTCACATTATGACTCAAATATGCAGAAGTGACACTTTATTTATAGTGGACTGTTGTGCCCTTGCTTGTCTTTCCAAGGTCACTCAGTAATTTCCAGTTTACGACTTAGTCTCTTTCATATTAACTCAATCTCTTTGGGGAAAGAAAAGCTTTTCTTTTTCATGGAAAGGGCAGTCTAACTTTGAGTAGTTTAAGTGCTGTTTGCTGTGAGGAGGGGGGCATTTTCTCTGCAGCCACCTTCTAAGCCCTGGCACCCAGTGCAGGGCAGCATGTCCTGCCTGGCTGTGGGCATCTCGTTTGGTACCTGCTGGGTTACTGGGCATCATCTGGCACCCTTGATGATGTCCAGGTTCTGCCATTCCTGTGATCTTGAGGGCCTTGCATTTTGCATCTCCATCATTTCAAATTTGGATCTTTTCTGGTTTTCAAGACATCTTGACCTCTAGAAAGCCCAAGAAACTTTGGTTGCCTTCTCTGCACCACCTCAGAGTGTGTCCATCCCTCAGGCTCCCATGGGTCTACCTATAAGTACTATTGTTTATCATGTAAGCACCATGTCCCTGCATTGCCAGGATGAATACCAGACTCCCTTGAGGCAGCTTACACTCTTTCCAGGACATTCCCTGGAAAGCCAGGCCCAGCTGACTTTCCCTGTTATTCTACCAACCCTCCTAGGGATTCCTATTATCGTACACTCCCCGCTGCCAATGCCTAGAGAAACAGGGTGTTGGAACTTGTCTCAAAGACCCATGTAGCATGTTAACCCTGGTCTCACATCCTCTAAATCCTTTTCCTTTTCTACTTTATGACTTAATTTCATAAACTCTCTGAGCTCAGTCTTCTAAACTTGGTCTTCTTCATAATTCAAAATATAACCTTCTTTCACCTAGTGCCTAGCTCTGACTAATCAAAAGAATTTTGGCTTTCGGAGGATTATTTTTCCTTTGGGTATAAAAACAGCTCATTTGAAACTCAAAGCCAAGAAATGACTCCTTTGTTATAGAAAGGATCTGCCCTCCCCCTTTCCAGGGAACTTAGCCTTGTGGTTGTGGTTCTGCTTTAGTGGTAGAAAGGATAACAAGTTCATAAAAGAGAGGTGGGTGAAGGCAGGCAGGAAAGGAAATTCAATATCAAAAAATATTATCCTACTGCATTTGTAATTGTAACTTATATTGCATTTGGGTTATATTTACATAAAGCTTTATAGTTTACAAAATGCTTTCACGTATGTCACCCTGAAGCAGTATAGAATAGTGGCTAAAAGTCCAAATTTTAGACCCTGGTTTTGATCCATGATTCAGCCACTCACCTGCAATGTGATGCTGCATGAGCTAATTTAACTTTCTTCATCTGCACAATAAAGGAAAAGTGGAGAAGAATAGTACCATCCCATAAGGCTATCAGTGTTAAATAAGACTTCACCTATGTAAAGAACTTTGTGAAACACCTGGTACATGTTACTTATAAATGGCGTGACTTCTACTTCAAGAAATTGAAGAGTATAAATGAAGGCCACACTATTGTTTTTTAAGCCAGTATTAATCTCTTTGGAACTTCCTTCTCCTGTCAGATTTGTTCAAACTCCACCCTTAGTTATGGATTTCGTTCTCTTTGTCTAGAATTGGGTAAAGGAAATGGAGATTCTTAATTGCTGAAATATATGACAGCTCATACGGGTCACTATCTCTATGGTCATTCCACATGATCCGATGCTGCTGCTAGGCTAGGCAGGGCTTGAGGACTTTGGCAACTGATGCTGGGAACTTGGGAGTTACAAGCTCAGCTTCCATATGAGGGGGCAGGAAATATGCAGCAGTTCCAGTCCTCAGTAAACCTGTAGCCCTGGAGATGTCTCCACGTCTCCTTGTCCGCACCCAGTGACACTCCCTTTCCTCTGTCCTCCTCTGGGCCAACCTAACATAATCTCAAGCAGTTCACACTTCAGGAGCAAAAATTTGGAAGGGGGATTGACATTGGAACATTTCTATGTTCTGTGGGGCACCTCTTGTGTTTAGGCAAAGGCCTACTGCAGTGAGAACAAAGCACAAGTTACTATCTCAATGAATTATCCTGCCATGCTTGGAAGAAATGGAGGCAGTTATTATCGTTATGCCATGATATGATGGAAAGATAAACAATTTTGAATTGCACTTTAATCATTTAACATAAATCCGTTGAGAGACTTTTAGGAATGAATATTTTGATAATATTGAAAATGAGGATAAAACACCAGACTTAATCAGAATTATAAGATTTCTATCAGGCTTGTAGAAAGGAGAAAAAGGAATCAATTCAACACTGAATATTTGAATGGCTTTAGGAATTCGTCCTAGTAATTAGAATGAATTTAGAAATCTGAAACTAGATCTCTATGATGACTAAAGACGGGAATGCAAATTTGTATACAAACAAACAAACAAAAATTTGCAAGAAAACCTAGACTATATATAACAGAGGGAAAGAAATTCATAACCAAGACTGGAAATTCAGACTTTTAAAGGAAAAGCATAGAGCTATTTATTAAAAGTTAAAAACACTTATGATATGTGATATAATCAAAGTCTAAAATAAGTGATGAACTTGGAAAAAGTATTAGTAATACGAAAGACAAAGGGTTTATTTACATAATCATACACAGAGCACTTAAAACTTGGGAAAGCTGCTAGAAAAATGGAAAAAGTATGTGCTCAGTAAACATGTGAAAAATTGAATGATATATCAATTTACTGACATTAGATTGACAAAATTTAGCAGACTTGGAAATGTAAAGCCCTGTCTGGAGAAACACACACAGAAAAGAGCACATTCACATACTGATGATAGGATTTGTGACATCCTTTTGGAAAGAGATGTGGCAATGCCTACTAAAATTAAAATTAAAAATATATGTATCCATTGACCTAGGAATTCTCTTATAGAAATGTATTCTATGGAAATGAAAAGTCAACTGCAAAAGGAAATATATACAAGGACGTATATTGCCATATTGTTCATGTTAGTTAAATAAATGATGACAAAGTCACCACATGGAAAGTTACACATCTATTAAAAGGAATGAACTAGAGCTATGTCAGTCATCTTGGAAGGATTTCCATGAAATACTATTGACAAAGCAAACAAAGATTTGGAGAAATGTTATAATGTGATCTAATTCTTATAAAACAATAATGACTATTTTGTATTAGTGACTGAGTGCACCGTAGACGTTAATATGGATTACCTGGAATGGTGGTGATAGGGTTGAGGGCAAAGAAAAGCTGATGGATGGAAAGCGAGGAAAAAACTATCTAGACTAAAAAGTAGGGGTACGGTACCCAAATAAAAATACATACATGCAGGGACACACACACACGCGCACAGAAATTAGGGGGATAAAGGGTAAATTTAGTTCCATGTATACTGACCTATATGAATGGCCTAGGATATTCTGTCAAATTTCAATTTACAGAGTAATTTGTATAGTATGATCCTATTTTTGTTAAAGTAAGTAAACAATCACCTATATTTGTGTATATATGTTTCCACATATATGTGTATATATTTATGAACACACTTATGTGCAAGGGAAAAGGCATGGAAAAATACACGCTAGATTTAACATTGCATTCTTTAGGAAGTGGGCATGGGGCAAGGACAGGATTACATCTTTATTTTTTTCATCATGCATTCTTTTAATTCTTATGCTAAGTTGAATGAATTTTGTAATTTATAACTCACCAAATGTATTTAAATAATAATATCTTACATATGTATAACTTCTAGATTCTACAGATCTGTTAACTCAGTCAAATAACACACTAACCCTAGCCTGTGGCCAATATTACCTTAACCAGGCTCTGATCTTATCCCAAAGTGAAATTTATTCTCCTTATGCTAAGTGATTGCTAAGACGCCATTTCTCCATTCATCTTCTCATCTACTTCTCATAAACCAGAGGGCTTCAGTGACTTTCCAAATGTTCCAGAGTTAAGTATGACCTAAATCCAGATCTCAAATTCCACTTTGTTTTCTTTCTATTGTATCAAAAATGCTGCCAAGTAAGTGTTTTCCTAGCTCCTTCCAAAAACCCAACACTCGTCCAAGTCCTGGCCATGGATGGCTGCAAAGCTGCTCACGCCACATAGTGAAATTTTCCCCTCTGGTTGTCAAGGTACCATTTATTTTCCCCCAGTCTCTGGTGTCCCCTTTTCTTCTCCCTGCTTGGCTAAATCCTATCCATTTGTGAGATAATTTGGATACGTCCCAAATGCATGACATCAAAAGAAGACCCAGCCCTATTAGCTGCCTTCTGTTTCAAGTAAAATAGCCTGGTCTTTAAGATAGTCCATGAATAAGATTTTTTCAGCCTGTGTACTAAAGAAATAAACAACATAAATAAAAAGGCCTCATAGCTACAGCCTGCTACAGTGAAATAAACAGAAAAAGAATCAAAGTCTAAGGTTGATTTGGACAGAATGTTTGTATCCCCCCCACCCACGATTCCCTAACCCCCTAACCCCCCAGTGCAATGGTGTGTGGAGGTGGGGCCTTTGGAAGGTAAGCAGAGTTAGATGAGGTCCTGAGAGGGGACTCTCATGATGGAATTAATGCCCTTATAAAAGGAGGAAGAGACATGAGTGTTCCCTCTCTCTCCACCATGTGAAGATATGGCTAGAAGGAGGTGTCTACGAGCCAGGAAAAGGGACCTCACCAGACACCAAATCTGCTGGCACCTTAGCTTTGGACTTCCAAGTCTCCAAAACGGTGAGAAATAAATATTTGTTGTTTCAGCCACTCAGTCTGTGGCATTTTGTTACAGCAGCCTGAGCAGACTAAGGCCAAGGTGCGAACATTGACTAGAACTCACTGATGCCACTACTTTTTCAGCATTAGCTAACAGGAAGCAGCAGGACGGTTGCACATATATGTCTGTGCTTTCATTTCTTGAATTATTCTTGTGGTAGGCAGGATTCTAAGATGACCCCCACTTAATTATGGCCTTGCATAACACCATTCCCTTGGATGCAGGCAAAACTTGGGACTTGCTTCTAGCCAACAGAATATGGCAAAGGTGATGGGATATAAGACTCAGACATGATATAAGACTCTGTCTAAGCAGACTGGAGAGAGCTTCCACTACCGGCCTCTTCAAAGGAGTAAGCTGTGGTGTTGTGAGAGGGCCGTGTGGCCAGGAACTGGGGGCGGTCCCTTGTTGCTGACGAGTGATCCCCAGCTGACAGCCAGCAAGAAAAACAGGGACTTCAGTCCTACAACCCCAAGGAGCTAAATTCTGACAACAACCATATGACCTTGGAAGAGGACTCTGAGCTCCAGAAAGAAATACAGGCTGGCTGACACTTTGATTGCAGCCTTCTGAGACCCTGACCAGAGGATCCAGTTAGACTGTGCCCGGACTCTTGACCCACAGTGAGATAAGAAGCATGTATTGTTTTAAACCACTAAGTTTGTAGTAATTCGTTATGCAGCAATAGAAAATGAATACAACACTTAACAAGTACAAATCATGATGTCATGGAAAGAACACAGATCAGGAACATAGGAGACTTGGGTTTTTTCCTCATGTCCCAATGAGCTTGCTATGGGGCATCAAGCAAGTCACACAACCTTTGGGGGATTTGGTGACCTGATGTGAAATGATGGCCTTTTCAAGATCTCTCTAAGGTCTTGCTACTAACACCACCTGGCAAATGTTGACATTAATTGCTGTAAGATTTTTAGTTATATCAAATATACTGCATATTATAATCATATATTTTCACCTGGCTCACTCATTTCAATTATTTAGTTTTGTCATTGTCACCCCCCTCAATAAAAAGGTCTATTAAAATCAACATACTCAGGCATTGACTTAAGAAGGCAGAAAGAGGTCTAAGGACCAGTTCAGAAAGGTGCTTAAAAAATTGTGTGATGATCATCATTACCTTTCAGAAATTTCCTTGTAAAATTGAGAAGCAAGACAAAGCTAAGGTCAAAAAAGAGGAAATGAGAATTTTACTTTCTGGAACATTTTGAGGAATGTTAAAGATGGGTTAGATGTGATTCCTGTCTATTTCTGGAGCATTGCACAATGTAGGAAAACAGAGCAAAGTTTTAGCATCTCTGGAGGGAACTGTGCACATTCCCCAGGTAAGACTCTTACCTTAGAAGGCAGCACCTTCTCATCACCATCAGGATTCTGGCGGTTCAGCAGGTTCATCTTAATGATGCACACTCACTCACTGCACAAAAGAGAAAAGGGAACAATGATGGAGCCACCAACCGTTTTATTGTCCTTTGTCACTATTATGAAACACCATAGTTCATGTTTATATTTAGCGTAAGTAATGAGCCTAGGAGAGGCAAAGCTCCATGTTGTGCAGGGTAAATGGTATATTCCCTCCTGATGCCACAAGGCACTGTAAACAAAGGAGACTTCAGCTATAAATAGGTCCTGGGTCAGGAAATGTTTCATGCAAGTATTAATAATCAATGCACTACACAGACTTTGTAAGGTGAGGGCCAGAGTGATTATCATCCAGTTTGGAAAGCCAACGAAATCCTGAGGAAACGAAGAAATGACTTCCTTTGCTCTAGGAGGCATTTGGTGTGACCGGATGAAGGGATCCTTTATTCATTTAATTTTCTGTCTTTGCACTGATTTAGTTCCACAGTTGACGCGGGGGTACTGGGGCTTACTCTAGGAGTCGGCCCTGGGAGCACAGGAGACAGGAGTTAGCTCTCATTTGCAAACTCACCAGGCGACTGCAAGCAAAGGCAGAAGACAGAGCTGCCAAAGCCAATTGCTGCCACAACCTGTGGCAGGCTCCACGGGCCTGGCTCTCCCACCGCCCTGGGGGCGGGCTCCCTCCCCTCAGCCCTCCTCCTCCGGAGAGCCTGGCTGCTGCTCTCCTGCACCTGTCACACCTCCCGGTATTGGCAGAATGAAATGAGGAGACAGCTGGAGTCATTATAGTTCCTCTGTTTGAAGGTTGCCCAAATGAAAAACAAACAAACAAATCTGGTGAGTTTCGTGTTTCTTTTAAGTGTACAGAAATGCAGCTGCTAAGTGGTGTAGGACATCAAAGGAGCCTTTTAAATTCAGGACACTAAAGTGTTCTTCCTGGCTTCATCCTTGGTGGAGATCTGTTAGAAAACTTTAGAAGGAAGTTGCAGAAGAGGATTAGATCTATTAAACTTGTCTGAATGGTGAAAAGTTTTTTATAGAGCTCATTACGTGTTCTTTTTGCTGATCTCTGTGGAGAATATGATGGTGTAGTGAGACCCAAGGTTGTATTTTGGGTGGTAGGAGTCAAGTGCATAGTTGAAAAATATTTATTTAATAGAAATGATAAGGTAATATAATTGCCTATTAATTGTGAATTTATTAGAAACAAAGATATATTCTGAAGCATTCAGTAATTTGAGTACTTTGAGTGAAATAAAGATTAATCTTAGCCCCCAAGTTTGAAGTTTTGTCTCAAAATGTAAAGACACTATGCAGGTAAAATAACTGGCATATTATTTTCAATGTACATTGTAATATTTTAAATAGCTGAGACTTCAATGATTGGGGCAAACAAAATGTGTATTTATTATTTTCTATCAGTGGCTTAGCAGTTGTTAATTTTCTTAAAATTTTTATTTGTTTGTAAAAGAATATGAAATTACTTGTCATTGTAAGTTGCAATAGGAAAAGTGACAGTATTTGAATATTCAAATTTTCTGAACATAAAAATCTTAAATATTATATGTTTTTAAGTTACAGTTTCAATTTTGTTTTGACCAGGATTTGTTAAATGGTTGGTTTGTAAATGATTTGTGCTTTAAAGTCATTTTTCTTTAATTTGACACACTTTAAATGACTTCTTAATCCATCTCACTCCTCTATTTAGCTGCAGAAAAATTTAAATTTTGCCATATAGATGGAACTAATATGGGAAATGTATCCTATATTTTGGTTGTTGTTGTTGATAATGTTTGTATGCGTGAAAAAAATCTATCTTGGTTATTCTGAGATTTTTTTTCTATTTGTTCTCCAAACTCAATTAGTTGCTTTCAGCTAACTTTTTTTGTTTCTGGCTAAAATAATAAATCTAAAAAATTAATTTTCACCTGCTATTGTTTTAATCCATAAATTTAATTGAGAACTGTTTAAGATCTAGTTATTTTGGTCAAGCTTGAATTTTATTTTGACAGCTTTCGGGGGCTTGCTGAGGTGGGGGAGAGAGAATGTGAGTGTGGAGGAAGCTCTTGAATTAAATAATGTATAAAGGTTAAACATCAAACACGCGTGACTGTCATCATCATAATTCTAAATCACAGCTGACCGTGGATATTGATCTCCCCCTCCAATAAATCCTAACCTCTTTGGTGTAGTTTTTCTTCTGTTGACCTGATTTTTATTTTCTTAGCCTCTGAGATGTTAGCTCCATAAAAGGTAGGTTTGAGGACAGGATCCCCCAAAGGTAGGTTTTTATTTCAGATTCATACCAGACAGCTTACCAGAGGAATTCCGAATGAGGTCCTGGTTGGGGTACACCCTGAAGGGGGTCTTGTCAAAATATAGAGCTATATAGCATTGGTTGGTTCTCCAATGGAAGGCAAGTGAATACTCGTACACACCTAATTGCACAACAAACTCTAGTTTAAAACTGTGTATACAATTTCTGGAAATGAAAAAACAACTTATAGCTATTCATCAAAAAGACATTTTTATTTGTTTCCCCGAAATGTGAGGATTAATTCACAAACATTTGGAATACCGTTTGACTGTTGGAAAGGAACTGTGATTGTCCATCTTCTGCCGTCTATGGAAAATGCCAGCATTTTTCTTGTTTTGGTACCCAATGGTATATGTTTAAGTTTTCATTTTTTAATTTACATTTTTAAAATAAAGCCATTCAATTTCTAAAATAAAGCTTCTAATATTTGTAAATTAATTTCATTAGACATTTGACTGGGGTATATGTTTCACAAGGTGCATGGGAGTTGGAACCTTTATCAAGGTGTTTTTTAATTCAAAATTAAATACATGTTACTGCTGAAAAAATATTTTGAACATGGTACATGTTCACTGTAGATAAATTAGAAGATATAGAAAAGTATAAAAATAGTTATAAAAACCACTCAGTTTCAACAGGCAGAGACAGCTATTAAATATCATGGTGTGTTTATTAGTATGAAGTATGCATATTTTTTAAAAAGTGGAATCATACTGTATAGAAACCGTATTCTGCCTTTTCCCATAAAACATTAATTATTTTCAAGCCCTCTTGGCTATTTTTAAGTAGCTACACTGTGTTCTATTAAACGGATAAACCATAACTCTTCAAAACATTCCTTTGTTGACATTTAAAGGTTCATTTCATGCTAAGTGGATACAACAAGATTTGCTTGGTACAATGCGTTTTAGATATTGAAAACACCGGCTCTTCCTTATTCCCAAAATGCAGATGATTTCACTTCTCCAAAATGGAATATTTCATTATGGAAATGGACAAAGGAGGATCTTTAAGTGATTTCTACACTTTCATCTTAATTTTAACAGTAAGCATTGCAAACACCTATTATTATAGTAACATTCACTGAATTCTACAAAGATTCATTTCAAAGACTTAATAGGCTATTAATACATCAAGGGAACACCTTGTAAAGAGTGTCCTTTACAAATCATTTAGAGCACTTTTCTCCCTGGAGGGTACCATTACACTCGTATGTTTGCAAGCAAATAGGGTGTTTGGCTTTATTACAATTCTCAAGGTACTTTTGATATTACTACCTCTAATATAACAATAGTAGTGTCAGCGGGGGCCTATGGTCTTAGGTGGGTTATAGAATCAATAGAGGGTGATGGGTTTTGAAAAACTCATTCTCGGCTTCTAGCTTAAACAGAACCTAGCTAGCAGTCCCAGACTCAACAGTTCCCCACTTTATACTAAAATTCTTAGGAAGACATTTTAAAAGATGAATTCATAATACTTCCAAAGACCAGTACTTACAGTTAACCCATTGCCAGTATCTGGGAGAAATCACTGGACTAGAAAATTTCAGTGACTCAAGGTTCAGTGTGATCAGAAAATAGGAAGAAATCCACTTTTTTTGTGTTTCACTCCTAATTCACAACCTCACCATCTATACCAAACAGGGAACAGGGTCTCCGTCCCTTTGCTGAGGGCTGCTTTTGAAGAAGCCAAAGTATGCTGTCCATACTCTTCCCAGGTGTTAGTGTTTCTCTTTCTAAAACTGTCAGAGATGGCAGATCACGTAGACAACTGTAGAGAAAGAGAATGGAGGATTAGCAATGGCGATGGTGCCCTGCACCCCTCAGTAAAGTTCTGCAGAGCTTCAGGAGCAGACTGGGAGAAGCCTAGGAGCAGTGCCCATGGCGTTGAGGGTGTTAATATACTCCAGCTCTTCAGCCAGTGCTGCCTGAGTAGGGACGTGCAGTCTGTGCTCTGCCCCAAATGAACCTGGCGGAGGACGGCTGTCTCAAAAAGGAACAGTGCTTTTTTGAAATTGTGTGTGTATGTGCACCTGTGCATACGTGCGCTTCATACAAAGTCCCTGCATGTCCTGGTGGCGGCCTTGTCTTTAGAGCATCAGAAACCCAGATTGTGAAGTAGGAGAACTATTCACTAAGACCAGCAGAACTGTGGTGTAAATACCACTAGACCCTAGGAACTACGGTGGAAGCTGTGCAAATCGGTCTACCTCCCAGCCGCAGCTCTGAGAAGGGGCTGTGACGAGCGCCCAACTAGACCAGGTGTGAGGCCAAGGGAAATTCTTAATACTTCCTTGTCTGTTGTCAAACACTTGGTTCAATTTCTTTTTTGAGGTCATAATGGTTTATAACATTGTGTAATGTCAGGTGTACATTATTATTTATCAGTTTCTGTATAGCCTGCCTTGTGCTCCCCACCAATAGTCTAAATTTTTATCCGTCACCATATATCGGTGCCCCTTTACACTTTTTGCCCACCCCCGACCCCCTTCCCCTCTGGTAACCACTAATGTGTTATCTTTGTCCACGTGTTTGTTTATCATTCCACATATGTATGAAATAATGAGGCAAACACCTGGCTGAATTTTTTTTTTATTGAGATCAAGTGAAATTGTGTTAGATAACAGATGCATTTAAAAAATACTAGAAGGAAGATAATCTGGCCATCCTCTGGATGGTGAGATTATGGGATTATGAGTGGTTTTTATTTTACTTAAAAATAATGTGCACGTAATATTTTAATAATCAGAAAAATGAAAGTTATCCTTAAGAGAAAAGCAACAAAAATAAGTTTTATATTCATTTCTGCACCAACGGTATAATTGGGATCTTTCTTGCCTCTTTTTGAATTTACTTTTTCTTAATTAGTGAAGGAATCTAAGAAGAAGACATCAATAGTTCTATTTTCCTTTTGAATTGAAGTCTCAGTGACAGTCACCTTTTAGTTTATCACACACAGGTTGGTTGGGTACTGCGGTAAACAGACAAGGATTGCTTAGTCACCCAGATTTTCTCCCTTCCTGGAGTAGCGACACCACAAGCCACACCTGAAACAACTCTTAATTTCAACAGTTTCCCCCCTTGCTCTCGTTAGAGAATGTCAGAGTGTGCTGGGCAGCCAAGGTTATGTGATCTGGTGGGCTAGATCCGATTAATGTTTTTAATTGTGTTTTCAAGATGTAACACACCCAGGGAGATTTGTTCCAGATGGATGCGGTACAAAATGAAAAATAAAATAAAACCCCCTCCAAGCACAATATTATTCTGAATATTTCTTTGAGGGATCAGCAGGTTTTAAATCATTGCGAGATGGGCTGAAGGCATTCTCTACATCATTATGCCTTTTCCAGTAATTTGAAATAATTTTTAGTTTTCAAGGCTTTTCTGTGTAGCCCTAGTCTCTACCTGTCATTGGTGAGCTCACCCATTATATTTTTAAAAAGTATCAGAAAAAGGTATATGACAAGTCATAATGTGGATAATTATGACTCAGGAGTATTTTATAGGACATTCCCAATATTTTCTCTTAGTGCATAAAAATTTCTGCATGTGTTTGTGTGTATGTGCATACTTCAAAAGGTCAAAGACAATACAAAGCTTTGTTTAGAAAATATTAAGTTAAATGTGCAATGTATTTGTAATAGAGTGAACTATTACATAAAAACTAATGAAACAAATACACTTGACTGTTTTTTGTATAAATACACAGATTGTTGGGCTATTTAGAAATATCAAATCAGGGAATTTAATTATGTGGTAATTTCTGATAGTTAAATGGATTCCTTATTTGACACATAGCCTATAAAGTAGAAATAATATTTGAAATGGCTCTTAGAGTCCAGATAAGAGCAAATTTTGGAGGAGGATATTTTTTCAAAGTAAATTAATTTAGATTTAGGTCCGTAAAGATCTCGCCCCCAAACATTAGGCTTACAGACTGACTAGTCTCATCTTGTGCTCTTAGTTTAATAACTAGTTCTTATAACTGACAACTAAGAATGTAGCTTTGCATATTAAGATGCTACTCCATATCTAATGACATTTTGGTGTGCTTTTGGTGGTAAGTCTCCAGATTTATCTCCAGTGTATTTTAATTGTGGAAACACAACTAAAAGGCTGGAGTTTTGCTTCTCTTTGATTTTTGCAATAATTTACCTTTTCTCTTTGGATTTAGGTAGCCTTAGAAAATTATAAACATCCTTGAACTCTCTCTTGCCGTTTGGAGGGAAACAGGACAGCATCGTAGTCAGATGTGTTAGGTATGGGAGGAATAAAACTCTGTTCAGGAAACTGATTTCATGTTAAATCAGTAACCCAGAATGTAGAAAATGAATTGTGTTGAGTATGGAGTAGGAGAGGTGGTCTTTGTCCTGGATCAGATAGTGAAGAAAGTTGGCATGCACACACAAGATGAAAACTTAAGAAAGTTACCAAATAACATGTTTAAAATATGCACGCTAATAAGCCTCAGATGATTTATAACAGGCCTTTGTGTTGCTGCTTTAAGCTCCACTTTTAGGTAAGTGATCGTAGCAGTTTGCCGTGAAATTCTTCCTAGTGGGGATTCTGTAATCTCTAAAACAAAAGAAATGATATAAACCCATTTCAAATGTTTAGGCCATGGTCTCTACCCTTGAGGCTTTGTTCCCAGTTTAGATTTCTGTATGAAGTTCAAATCACATAAATGTAACGAATAACATGAGCATCTTTCGCTGAATACTGTAACCATTGGAGCCTAGCAGGAGCAGTTGCCGTAAGATTTTGAAGCTAATAGCATTAGGAGAATGAGTTGTTGACAGCGGCCTGGAGTAAGTGTGGAAAGCTGGGCATCTTTGCTATCTGAGTGCTACCACACAGCTGTTCTGATAGCCATATTCCCTCCTTACAAATACAAGTGTCTGCGTGCGCTGCTTCTCTACCTTGAAATTCCTAAGCATCTCTTTGAAAGCAAAATTTTGAGATATGTAGCTATTCAAAGAACAGATATTTGAAAGTCATGATGACTCAGGAAGCTAATAGAATAGGAACTGTTCTAAGTTGCTCTTTCATTCTCAATACAGTTGCTAAAATAACAGTATAGTTTGGTTTTAGTACAGGAAAGTAAAACATATGTCAAAGATATCTTTTAAACGTCTCCAAATAGAAATTCCTGACTTGCATAGTTAAAAGGATATGAATTGTATAGCACCCTAGATTATATATAGATTTGAGTTGGAAATTTAGGGGGAAATGGCCAAATTATTCTCTCATTTCCTATCTTTGTAGGTCGATTCCATTTCTCTTAGTTTCTTCGGTCACAGTGTGCTAAAATTCACTAACAAAACCTTTTTCTGTAAACATTGGGAGACCTTGTCAGTTCTAAATGGACAACTTGGCAAATGTGGAAATCACCATTGTTGCAGAGAGGCTACACTTTCACAAGCAAACTGTTTTCTGGGTACCATTTGATCTGTGAGCATTTGAAGAGAAAAATCCCTTGGAAATTATTAATTTACAGCAAAAACTGTTGAATAATTGTTGCATAATCTACCAAACTATGACTACTGTTTTCTCCAAA
Source organism: Equus asinus (assembly GCF_041296235.1). Classification (NCBI taxonomy): domain Eukaryota; kingdom Metazoa; phylum Chordata; class Mammalia; order Perissodactyla; family Equidae; genus Equus; species Equus asinus. The sequence continues at coordinate 32,089,861 of NC_091812.1, forward strand.
CCAAACTTGCATTTCTCACCAAAGTCAGTCCCTTTACCTTTTACAGAATTTATACCAACCAGGAAATTAAAATGGAATGTGAGGTTGAAACATCCTTCCACTTTTTTTTAAGGTGGCTAATTTAGATGGTTATTTATGTGGGCCTCCTCCTGCTCGGATCTCATTTTGCAGCTTGTCTCTATCAATGTTTATCAAAGTGGGAGCAAAATAATAATGGCTGGAGGTGGGGCCCTGGGACCTTTTCAACAGGTATCTCTAGGTAAACTTTGAAAGTCATTGCTTTAGGTGTTTTAAGAGTCATCACTTCATGTTTCAATTGCCTGGAAAGAAGATGAAATACCCCTCCCTCCTACTCCCCAACCCCATGCAGTAGGTTTTTTTACTTGGCATTTTGCCAAAGGATTTCATGTGGAATAAATTAACCTGGATGGCTAAAATCAGATTGTCTAGGAGTTTCGTTTATCCAAGGCACCCCAGGTTAAGGCAGAGCTGACATGTAGTGTGACTGGTCTAATAATCCTAAATGATGGATGTAGGTATAATAGCTATGGAGGGAAATTTTCAGGACGTTTCCTGAGTTAAAAATAAGAGGCCAGTTCTTCAATATTATTGTCAGTTATTGTCATTACTGTCATCATTAGCAATGGCAGTTTAAAACGTTGTGCTTTTAAAATTGAGCTGAGGTCTAAATGGTTTCCAGACCTTGGGGAGGATCTTGACCTAGAGCTCATAGTTTATAACAAAGAAATATTCGTATGTGAATAAGTCAATGCTAAAATCTAATAATTTAAGATTCAGTCATTTGTAGCTATGTTGATGTTTTTCTTTTTCTTTCTTTTTTTGGGGGGGGGGGCAGGGTGAAGATTTTCCCGGAGCTAACATCTGCTGCCAATCCTCCTCTTTTTGCTGAGGAAGACTGGCCCTGAGCTAATATCAGTGCCCATCTTCCTCTACTTTATATGTGGGACGCCTGCCACAGCATGGTTTGACAAGCGGTGCGTAGGTCTGCACCCAGGATATGAACTGGCGAACCCCGGGCTCAGAATGTGTGAGCTTAACAACTGTGCCACTGGGCTGGCCCCAGTTCTTTTATTTTGTTTTTGCTGGGAAAGATTCATCCCAAGCTAACATCTCTTGCCAATCTTCCTCTTTCTCTCTTTTTTCCCCTCCCTGAAGCCCCAGTACACAGTCGTATGTTCCAGTTGTAAGTCCATCGTCTTCTTCTATGTGAGTTGCCACCACACCACGGCTCCTGACAGATGAGTGGTGTGGTTCCATGCCTGGGAACCAAACCTGGGCCACTGAAGTGAAGGATGCTGAACTTTAAACACTAGGCCATGAGGGCTGCCTCTGATGTTTTTCAATTAAAATTTTGGCTCTTCACAAGGCAAAAGAGTGGTTAAATATATCAGCACCCCAAAGTAAACATCACACATACCATCTTGATATGCTACTGAGAAAGAAAAAATGAGACAACAGCTAGGAGGGGAGACATAAGCTATTAAAATCTGCTGATTTGAGACTTTTAAAAATACATAAATTTATAAATAAACTATATGAATTAAGTCATGTGTATGTAGAGAAGTGAGTGATTTGTGAGGGAAGCAGTATTTATAGTGTTCCAGGAGGGCAGATAAAGCAAATTTTTGTGATCTTGAGATTCCTAACATCAAGTAGGAATCCCAAGTAACCTCACAATTACAATATGATACGATAAATACCATTTTAGACACAGAAATGTTAGAAGAGAAGGTAGGCAGAGTTCCAGACTTCGTCTGGGGAGGTTCTGGAAGTTTTGTTGAACAGATGATCCCAGAGCTGCTTGTAGATAGTATGTGCTCAAGAAATGTTTGCATAACATCATTGTTTTCAATCCTCATGACAATGGACCTGGGAATACGGTATATTTTTAGATTGTTTTTTCACTGGGTTTAGTTTAACTTTAGTCTGTGGCTTTGGATATCTTGGTTTTCTCACTTTCTTCCTCTCTGCAAATACTATAGAAGTAGCAGTGAAACCAGTTTGGGGCTTTGATGAAATGCCTGTAATAATGCTGTTCAACATGCATTTAAGTTTTAGAGATTCAGGGCCTTTAAGCAAATAGCCCTAGAAATGCTGTTGAAGGGTGTTGCATTGCAGCTTTGCAAATGGGAAGTGATGTAACTGAGGGACATGTATTGTGCTGAAAGGATAGTTTGAGGTTTTTTAAAGAGTTGAATAGGCAATGGGTGTGGCTGCTAAACAATACTGTGTGTTTCTATTCAGGAAAGCTGGTGGTATCCAGGGGGATGGTTGATTGGGGTCTCTTTAATTATTGCCCCAAGCCATTTCTCCTTCAATAGCTAGAAAAGAAATGAAGAAAAGACAGAGTTCACAAAGAGGGGAAAGGTAAGCAAGGTCTGGATTTTAAGAAGGTAATCTAGGTAAGGTTCTTAGACTTTTAAGAGCTAATTGAAGAAAAACCTGACTAAGAATGAGAAGTAGCTTGAAGCCAACTTAACATTAAACCACACTAAAGGTTTAGGATAACTTCCTGGCAGGGCATTTCCCAACAAGCTAAGAAAAGTTTGGAGTGTGTGGTTAAAGGAAACCTTATGTACCTATGAGAAACATATTTAACTTCTTTAAAAATTGCTTTCAAACACCAGCTTTTAAAATGATCCTCATTTAATGAAAAATTGTGTTTTAATTTGCCAAATTTTACATTTTAACAAGTAGAAAAACTATCCGTTTAGGAGGAAGATCTTACCAGAGTCCTCCACATTGGCGGTAGGGCACTCACCATGTGATTTGAATTATACCATGGGGGCAGCCTTGCCACCCAATGGCAGTATATAAAAATTGCAGGTTTAATTTCAGTTTGCGTTGAGGCAGAAAATTTTACAAAATGGTAAAACTACACTTTACAATAAAGAAGTGATGGGAGATATCATCTTACTTTTTCTTAAAAGATACCGCATGAAGCATATGGCTAAAAAGACTGGCCCCGTGGCCGAGTGGTTAAGTTCGCGCGCTCCGCTGCAGGCGGCCCAGTGTTTCGTTCCTTCGAATCCTGGGCGCGGACATGGCACTGCTCATCAAACCACGCTGAGGCAGCGTCCCACATGCCACAACTAGAAGGACCCACAACGAAGAATATACAACTATGTACGGGGGGCTTTGGGGAGAAAAAGGAAAAAATAAAATCTTAAAAAGACTGGAGAAGTCTCAGGAAAGCAAAAGCTAGAAAACAATCTTTTGGTTGGCAAAATCTCCTTTACTGGCAGGATCCTTCTGATTAAACATAGAGCCCTGAATACTAAGAAAAAATTAAATCTCTTTCTTGAAAGATACGTGAGCAGAACAAGGTCAAAGCATTGCATGGGACATTTATCACGTTTCAGAGGAAAAGAAGAGATTGTCGGTCTCCTGTCTGTCAGTCATTGGGACAATACTTTCTATATTTATTAAGTCAATGGCATGCAGCGCACAGCCACAAAAGAAGGCTAATATTCTCAAGGCCAAAAAAATTTCTAATATTTTAGCAAGAAATGAGTACGTCTGTGGTGGCTCTATTTCTTTGATGGCTTTTGTGGCTGTTACTACTTTTAGTGCCCTTTTCCCATCTACATTATTTTTAGCATTAAGAATGAAATTTCTAATCAGCCAGAACTGATTTCATACCATCACAATCTATAGTTAAATTATTGCTTTGACATTATGCTTATAGTAACTGAGTTTCCTAGAACTGACTTCAGGATAGTAAGAGCAAAAGGAAAATATATCCTTTTCAGTGTAGTTCCTTGAATAATGTTTTAGCCATCAAGCCATAAAATCACACAATCCTATTCTTGTTTTCATTCACCTCGTTAGGAGAATTCCCTTATGGAAGAGCTGACAACACTTCATGAATTGAGTGGGCCATTTAGGCATCTTATAGAAAAATCTCTTTTGAAAGGTGAGCAACCAAATGTCACCCTGAACTTTTGATCTATTAGTGATTTTTTGAGAGTGATAAGGTATGTTGGCCTAGTTGCGTGTCCTTCTTGTTTGTGTGTTACTTCCAGCCCATCCCATCCACCATCTCCACAAGTTAGCGTCCTCATAGAAAAAGTACCCTCTTCAAGGTGCTGCCTGGATTTCCTGCGACAATGACTTCCAAACTTATTCAGGTGGCTGAGAACCTGGACACTGGGGAGTTCCTTGTGGCAAGCATAGTAACGATAAAATGAATGTAGAATTATTAAATATGCATTTGGAACTCAATCACACATTATATCGTACTAGATTTTATTACAAACAAGTGGTAGCAGCAACCAAAGTTTGAAGAAAACATGAGAGTTGAACTTAGTAACATTTTGCTCATTAACCCATTGTTTCCCTTTGAAAATTACAAAAAAAAATTATTTTAGTTGAAAACTATCCCATCCCCTCTTTTGAATACCAATCTTTTGAACCATAGTTTGAAAAACATTAGGCTAAAGTCTGTGAGTGTGTCTCACCCCTGGATGTGTATTAGAATCACCTGAACAATTTTTTTAAATCACATCAATAACTGGGATCCACCCCAGATGGAGTTATTGAGAATTCCTGGAGTGCTCTGTTCAGGCATTTATAGTTTTAAACAGTTTCCCAGGTGACTCCAAGTGTACAGTCAAAGCTGAAGATATCATGCCAGAAAATGCTATGGATAGATGTTGAGGGAGATTCAACTTGGGCTTTGTCTGTGATAGGCAGGTTGGCCATTACTGTTACGTGGCATGCTCTGGTTAACTGTAGCAACAGCCCAAGTCAAGCAACTGCTGCAACCTGCCTGCCCCCAAATATGCATATATTCAGCTTATGTACCACGTAAGCCAATCCCTCCAAGATGTGTCTGTTCTTCTGCCTTCTGTGGGCTCCTCATGTGCATTATTTCCCTTAATACCGGGTTAAAATTCACTTGTTTGTAGGGTAGGTAGTATTGCCTCATGGACAGAACATAAGTAGTGATGTCAGATAGGCTTGTTTAAAATTCAAACTCCACCATTTATGTATTGCTACTTGGCTTTTTGTTAAATTTAATTTGTTTTTATTATTTAAGTTTATTTTTTTCAGGAAGATTAGCCCTGAGCTAACATCTGCTGCCAATCCTCCTCTTTTTTGCTGAGGAAGACTGGCCCTGAGCTAACATCCATGCCCATCTTCCTCTACTTTATATGTGGGATGCTTACCACAGCGTGGCTTGACAAGTGGTGTATAGGTCCACACTCAGGATCCAAACTGGCGTACCCTGGGCTGCAGATGCAGAATGTGCAAACTTAACCACTGCACCACTGGGCTGGCCCCTTGATACTTGGCTTTTTGAGCTTTTGTTTCCTCAACTATACGCTGAGGGGTAAGATTAAGTCAGTTGTCACATATAAACAGTGCTGCTCCCTGTTATTACTGTTCTCGCCTTCCATCCACACCTCTCTTCTGTATGAATGGATGAATACTGGTAGTTATGGTATGTGTGATCTGGGTCTATAGATAGATTTCACATATTGTTTTCAGGGATTCTGTCTTGCATTTCTCGCTTATTCCCAATCTTACTTTCATTTCCCTCAACCCCAATCTTAAATATATCCCAGCCTTTATACAGCTCTCTGTATTGTAATTGTGTTCTAAAAGTTGATGACAGACTGTCCTTTCCTTGATTTCAAAATGCCATAGACTTCTTAATGCAGATGTTGCAAACAATTGCATAGAATCAAGTTTTCAGTAGTTCGATCAATAAACTATGTAGAGTTAAATTAAAGGCATTTTGAAATACGACGTTTCGAAATATTTGTTCAATCCCAAGTAAAATCACCATTGTAAGCTAACATGAAGGCATAATGGTATTTTCATGTAAAACACATTTTTTCATTAATAATCAGAGGCTGTGTAATTGTCTTAATGCATGCACAGAATTACAGTCTGCCAAGAATTATCAGCAGACAATTTTCATTTATGACTTCTTTCTTATGTAAAATTAGTTACTGTGACCTTTTTTCTTTGAGCTCAAATATAGCTTTAATTATATCCTAGGGCCTGCACCTTGTGGTCCTATAAGCTTTCACACTGTGATGCTAAGAGCAGATGGAGAAAGGTGCTATAATATTACAATGTAGTCTTGCAAATGGGTGTGAAGAATCACCCTTCTAAAATTTCATAGGCTTCTGCTTCTGATGGCTGCACCTGTGTGGCTGTTGCAAATAATTTTATAATGAAACTAAGATTCCTTCTTTGGAGTTTTTCTTTTAGGCTTCAAGTCTGGTTCCATAATGCTTTATTTGGAGTCCTTCCTATGAAACTGGAACACACACGAAGGCTGCCCATAAAGCTGAGAATAGAAAGGAGGCCTAAGGGTTTGAGTCAAGGCTGAAGGTATTCTGTGCGTCCTTTAGGCCAAGGATAAGGAGCTACAATGTATCGAGGAGGAAAGCCAGCAGCACAAAATATATGCCCCCAAATCAGTTTATTGAGAAAATAAACCTTTGAATGACTGAATGGATCCCCAACTATGTGCCAGACACCCCCACAGATTCTTACATCTGTAACTCTCCTACCTGGTAGACATCTAGACACCTTTCTCTAACCAATGCAGTCTTCAACTGGGTAATTCAGGTTTTAAGTTTCTTTTCAGTTCACTATTCCAGTAAGGCAGGTATACTGAGAACTTTTTCAGTTTTTATTTCTTTTTATTATTGATATCCCACAGCTTTGAACTACCAGTTTGAAAGAAAGTTAAAAAATTTAAAAAAATGATATTTTAATTTTATTCTTCATAAAAATTAGTCAATGCAAAATAAGAGTGACATGTTTGTCTTCAGGCTCTAGAAATGTGTGGGTTTCATGGTACTCCCCCACCTCATGCAGGAATACCATGTACGCTTGTACAGATTTTGCATCACCCAACTCTAGGGAGGCACTACCATTGTGAAAGTGAATGGCAACCTCTAGAATTGTGCAGTGCATAACTTGGACAACTGTACCAGGTGGCCTAGCATATGTGATCTACTCTTCTCAAACAATACTTGGAGTTCATGAAATATAGTTATCATAACCATTTACATGAAGTTTTTTTAATTCAGTACCACACCAGAGTGGTATGTGAAGTTGCTATTAAGGGAAACAATAACTGGAGAGCCACTCGAATACTTCCATATCTCATTCCAGGTTAACTATGTTAGATGACTTCGGCCCTTTAACTAAGGACTAATGGCATGACTTTCTCTCTCATGTTTTGCTCTCTTACAATAGCCACTTTCAGTCACCCACTTGAAATACAGGTTTCAGGGTGACTATTTTAATTTCCCATTCCCTAGGGCAGTATAGCTCCCCTATGCCTGATAGGAATAACAGACAGTGTCTGTAAACAATACAGATTGCTAATCAGCTTTTTCTATTTATAGAATCAGAAGTTCTAAGGCAGGGCCTGGGGACTTTTGTATCTTCTCTGCGGTATTATATTTATTATGATGCAGAATTTCCTTATTATAAGACATTGTTCCTGCAGAGACTTTCTCACAAAGTATCTCCGCTACCAGAGCCCATAACTCAACCAAAAGTGGTAGGTCAGGGGTATCCCAGGAACGTCTTACAGGGTCCTCAAATTCTCACATTCAGTGAAGATCCTCACGGTGGCTTTTGCAAATTACTGCATTGCATAACGTTCTTCAGTCCATCCTATTTGAGTTGGAGCTGTTCCAAATATGACAGGGAGTCATATTTCAGCTAACAAAGAGGTCACTAACCAACTAGCGACTGTCCATCACTCATCAAAGGCAGGGAGGCACGCTCCGATGGAGCCAGAAGGGAGTCGTGCGCATGATTAAGGAAACTCTGGAATTCTGCCACCCTGCTCAGGCGGTGGAGTAACCGCCTACAAACCACTTCGCGGAAACCACGCGACAGCCTATGAAGTGGGCGGGACTACGCCTGTGCCACTGATCGGGGAGCTAGGAGTCAGTGAGCCTAACTCAATTTCCCAAAGACACACAGCTTTTCTGTTACCATCGTCTCATCTGGGGGGCCATTTTTCTCTGTGGCAAAATTGAAGAAACTCCAAACCAAGCTAGGCTAACTTTGGTTTGGACTGCTTAGCATTTCTTTTCTGCCTGCCTCCATCTTGGCACCGGTGCTGGGCATGCTGAATATTCTCTCCAGACACGGGAGGGCTGTGCTCCTGCACTGTGTGTGGGGAGGAGCCTTGATCTCTGGAGAGGTGGATCTATGTCGTTTTGGGCAGTGGACTCTGCCTAGAAGCAGTTGAAAAACAAATAGGTAGGGAATGCCTACTTGTTGTTACAGACAGTGTCAGTGATGGGGTGGGATTTGGGTCTCGAATGGCCCTGTCATCCTTGGGCTCTGGCAACAAACTTTGAGTATTGTTTCGTCTCAGGGATGACAGCAGAGTGTCTTTCGAGTGATTCTAAATAAACAATTGGCTTTGGCCTTTGCTTAGGGTACCATTGTGCCTTGCCTATAATTTTAGGCTCTGAATAGAAAAATTTCAGAGCAAAAGTTCTGGTTGGGTAAGATAGTGTTCCAAGGAAGCAGTCTTCACATTGGGGTTCACTCACACTGGGGGTGCATGAAGACTTCCGAGACTCTTAACATTCCTAAGTACTTTTCCCTAATATTGATGGGCCTGAGATTTGCTGGTTTCCCCCAAACTCACCCTCCACGATTGCCCTTCCTTGGGTTACCATATAATTTACCATTCCAACTGGAACTCTTTTGAGAGTGAATGAAGGCACTATTAATAATTATGCCAAGGCAACAAGTGTGAACTGAGATTATTTTGGACAAAACTGCATTGTATGGTCACCTTACACTTCTCCCATTTCACAAAAAGAAGGCAAACCTTTTCCCCCTTCTAATTCTTACTATGGTGAATGACCCTAAGTTGGGTAAACTTCTGGATGCCAAACAAAAGGACAATTGAGAATGCATAACTCTTTGGGGAATAACTAGTAACAGCAAGGCAACGGTTTACTGTAAGAAATAGTGAAGGCGTGGCGCTTTACATCATCCGTGCAATAAACTCAGGGTGAGTCCCTGTGGCTTGTCCCTCTCCCCTCTACCTTAGAGTTGGAATTCAAAAGTGAGATGGTTGTCACAGGCAAGTGTAGTTACACACTTATTTAAAACGAAAATGAAATCTGGCTTTTTAGGATGGAACATAAATCTGATTTGGCTGGTGTGTTTGATAGCAAGGACCAGCATGACCTATCAGGTTACATGACAGATATTTGCCCTAAATTAACTGAGCTAAATCTTTAGCTCTAATATTTTGAAAAAACTTTTTTTGGCGGGGGTAAGACTGTCGCTGAGCTAACATCTGTTGCCAATCTTCCTCTTTTTGTTTGAGGAAGATTGTCGCCGAGCTAACATCTGTGCCAGTCTTCCTTTATTTTGCACATGAGATGCTGCCACAGCATGGCATGATGAGCAGTATGTAGGTCTGTGCCTGGGATCTGAACCCACGAACCCTGGGCTGCCGAAGCAGACTGTGCAAACTTACCTACTACCTCACCGGGCTGGCCTCAAAAAAGAATTTTTTAAGCCTATATCTATTTTACCATATGCCATAATTTATACTGGTGGCAAGTATTAAACATATAGCAATTTTTAAATGTTAACTTTAAAAGACACAAGTGATACATAGCTTTCCGCGATTCTTTTAGCGAAAATCTTTGAAGGCCATTTGAAGTATTTACGTTGAAGCATTCGTGATGTTTACTGTCCTGGCTTCCTGCCTCCCAGTCAACCACAATGGCTGTCATATATTTCCAAATGCAAATACCCCATACACATGTGGAACCACTGTGGGCCCAGGAACGCCTCAAGTGTATGAATCCCGTGCTAGAGAAGGTATCTGAAAGGAAGACCCTGCCATCTTGTCCAGTTAAGCGATTCAAATGTTCTGGCTTGGACCCTTCATTTGTGATTGAGTGTGTCAGAATCCGAGTATGCACATCTCTGGGAAGCTTGCTCAGGCTAATTTATTCCAAAACATACACTTTTCCTCCTTTTTTTTCTACTTGGCAACCATGAGGTAAATTTCTATTCACAGAATACCAGAATTTATGTGCAGGTCATGGTTGTCAATCTAATTAGATCTTTATTTATTAGATTGGCCATTTTTTCCTTGTACCTAGCAGATTGCTGTTTTGTGTCTCATTTTGTTCTTCAGTGAATCTTAATACAATGATAGAGATGGAACCAAAAGGAAGGTGATTGAAAATTTCCTGAGGAAATTGGGCATCAATCTTACTGGCCAATGCACAGAGGAATAAAATCAGGTTTATGCAGGAAAGAATGATGATGGGAATGACCCGGGTACCGTTCTTTGGAATGCTTTAACGCAAACTTGCTGAAATGAAACTGGCGAGTTTTTCCAGTTCTCGGAGCATGAAGGTAAGGAGACAGAAAAGAGTAGATTCAGGAAAAGGGCCTGCTGCTTTGAAACAGGAGAGGGTAGAGAGGGCCAGGCAGCGTTGTGCTATGTGGTGGCTTGCTCCCTGTACCAAGGGGCTATCAAAAACATTGTAATTCTGTAAATGTGGAGGCAGGCTTGTTGGGGGGCAGACAGGAATTCTTATCCTAATTGTTAGTCTACATCTCTGGATGGTTCTGGAAAAGTAAGTTCTCTCCGAACAGGTCAGCAATGCTAATGGACCTTTGGTATTTGACAAGAAGATCTACAAAAGGTGGCTTACATTTTTGTAGACTGTTAGTTCGAAAATGGCACCATCCCATATATTATTCTGTGTGACTTCGACAAGAGCAGTTCAGCACACGTGGAAATGGCGTTCATGCCGAAGAAGCCAACGCTCAGAGCGTTCCTGCAAACTGGAGGATTTATAAAAAGCATCTTCCAGGGTTGCACTCCACTCCTTGTATAAACCCCACCCATATTAGCAAATTAGCCTGTGAAACAGTTAGTTGACTCATGCCTAATTAAGGAATGTCTCTATATCCAAGATGAAAACAATTAAGTGAGTAATTTACAAAATTATTTTTTAACATTTGACAGGGCTAATTATGCCGACACTGCTACTGTAGGTAACCCAAAACTAACTGCATTCTAATTATAATGTACTCGATTGGCACAGGCTCCAAAGATTTTCTTTCTTCTGCTCCAAAACTAGCAATTTTTCACAAAAGTCCATAAAACCTTCTAAAATAATATATCATTAGAAGGCAAGCAGTACAATAAACTCATGTTAGAAGACACAAATTGCCACAATTTTGCATGCCATCAAGGTGAGGTATTGGGTGTAAATAGTGTAATTTGATTGAAATAGAGGAGCCTGCAAATGAAAAAGATGGGTTGGCACATTGGGTATTAATATTTGTGCAGAATTTCTCTTTTTTGTTGATTTTCACCTATCCTTTTTTTTTTTGGCTAGCAATTTAACACTTAATATTAATGGTTAGGATAAAGTTTTAGCATATATTTCTCATGGAAGTCCTTATTTAATAAACTGGAATGTTAGTCCAACACACAACAGAGGGGAAATTACATAAAATTGTTTTAACCATGATTCTTATTCTGGTTTTTCTTCCTATTTCTGCTGCCACTGACCAGATTCAGACACTTATTTCACGGTTGGACTATTGTAATAGCACATTAAGCAGTCTCTCTATCCTTGTGTACCCCTGTTCACTTCATTCTGTCTCTTTAGATTACTCTTCTTTGAGTGCCTCCTCCATCATTTACACCCCTGCAATGGCTCAGTGGCTCATTCTACCAATAGTTGATATGTAAACGACTTCGGCTGCCAATCAAAAGTAGCTACTAAGTATTTACCAGATACTAAGAGCTATGTATGTCCATTATCCTATTTAATCCTCACAATAATCCTATGAGGTAGATATGACTTCCCCCTTTTTATAGAGAAGGAAAGAGAAGCTCTCAAGGTCATACAGCTCGTAAGTGATGGAGCTGGGATTGGAAACTGATCTATCTGATTCCCAAGATGAGTTTGACTGCTAGGCTAGACTTCCTCCAAAGAGATCCCAAATCTGACCCTCATTTACCCTTTTGCTTTCATACCAATTACTTACCCACCTCTAATGTTATTCATTGATTTATTCATTCTAAAATATTGAGTAAGCATCTACACGTCACAGACTGGCAAGGAACAGTTGGTCCCTGCCCTCCGTTGCTTGTGGTCTTACCATGGTGTGTCTGTACTCTAGGCAACCTGGTCCAATTGCTATTCTCGAAGCATGAAATGCACCTTCCCTCCCCCGTGGCATTTTCTAATGCCTTCTTGCCAGATCCTGCTTATACTCTGAGGACTGTCTCATGTGCTTCCCCTCCAGGAGGTCTTCCCAAATCACTCACCCCTTGGAGATTTCTCCCTCTCTGAAGTTAGAATTTACACTCATTCTCTAGATTCAGACACTAACTCTGTCACCAATTAGCTGTGTGACATTGGGAAAGTTATTCATCTTCTCTGCACCGTAGTGTCCTCATCTGTGAAATGAAGATGATAATAGTATCTATCCCGTAGAATTATTGTGAGGATTAAATTAATTTACTTCCATAAAGTACTCAAAATAGTAAGAGATATTATTGTGAACACATAGAAGGGGCTCAAAACAGCTTGGCATATGTTAATAATATGTTAGCTAACCACATTATTACACTATTATTCTATGATTTACTTGTAAAGAAGCTTGTGACATTTCTGGTATGTATGTATCTACTATTATGTGCCTCTTGTTTTATTATTTTAAAACTGTTTGTAGACCTTATTTCTATGGCACTTACCAGAGTTCTTTGCCCTGCTCTTATTTTGCTCTGATTTGTTTCTTTATAAGAGAATTCACTGTTAACAAAAACATTCTTCTTAGTTCTAATAGGATCAGTAAGCAGATGGTATGGGAGTGGTTTTCTAAATATTGGGATACTATTGTGACTTAGCCTCATTCTATTTATGTTCTTATATTTTACTCAGCAATATAAATAAATCCAACTTTTTCTTGGGATTACCTAAATATTTATTTATGTATAATAAACATCTTGGAAAGGAAGACTAGATTTTGGAATCCATTAGTAAAACGTTTGCACCTGAGTCTATTAACTGTTACTAAACTCTGGATCCTGAAACTGTGGTTACATTTTCGAGCTCCTATCTTAACTCATCTGCTTCAGACAGCAGCCACAAAAATAATCTGATCAGGACAAAGATCCCTTTTGGGGTGAAACAAATACTTGAAAAATTTGAAAGGTTAGAGGAAAGCGTGTGCATAGTAGCGATAAAAATGTTAAAGGAATGTCTTGTTCCAGGAGAATAATCAGTTTCTTTTCTTTTCCTAACGGAATTTAGGTGCCTGGGATAAACTCTCACCATGGAGATTTTCATGATCTAAGAAAATTAAAATTCCTGGAGAGAGCTAGGAGTCTCTTTCTAAAAATCTCTTCTTTTTCCATCTACAAGAGAGTTCTGAACACAGATATATTGCTGATGGAAGGCTACCCTGAAGCTGAAGGAAGAAACTTGGGCATGAGGATTGTGAGGATGGGAGAGAGGGAAGTAATATGAGGACTACTCTGGGCCAGAGACTCTGCTAGAGGTTTTACATATTATTTTATTAGAAGATATTTGATAGAATTTTTTTCTGGGAGTAGATAACAAGAACCCAAAATAGTTTAGTTTAAGCAAAAATCAAATATATTTTACTATCCAAGATTCAGGCACAACTAGGTGCAGAGATGCAGTTGATGCCAATGAGAACCGGGCTTTCTCAGCTCTGCTTTTCTCTGTGTTGGCTTCTTATTTAAGGAGACTCTTTCTATGAAAGACAAGATGGCTGACCACTTGTTGATGTAGTCTAGGCTTACATTGTTCCTTCTGCTGGGAATTTCATCAAAATCTACTAGGGGAAGTCTGACCAGCCTTACCTGAATCTTGTGCCCATGCTTGAACAACCACTTTGCTTAGAGGGATGAGGTAATCTGATTGGCCAGTCTGGGTCACATGTTCACACTCATTCTGGTGGAAGCAAGTCTCTGTAAGGTCGAGGAAGAGCAGTTTCCAAAACGGGAAAATAATAATGAATACCCACTAGACAGTAATAAAAACACCAGTCAAATTCTGGGCTAATAGGAATGGGTATGGGCAGATATTTATAAAATAAACAATGATAAAACCTTTAATGCCCTTCTTGATTCTGTCCTTAAATCCACCAGGCCCAGGAAGTCCAGCGCACTTGGTGCACATTTCTAAGTGCAGTTCCACTTCAGGCTCTAGAGGGCAGACCTGCTCTTAATCTTAGAAAGGTGAGGGTCACTTGGGGACCCACGGTGCCTAATTTTACCAGCACAGCATCAAGTCAGTCTTGCTCTTGGTCTCATTCTAAACTTGGCAGCCCAGTTCTCCATTTACTGGGTTTCTGAAATGGCTACTTATTATTGGGTTCTCTATGACTGAATCCTTGTCCTGTTCCCTTGGGTGACGCCAACTTGACCACTTGTAACTTTATGACCAACTTCTTTTTACTCTCCTCCAGTTACTGAGAACTCCAGTTTCCGCCATGTCATTCTTTAAGTGAATCCCTGTTTATGATCCCAGCTCTGCCAGGAACTGTGTTTCCTTACCACAGAATCAGGGCCAGTTTCCTGATCGCTCTTCTCTGTGTTGCTGTCCATCTCAATGTAAGAACATCTTCCATTATCTTGTCCTTTAGATTCAACTATTTCCCTATCCATTCATTCTTTCATCCATTAAATAGTTACTTTTTTTTCTCAATAAACATTATTTCAGGTCTATTAGGTGCTTAGTTCTGGGTTAGAGCTGAAGAAAAAAAGTTGAATGGTTCCTCCCCTCAAGATCTTGAGTTTAGTGAGAAGAGACTGCCAAATAATCTCCAATTATTAGAGAGGACCAGGAGTGCACATACGAAGGCCAGGCTGAAAAGAAAAGTGGGTCAGCAAGGCCTCTCTGTGAATGTGGACCTTGGTCCTCGACTGAGTAGTAGTTAGCTGGGATGAGAAATAGGAGCTGTCCAAGGAAGGGGAACAGAATCTGCAAAGGCTCAGAATCATGAAAGAATGGAACCAGTCCAGTATGGTGTCCTTTGTGTGATGTGTATGGGAAGCTTAGCAGACGAGGAAACTAAGGTAGAGAGTGACAAGACCATGAGGGACTTCTAAGTCATGGAAAGGTGTTTGGTCTTTTTCTTAAAGAAAGCTAACCATCTCCTGCCTTTCCCCACTAGAACAGACCCCTTTTACATTTATCTCATTTGAGGATTTTGGTGCACGGCGATTGAATTCTGCCTGTCTTCCCTTCTGTGTGACAAATATGCAGGGGTCGATTCACTAGAGCGTTTAGCTTTCTGTCTGCGTGGCTGTCCTTGAAAAACCCATTCTGGGTCACATTTCTTGAGATCCTTTCTGAGTTAGCTGATTCTGCTGAGGCCTATTCTCTTCTACTGTAAAGTTCTGAAAATATTTAGCAGTGGGCTAATCTTAGAGATAGTAGAGTAGACACCTTCCTCTTGGAATAATCTGATATCACAGAAGGACCTACCTAACCAAAACACCTTTCTCAGTCCCTGAGTCTGAGACCATGATTAGATTTATTTCTTAAGGATCTTCTAGGCTGAGTTGGATGTACATTTTTGAAGGAATAGGAGAGAAAATACCCTAGCTTACTGACACATTAGAAGGGCTTTGTCTATCAGATTCCATGTACGTTTTTATGAAGCTCAAGAGAAAGATCAGGAAAGAGGAACATAGAATGCTTCTTAAGTCTGTTAGCCTTCCCTACACTACCCTTTAGAAGAGGGTCTCAAGCCTATAAGAATTCTGATGCTTTTCAGATATTCAATAGAATGGGTGAAGGGTACCTGAGTAATTTTAGCCTGATTCACATTCTTATTAGAGCCAACGTAATTTAGAAGGAAAGAAATACTGATTATGAGCATGAGGGGGAGGATGTCTCTCTGACTGTAGAAGAGTGGAGTGTTAAAGAAAATCAGATACAACAGGAATAACTATTGGGACAGTGACAGACTTCACAATTTGTCTCTAAGCTACTTCTGCTCAGGTACCTTGTATTTCTCTATGCTCTAATAACAATAGACAGGAGCCCAGAGAGGTTGTACAAAAACATTAATTAAAAATATCCACCCCATTAGTTTCCACTATTCCATAGCACTTTTAGGCTCTAGAGAAGTTCTCTGCTGGGTGGAACACTGGCATGAAAAAAGTCATGTTGGAACTCTGTTAGGACCATCATTTTTAAAATTACTCATCGACTAGGAAAATTTTTCTTTTCTGATCTTCTCTGATCACCGTTCTTTATAATCATTTTAAAGGGCATCATTTTAAGAGCTTCCAAATGGATGAGCTCATTTCATCCAAAGAAAGGTTCTGTTAAGTAGCATCAGCGTTTGGTTCCCTCTCTTGGGTAAGGTGTGACGTACAAAGATAACAAAATGCATCTCACTAGATTTAAAAGGTCCTTTCTGTCATCTGCATACAGATATATTTCTATGTGGTTTGAGAGGACAACTCTTTAGAGAGCTTAACTTTGGAGAACTGTATTTAGGAGAAATTAATGAATGTTGCCTGAGTGTCAAATAGGTACTGAGGAGATATTCCAAAAGGAATGTTCTAGAATCCAACCCACACAAAGTTTCCATATTGGCCTCTCCTCTTTGGACCATCTTGATGATTGGGGACTGTAGTCTTGGACGATTTTTGGCTCTTTGTTTGGTTTAGTAACTATTGGACTTTTTGTTAAAGCTCTTTACAGTGAAGTTCATTTATATAGTTCTTCTGAGTAATTTTTTCCTGTGTTATTGTTCATGTTTGTGGTCCTGCCAAAAAGAACATAGGCTTCAAATTAATTTTTCGTACGCATACTATTTTGTACGTGTTCTGCCTTTATTTTTGGTGGTTGTGAGGTCACCAATTTTGTTTTCCCTTTGGTATCCAATATTCTTGGACAATTTTCACTGGCCTCAGAGAGACTCGGAGGGAACAGATGCTGTATCAACCGTCTCCCCCGCATGTTTTCCAACTTATATTTTCCTCTGAAAAAAAAAACAGAGGAAAGCTCTATGTGTATGGAACCTTTTTTTTTTAATGCCTGGAGACTGTTTATTAAATCTAGCCCACCTTTACTGTGGGAGAGAATGCTCATTTTTGAATGGAATGACCAGTAAACTGCTCTAGCTGCTCAGAGAGGTGGGTAAAGGACATTTTCTCTGAAGACATTCATCACTCTGAATAGCATATATAAGCCACAAGTTCACTTATTTTTTAATCTTATGTGGAGACCTTTTAAAACACATATTAAGTTCCAGCAAAGGTCAGCAAGTCCAGGACCATATGTCAAAAACTTCAGGAGTGATTAACCACCCTATTTGGTTGAAAATCAAAGACAATTTCAGTGTCTGTAAACTTTAATATCTGGATATTGTACCCGTGGGCCTGTTCCAATTTGCCAGGTCAAACCAAAAGTCCACGTCACAGCTTTCATCCTTTTTCTCTGTGTAAATTTTGTGCCCCCTCCCCTGCAAATGTTTGAAATAAGCTGAATAAACAGAACACAGTAGGTAACCTGGGGAGCGTTCTAATCAGAAATATTTTCACTCATGGGGTAAGGCTTTATATAACCCACCAGGAGCTGTGATTTGAACCACCCATTGCAAGCAATAAAGCATTGAAATGAAGACGTATTTTTATCAGATCTCCAGATCCATATTTATTTATTTTTTCTCAGCTGCTCATGTAAAACTTCATTGTGAATTGTGCAAATGCCTAACTCTGTCTATTGGGCAATACATTCAAACGGCAACTTTATTCCCAGTTAATCTTTTCCATTATGTTTTTTCTTCTTCTGTCTTCCACGTGTCGGAAGATAATATAAAAACACAATTGCATTGAAGAGACAAATGCAAGATAAAATTTACTCCTGTGCCTTGCACATTTCAATATTGGGTAGTTGCCTTCCATGACACGCTGGAGTCCACGTCTTCTAAATAATAATTTGGTCCTACAGCATCAACACAGTGAGATGTGAGAAAAAGATTTCTCTTTATTTAGCTTTCTAAAAGCATATTTTGCTATAAACTGTCTCCTAAAATGTTGTATAATGTATAAATGCAACATTTATCTACAGTTTAGACTAATAATAAATTGAACACCTGGGTATTCACCAACCAGCTTAAGAAACAGAAGATTATCAGCACCTTCTAAGACCTTTGCATGTCCCTTTCTAATACCTCTCCCATCTGTCTATTCAGAGAGAACCTCTATCCTGAAAATTGGTACCCTCTCTTGCTTTTCTTTAAAGGTTTACTTTATCTGCAAGTTTCTCTAAGTAATTTTTGAGCATGCAAGATTTGAACTTTCTGTAAATGAAACATATACTTCATATTTATTTTGCTCAACATTATGCTTGTAAGACCCATCCATGTTAATGTGGGTAGTTGTAGTTCATTTATTTTCCCTACTGCATAGTATTCCATTGTATGAAAAAGACCCTCCACTATTCATTTAGCCATTCTCCTGTCAAGGGACATTTTAAGTTGATCTAGATTTTTTCTTATTACAAGTAAGATTCCTGGGGAAATTCCTGGCCCATGTTGCCTGGTGGTTATGTGTAAGAGTTTCTGTAAGATATCTATCTAGGGTGCAATTACTGCCTCACAGAGAATGGACATCTTCAGCTTCACTTGATATTGCTATCCTACGTTGGGATTTTATTCAATTTTTTTTAAAGTGTATTAAGGAAGTCAAACTTTTGAATGCAATTTCAATTTGTTGTTACTTTTTTCCCCCACATGGTAAAACAGTGGTCTCTGGCTTCTAGTTATAGGCCATAGATCTGCATGAAGCTGCTGTTGGTAGCTTTGCTGTGTTTTTCTTTCTTGCCCGCCCTGATTGTGTGCAATTAGTCTAGACGAGGTTCCTCCTATTCCTTAGAGTAACACCATGATTCCCATGCTCACCCATCCCTAAGGTCTTTCCTGGTAGTAATAGGATAAATAATCTTCCTCCTCATCTGTAGCTGTAGTGGTCGTAGATTGTTTCATCTGACTATCACTTTATCCTTCTTCTGGGAATAGTACTTCATCTTTTTTCCAAAATTTTTTAAAATTTATTTTTTATTGCAAAGTACACTTGATATAAAGTTTTCCATCTTAACTATTTTTAAGAGTATAGTTCAGTAGTTTAAGTACACTTACATTGTTGTGCAACCAATCCCCAGAACTCTTTATCTTACAAAACTGAAATTTTGTACCATTAAACAGTAACTCCCCATTGCCTTATCCTCCGAGCTCCCGGCAACCACCACTCTACTTACTATCTCTATCAATTTGACTACTCTAGGTACTTCATATAAGTGGGATCATACAGTGTTTCTCTTTTTGTGTCTATTTCACTTAGCATAATGTTCTCAAGGTTCATCTATATTGTAGCACATGTCAGAATTTCCTTTCAAGATTGAATAATATGCCATTGTATGTATATGCCACATTTTGTTTATCCATTCATCCATTGATGGACACTTGGGTTGCTTCCACCTTTTGGATATTGTCAATAATGCTGCTATGAACATGGTGTACAAATATCATTTCAAGACCCTGCTTTCAATTCTTTTGGGTACATACCAAGAAGTGGAATTGCTTGAGTATTTCCTTTTCTTTGAGGGGTACTGCTTCTACCTCTATTCCAACCACGTGGTTCTAGTGGAGCTGCCAATCCAGTCATAACACCATGCTTTCTCTCACCACAATTGACTGGCCGACAGGTAAACACCTGATCCAAGCAATGCCAGTAAGATTTCCTCCCTGGGAGTTTTCAGAGTGGAGCTGGAGAAAATAATTCAGTTCTCTGTGTGGTGGAAGCTGTGAAGCTCAGATGCTGTCAGTGGTCAGGTGCCCTGTCATGTGGAAAAGACCTTTCTGTGAGAGGGGAAAATGAAGCCATCAGGCAGGGAGAAGTAGAGATGAGAAATTAGAGAGTCTTGGTGGTTCTTGCTTTGCTGTCTTTTCCACAGTCCTCTGAGCCAATAAGTCCTTTCTTTCCTAATAAACTTGAACAAGACTTCTATTTTTTGCAGCAAATGTCCTGTGAATATAGTGTAATAGCTATACTTGCCTTGTGCGCTAGCAAGTTCTACCTTATATTGGCCAAGAATCAATACTGATTTCTACAGTTCTGGAAGCTTTTGTAATGAAATGAGAAGAAATATAATGATATGAGACAGAGCAAACGGTGCCCTGCATCCCTTACTGAAGTTGGCAGTAGGGGAGAATGAGAGAATGAAACTGATAAGGATTAAAACTAAGAGGGTAAAGAGACAGTAATGAGCTATCAGAAGAAAAGATTTGAATTTCATTACAAATGTTGGATAGGAGGTTGACCTAGGCTGTCAATGTAGGAAGTATGACAAATAAATGGATGTCTGGGATTATGAAATGCAGAGCAACAAAATTTTCTGCATGAAGGGGTAGAATTTTCTGGGAGGGCAGATTTATCTTAAATCATAAGAGTAGGTATGGACTCTACTTACAAATGCCCTTGGTCTTTCCAAAACTTTGGAAGCTGAGAATAGAAGAAAGAGTTCTAGCCTAGCTGGTCTGGAAACAGGCATTTATAGATAAGCTTAACTATTTCTTGGCTACGAGAAACAGAAATCCACTACAATGGAATGAAGTGGAAAAAAAAGAAGAAGAAAAAGGAAATCTACTGGAAGGATACAGGAGTGTCTCAAAGAATCCAAGGATAAGACATGCAGTTTGGCCTCATAGAGGACTGGTGCCTCAAAGGGCAATGCCCAAGGAGTGAGAGCAGTTATTTTCTTGCTGTCTTTTTCTCCCTCTGGTACTTCTCTTCCCCTTTTGTCTGTGTTTCTATTTTATCCTTTATTTCTCTTTATAGTCTGATTTTCTCTATTTGCTCATCATCATTCATGTCTTGAACATGGTCACCTGAGCCCCGACTTTACAAGTCTTAACATGTCTAACACTCAAATTTCAGAGAATGAGAATCTGACTGATTGAGGGTGGGTCTTGTATCTACCCTGGTTCAATTAGTAGTACTCAGAGAAGCTTGCTTTCCATTCAGCAGGAAACGGGCTAGTTGATGACCTTGGAGGAAGATGTGGGCACATTCTCTGACAATGAGGTGGGCGAAAGAGAGGAAATGATTAATTTATCTTGTATACGTATTAATCTGGACCAAGTTGGACACCATATATATGCCCCAGACCTAGCTTATGCAGCATGTAGACTCAGCTATCAAGTTCCTGAGAGTTCTGTTCTCCACTTTTCTCTGATGCCAATGTTTTATTTGTAGTTTTCAATGCTTGCAAAGCCCTCACTGTGTATTTCTTTGCTACATAGAAGATACTATGGCTAACTCCCAGGTTAGTGGTAAGGGCATTTGGTCTGGAGCCAGAAGACTGTGGAAGAGAATTAGCCAATCTAGTTGAGTGACTTGAGCCACAATTTCCTTATCCATAAAATGGGGCTAATAATACATACCTCACTTTTCTTACAAGGTGATTATAAAAGATAAATGAGATATTGGAAGTAAAATTGACTTGTTACCTACAAAGCAGTTCCAAAGAAATAATAACTGGAGCTGTGGTCTTCAATGCCAATGTAGGTATCCTAGAATGTCATCATAATTTGTGAGGGGTAAATGATTTGTTGCCTGTAATTTATTACTAATCATTAAGATTCAATGTTTATGAAGCCTTTTTAAAAATTAAGAGTATATTCAAGCTATGTCTATAATAATGTCACTCTCGTTTATTTGCATTCCAACATTTTCCTTAGTGGGAACAGAATGATGGCGTTTGGTATAGCATGGTTAGAATCGGGTATAATTTTGGACTCACCTCTGGGAGTATGTGATGCATATATGCTTCATCTACCCAGTGTATTGTGGCAGAATACTGTTGAGGGATTGGGAAATCATTAAACTATAGGTGCAGGAGGCAGGATCTGCCTCCTGCACCTATAGTTTTTCACTCATTAGTGTATGTCAAGCAGCTGGCACAGTTCGTGCCACATCGGTTCTCAGTAAATATTGAAACAACCAGAAGCTGACATTCAAAGGGACTATGGATAGTTTTACTCATGCCATAGATACTAGAATTCATTTTTGTACTAAGTAGGAAGGAATATGTCTTCTCTTCACCTTCGCTTAGGAGAAAACTATGATGGTCAGAGCATTTGTGGTTGATTTAAGGTATTAGTCACAGTTGCTAAGTTGTTCCTTTGAGGTTCTAGAGGGAGTTGTGAACAGAGAGGCATTTACTTACTATGGAACATCTAATTATGAGGCACTTACCGTTGCATGCATCCTAAGCCATGAGGGATTTGTTGATGTATTAATGAAAATAATTGATTGAAAAAATACAAAACCTTGGTATAGAAGGTGGTCCTGAGGAGCAGAAGTTTAAAGGGGTGCTCCCTTGTTTTGAAGGAAAATAAAACTAAATAAAATCTTTGTCCTGGGAAGGATTCTGGATGGGGAAGAAATTTGAATTTCTCTAAGAATGAGTTGTAGAAGATGCTGGACAGCCAAGGGATTGGGAAATGAGATAAAGGGCTACAATCGACTACTTTGGTTTTTAAATATTATTTCATTTTTTAAAAAGTTGGTAAGAAGGTAAAGTGATTTCCTACGATGTTGGCAGAGTGGGTATTGGGGAAGAGAACAATTGCTCTCTTGGGGGAACTTGTTGGGTGCTTGCCTCCTGCAGTTAGATTTTTCTATTTAAGAGAGCCATCTGCTTCATTAAACTTTCCAGGATCAGGCACTATCTACGGGGAGTTCCACAATGTCTTAAAATTGAGAACTGCAGCGAAGTTTTAAGTTGCTGCCAGAAAACCAGATGTTAACCAGATTGTCAAGTTCTTTTTTCCTTCCAGAACCGAAGATTTCACGTGAGGCTGAGTGAATACAAATGTTGCACAATCCTTATGGTTAGAATTTGGAGCCAACATTGACCTCCTTTGGCCTCTGTTCATGAAGCCCCTCTAAAGTCAGTCAAAGGGAACTGTGTTTATGGTTTTTTAAAAAAAGGAGTGCGGGGGGAGACATTCTGGCCTTTCACATTCCCTAATGCACATTCTTTACTGAAAAATTACACATGGTAGATGCTGGGGAATTCAATAGCTATTCCCAGTGCTGTTTCCTTAATCCAGCATGCATTCCTCCACATTTTGGATGGGTTTCATTTCTGATTGTACCCTGCAGACTGTCTACTGATCTCAAAAAGATTGAGTGGAGGAAAAATATGCAATGGAAACTGAAAATGAAAACGGCTCCTTTCCACATCCCCCAAGAGCTGACATTTGACTATCTGAATTATTTGGACTGGGCGTCTCAGCAGAGATTTACAAGCATAAAAATAGGTATATCATTTCTAGAAACAAGGGCTGAGGGAGGCTGTGTGGCCAAATGTGTCGGGGGTAGAAAGGCTTCCATTTTTGTTTTGACAAGTGCTAATTTATTTCCTGTTCTAGGGGGATCAGAGGTTCTCCTGCACTGACCAAACAAGGCAACTTTCATGTGTTTTTAGGGATCCAAATTCTTTTATATTTTACCCTCTTAAACTCTTTTCAAATTAAACTCAATCAAAACACTAAGCAACTGAACAACGAACCAAACAAAAACAATCCTTCCTTGCCTCTAATTGGCTCCAATATTTTAAAAATGGAGCGAGTAAGTTTTAGGCGGAACCATTCTATCATTAACTATTATCCTCCCATTTTATGAGACCACAGCAAGAAAAAACACAATTCTGTTTACAGGTTTTATTTATCTAGTATGGCTTTTTAGTTTTATTTTAACTGAAGTTGGCCATAATGTTTGCACTTAATATGAATCCCTAGCTACTAATACCCATGAAAATTTTCATTTTAACAGCACTAGGAGAATCAAAATAGACTGAATTCTTGGCATGCAATATGTAAAGCTGTTCCACAAGTATGCCTAATGGTCTGATTCTGCTTTTTGACCCATGGGTAGGTCTTATTGTCATTGCAAACAAGAAGGTATGATTTCTTCTCTGTGATACAGGCATGATTTTGCTGTGATAATTTGCTGCCATATATGGAAAACATCCTTTAAACACACATGCACTCATGCTTTCTATCGTTTAAAGATGTTTCAATTCAATTGCTCATTTCCATCCCTGGAGTCTGTAAATATTTGGATTCAAATGGCATTCTCATAGTTGGTCCCAGGAATAAAAGGAGAAACTGACTTAACATGTCCTTCAAATGCGTAAGGTCGAGGGTATTCCATTTGTCCGTGTCCTTCATTCTTCACTACACCGCAGTCCGAACTCTGCTCAGCTTCCTTGAGGACCCTGAGAGACAGTTGTATAAAACAGACTCTTTCATTGCTAAGGAAAGAAAGGCCTATCTTTCCTACTGGTCTACCTTTCTAGGTAGATTTTCTTCATCGAAGAAGACTCTTATGTACCAGTTTCTGAAGATGTAAACTGTCACGTCAATATCACCTCTCAGCTCTGTAGGATTCTTCATAGCTGTTTTTGTGATCATTTATGATATTTCACGTTTCTATTTTTAGCAAATATTATCCAACCAAATCAAGGTAGCCTTCTGAAGCATGTGTTAGCAGCTGCTGCAGGAGAGAGATTCTGTCCCCTGTAATAACAATAGCTTAAGGTTGCTGGCATCTAATTCTTCACTCACCACTGGCAAACAGAAAGCTCATGGTCCTGGCTGCACTGCTTGTTTTCCAGCTGTATTTCCTCTACTTGAAGTAGCCATGTATTATCCTGTCACTGCCTAGAAACCCTTGGGTTTTTGCTGCTCGAAGACAGAGCAGCTACAGACAGAACAGCTTTCTTATCAAATGAGCCATGGATTTTAAAACTGCCAATTCAACAGGAATTAACATAAAGTTTTGCTTGAAAAATGAGACTATCACTCAAAGAACATTTTTTAAACCAAAAAACAGTCACATCTTTAAAAAAACCATTAATCATCATAATCCCTTTTCAAGAATTCTCCTCACCCCTACGATCTGCAAATAACATGCCCCAGATTTTCCTTACAAATCTGAGTAGTCTGCCTTTCAGTTTTGAAAATATGAGAGAGACTTCTTGGCTATTTGCCTAGGTTCTGCAGTTCCTACACCACAAAACTGAATTTGAGTCAATTTTAGACCAATGCTGATATAAGGAGAGGAGAAGGCCCTGCAGAGATCTCAGCCATACATACAACTAAATATAGCCTCGGAACGTTCCAAGACGAGTACTAAACGATGAGCTCCATTTTGGCAGAGACCATGCGTCTTGCTTTCTTTCTGTCGTCCCAATCCTGCCTATCACAGAACTGAGCATGTTGTAGGTGCTCAAGAAATACTCTGAACAATTGTGACTCATTTTTTCCCCCAGTTCAAAAAGCACATGCATTTAACAACCTTAAGAAAATATAGGAAGAAGAAAAAATTCACTCAAGGCCTCACAAGCCAAATATCAGCACAGTTGGTTTAGTAAATGTGTAGGTTGAAGTAAGTTTGAAGTCAGATCTCTATTGACTATGGTGATGCCCGACTGTCAGGTCATTAGCCCAGCCCACTCTTTCTCACTCCCTATCACCCTACAAACAGTTCTTAAATGCCCTTCCATCTGAAAAGTTCCCTTATGCCACACCCACCATTACAGCTGGCTGAATGAAACATCGCATTCCTCTTAGAAGGCCCCTGTTATTGGGTTTAAGGGAATTCAGAAATCTGCAAACAGAAAATGACATCAGAGCTCCCCGCTTTTTTTTTTTTTTTTGGTGAGGAAGATTCACTTTGAGCTCACATCTGTTGCCAATCTTCCTCTTTTCTTGCTTGAGGAAGATTAGCCCTGAGCTAACATCCATACTAATCTTCCTCTATTTTGTATGTTCATCGCTGCCACAGAGTGGCTTGATGAGTAGTGTACATCCACGCACAGGATCTGAACCCGTGAACCTGGGCTGCTAAACTGGAGTGCACCAAACTTAAGCACCATGCTATGGTGCTGGCCCAAAGGGCATCAGAGCCCTTTATCCATCTGTCCAGCTACCCATCCATTCGTTTATTTCAACAAACATGTGATCAGTGCTCACTACGAACCAGGTCACTAGGTTATAGTCTGAGGAAACAATGGTAAACAAAACAGACCAGATCTCTTTCATACTGGAGAGTTAAGTCTGGTGGGAGAGAAAGGAAATAAACAAGTAAGCAAGAAAGTGAGTAAACACAGAATTCTGAGAAAATCAGGAAGTCAAGAGGAATAAGAAAGTAGACCATGTGTAGTTGCTTGTGATTTCTTACTTGATTAAGTGCTTTTCTCACTTGGATTTTTTGAGTATCAGATATCTTTCCATTTACCTGTGCCTTCAACTATTCAATGGGCATGCCAAGACACCACACACGGAACAAGAGTGGTTTGAGTCAAAGTACTTGTAGTGGGAGGACTGGGTTCTAGTTAGGCTAGCAAGATATGCAAACCAAAAACCAAAAAAGAAACAAACAAGACAGGCTGTATTAGATTGTTGGATTTTATGTAACAGTCAAGTGTTAAGGAAGATTAGCTGTGATATGGTGCGTGTTGTGTTTTAGAGACAAAGAGTGATGCAGATAAATGAAGGGGGCCTACTGCTGACCCTGAGTATACTCTGTACTTCTGGCCAGTTAGAACTTTGCAGTGTTCTGGATCCTCTTCCTCTCTTCCCTGCTATCTCACTGTTTCATCCTCTAGTAACTTTTTCAAATATTATTTTAAGAGGAGATTGTTGATAAGGAGATGATGACTGAATAACACTGTGTAGCTGGAAGGGAGGGATAGGATGGTTGGGAGCCATACTGCATTAGTTGTCATTTTCTTTCTCTGCTAAGGTCAGTTACTACATGTTATATTGTAGTTGCAGAGGCATCCACATTGGTGGGAGTCGGAATTATGACTTCTCTCCTCTCTCCACTTCTCTTTATACCTCTTTGTTTTTTATTTCAGTATTTTTTTCATGATTATCTATTTTTAATTTTAATTTAATTTTTTTCACCTTTATTGAGATATAATTGACATGTAACATTGTGTAAGTTTAAAGTTTGCAACGTGATGGTTGGCTATACATATATATTGTGAAATGATTATCACCATAAGGTTAGTTAACTCATCCATTGCTTACATAGTTACCGTTTTCTTCCATTTTTGAGGGTGAGAATATTTAAGATTTACTGTCTTAGCAAGTTTCAAGTATACAATACAATATTGTTAACCATAGTCACCATGTTGCACATTAGATCCCCAGAACTTATTTGTCTTATACTGTCACGTGTCACTTAATGATGGGGCTGCTTTATGAGAAATGCGTCATTAGGTGATTTCGTCATTGTGCGAACATCATAGAGTGAACTACACAAACCTAAATGGTATAGGCTACTACACATCTAGGCGATATGGTACTGAACTTATGAGACCACCATCATGTATGCGGTGTGTCGTTGACTGAAACATCATTATGTGGTGAATGACTGTAATTGGAAGTTTGTAGCCTTTGGCTACCTTCAACCATTGCCCCTACCCTCCACTGCTAGCAACCACTTTTCTGTCCTCTGTTTCTATCAGTTCATATTTTTTAGATTCCACATATAAGTGAGGTCATAGAGTATTTGCCTTTCTCTGTCTGGCTTATTTTACTTAGTATAATGCCCTCAAAGTCCATCCATGTTGTTGCAAATGGCAAGACTTCCTTATTTTTATGGCTGAATAATATTCCATTGTATATATACATTCATCACATTTTCTTCATCTATTCATCTGTCAGTGGATGTTTACTTGTTTCCATGTCTTGGCTATTGTAAATGATGCTGCAATGAATATAGGGGTGCAAGTATCTCTTCAAGATAGTGACTTCATTTTCTTTGGATATATACCCAGAAGTGGGATTGACAGATCATAAAGTAGTTCTATTTGTAATTTTTTGAGAAACCTCTATGCTGTTTTCTATAGTGGCTTTACCAATTTCCTGTCAACAGTGAACAAGAGTTCCATTTTCTATGAGTTCCTTATATATTTTGGATGTTAACCTATTATCAGGTATATGATTTACAAATATTTTCTCCAATTCTATAGGCTGCTTCTTCATTTTATTGAACATTTCTTTTGCCGTGCAGAAGTTTTTTAGTTTGATGTAGTCCACTTGTTGATTTTTGCTTTTATTGCTTGTGCTTTTGGTGTTACATCCAAAATAGCATTGCCAAGACCAATGTCAAGGAACTTTTTCTGTGTTTTCTTCTAGAAGTTTTATGGTTTCTGGTCTTACATTTAAGTCTTTAATCTACGTTGAGTTCATTTTTGTGAGTGGTGTAAAGTAGGGGTCCAGTTTCATTCTTTTACATATGAATATCCAGATTTCCCAACACCATTAATTGAATAGATTGTCTTTTCCCCATTGAGTATTCCCGGATCCCTAGTCAACTATTAGTTGACTATATATGTGTGGGTTTATTTCTGGGCTCTCAATTCTGTTCCATTGATCTATATGTCTGTTTTTGCGCCATATTGTTTTGATTACTATAGCTTTGTAGTTTAGTTTGAAATCAGGAAGTGTGATGCCTCTAGCTTTGTTCTCCTTTCTCAGGCTTGCTTTGGCTATTCAGGGTTCTTTGTGGTTCCAAACACGTTTTAGGATTGTTATTTCTATTTCTGTGAAAAATGCATGTGGAATTAAATAGGGATTGCATTGAATCTAAGGAGGCATTGGGTAGTATGGACATTTAAACACTATTCTTTGAATCCATGAACACAAGATATCTTTCCATTTGTTTGTGTCTGCTTCAGTTTCTTTCATCTGTGTCGTAGTTTTCGGTGTCAAATCTTTTACCTCTTTAGTTAAATTTATTCTTAAGTATTTTATTATTTTTGATGCTATTGTGACTGTTTTTTAATTTCTTTTCAAGATAGCTTATTTTTATAGAAATGTTTGTTGTATAGAAATGCCACTTACTTTTGTATGTTGATTGTGTATCCTGCAACTCTACTGAATTCATTGATTCATTCTAACTGTCTTTAGGGTTTTCTATATATAAGATCATGTCATCTGACAACAGAAACAATTCTAGTTCTTCCTTTCTGATTTGGATGCCTTTTATTTCCTTTTCTTGCCCGAATGCTCTAGCTAGGACTTCCAGTATTATGTTTACTAGGAGTGGTGACAGTGGCATTCATGTCTTGTCCCTGACCTTAGAGGAAAACTTCACAACCTTTCGCCGTTGAGTATGATGTTAGCTGTGGGCTTGTCATATATGGCCTTTATTATGTTGAGGTACATTCTTTCTATAACCAATTTGTTGAGACTTTTTGTCATTAAAAAGTGTTGAATTTCGTCAAATGCTTTTTCTGCGTCTATTGAGATGATCATATGATTTTTATCTTTTATTCTGTTAATGTGATGTATCACGTGTACCGATTTGTGTATGTTGAACCAATCTTGCATCCTAGAGATGAATCCCGTTTGATCATGGTGTATGACCCTTTTAATGTACTGCTGAATTTGGTTTGCTGGTATTTTGTTGAGAATTTTTGCATCTTTATTTGTTATGGATATTGGCTTGTAGTTTTATTTTCTTGTAATGTCATTATCTGGCTTTGGTATTAGGGTAATGCTGGCCTCCTAAAATAAGTTTGGAAGTGTTCCCTTTTCTTCAGGTTTTTGGAAGCATTGGAAAAGGATTAGTGTTAATTTTTCTTTAAATGTTTGGTAGAATTCATGAGTGAAACCATCTGGCCTGGGGCTTTTCTTTGTTAGGAGATTTTTGATACTGATTCAGTCTCCTTGCTTGTTATTGTTCTGTTCAGATTTTACTATTTCTTCAGATTCAGTCTTGGCAGTTTCTATGTTTCTAGAAATTTATCCATTTCTTCTAGGTAGTCTAATTTGTTGGCACATAACTGTTCACAGTAATCTCTTAAGATCCTTTTTATTTGTGCGGTATCAGTTGTAATGTCTCCTCTTTCATTTAATTTTGTTGATTTGGGTCCCCTCTCTTTTTTCCTTGGTTAGTCTAGCTAAAGGTTTGTCAATTTTGTTTATCTTTTCAAAGAACCATCTCTTAGTTTTGTTAATCTTTTCTGTTGTTTTCCTATTCTCTAGTCCATTTATTTCTGCTCTAAATTTTATTTCCTTCCTTCTGCTAATGCTGGGCTTATTTTATTCTTTTTTTATTCCTTGAGCTATAATGTTAGGTTGTTTATTTGGGCTCTTTCTTTTTTCTTGATGTGTGTATTTATAGCTATAAACTTTCCTTTTAAAACTATTTTTGCTGTATCCCATAAGTTTGGGTATGCTGTATTTCCGTTTTCATTTGCCTCAAGATATTTTTTTTATTTTCCTTTTGATTTCTTCTTTCATCACTGCTTATTTAGGAGTGTGTTGTTTAATTTCCACATCTATGTGAATTTTCTCATTTTCTTCCTTTTATTTATTTCTAGCTTCATACCATTGTGGTCAGAACAGATACTTAATATAATTTCTATCTTCTTGAATTTGTTGATATTTGTTTTGTGGCCTAACATGTGATCTATCCTAGAAAGTATTCTGTGTACATTTGAGAAGACTGTGGCTTCTGCTGCCATTGGATGGAATGTCTGTATATGTCCATTAGGCCAATTTGGTCTATAGTGTTTCAGATCCACTGTTCTCTTATCGATTCTCTGTCTGGATGATCTGTCCATTGTTGAGAGTGGGGTATTAAAGTGTCCAACTATTATTGCATTGCTGTTTATTTCTCCTTTTAGTTGTTAGTATTTGCTTTATATATTTAGGTGCTCCCATGTTGAGTGCATACCTGTTTAGAATTGTTATATCCTGTTGGTGAGTTTACCCCTTTATCATTATATTATGATCTTTTCTTCTCTTGTTACCATTTTCAGCTGAAAATCTATTTTTTTTTTCTTGTATAAGTATAGCTACCCTTGCTTTCTTTTGGTTACCATTTGCTTGGAATATCATTTTCTATCTCTTCAATCTCAGCTTATGTGTGTCCTTAAAACTAAAGTGAGTGTCTTGTAGGCAACAAACCATTGGATCTTGTTTTTTAAAATCTGTTCACCCATTCTATGTCTTTTGATTAGAGAATGTAATTGATTTATGTTTAAAGTAATTATTAATAGGTAAAGACCTGCCATTGCCATTTTGTTCATTGTTTTCTGACTTTTTTGTAGAGCTTTTGTTCTTTGCTTCTTCTCTTGCCTCTTCCTTTTTGATTTGATGACTTTTTGTGGAAGTATTCTTTGACTTCTTTGTCATAATCTTTTGTGTATTTAATAGAGGCTTTTCCTTTGTCATTACCAGGAGGCTTACATAAATTACCTTATAGTTATAAAGTACTGTGTCAAGCTGATAACAATTTAACTTTGGTAGCATACAGAAACTATGGTTTTACTTCTCTCCTTCTCACATTTTAGGTTAGTGATATTACAATCTTCATCTTGTTTATATCGTGTATCCAATAAATAATTAATGTGGTTATAGTTGTTTCTAATATGTTCATCTTTTAGCTTTTAAATGAGGGTTGCAAGTTGTTTACTCACCACCATTACAATATTAGAGAATGTGGCTTTCACTTTATATTTACTTTTACCAGTGAGTTTTATACATTCATACATTTTTATGATGTTAATTAAATTCTTTTCATTGCAGCTTGAAGACCATCCTTTAGCATTTCTTGTAAGACTTGTCTAGTGGTGATAAATTCCCTCAGTTTTCTTTTTTGTTTGAGAAAGTCTTTATCTCTCCTTCATATCTGCAAGACAGCTTTTTCAGGTATATTATTCTTGGTTGAATATTCCTGGTCTCCTCTTCCAGAACTTGCAGGTTCGCTTTAGCAGGGGAAGACCTTCACCAGCCAGTTCAGCTTGGTATAGTGGATGAGTCTACTCATAGGGTTCAGGTGGGGCTTGCTATCAGGGTCTCTATTTAGGTGAGGTCACTGCCTATGCTTGGAGGTCAGTGGGGGTTTCCACTCTCTGGGATCTGTGGTTGGGTGGGCCTATTGGCTGGACTCTGTGTTCAAGTGGGCTGCTGGTGGACTCCCTGGTTGGGTGGAGCTTCTTGCTGTATTCTGTGGTCAATTGGGGCCACTAGCTGGGCTCTGCAATCACCTCTGGTCAGGCAGGCTAGCAGGCTGTGTTCCCTGGCAGGGCAGTGCCAACTGTTGGATTCTGAAATTTGGCAGGGCTGCAGTCTGTGCTCCTCAATCATTCCTGGTTGAGCAGGGCATCTGGCTCTGCTCCTCAATCAGATGGTGCTGCTGGCTGGACTCTATCTTTAGGCAGAGACCCCGGCTGTGCCCTGAAGTTGGATAGGGCCACAAGCTGGGCTTCATGATTGGGTAGGCTGTTGACTGTGCTTCATTGTTGGGCAAGGTTGCTGGCTGGGCTCTGTGGTTGGGTAGAGCCTCCAATTGTACCCTGCAGTTGGCTGGGGCTAGAGACTGTGATCTGTGATCAGGTCCGGTCAATGTCTTGGCTCCCTGGTCTAGTGGGGCCGTTGGCTATGTTCTGCAGTTGGGTGGGTTCTCTGACTAGCCTCCCTGCCTGGGTGGGGCCACAGGCTGTGTTCAGCAATCAGGCAGGGCCATAGGCTAGGCTCTGCTGCTAGTGGAACTACAGGCTGGGCTCCAAGGCTGCTGAGGGCCACTGTTCAGGCTTCCTGATTATGTGAGGTCAGAGACTATGCTGAACAGTTGGACAGGACTGCTGGTTTGGCTACCTGCCTGGGTGGGCTGTAGGATGTGCTCTGTTGCTGCCAGGTGTCTGTGGGCAGGCTTGCTCAAGGGGCAGCCCTGGAAGCTATGCTCAGCAGTTGAGTGGGACTGTAAATTTGCTCCCCTGCCCTCGTGGGCTGTAGGATGTACCCCATGTCTCTGGAGTATCTGTGGCCTTGCTTCCCAGAGGGGCAGAACTGGAGGCTATGCTCAGCAGTTAGGTGGGACTGTAAATTTGCTTGGGTAGGGCCAAAGAATGGGCTCCATGGCTGGTACAGCTCTTTGGCTAGGGATCCAAATCAGGCAGTACTGCCAAGTTAGCTCCCTGGTGAGATAGGGCCACTGGCTCAGGTTTGTAGATGGGCAGAGCTGCTCTGCTTTGGTGCTGCTGCAAGCAGGAACATGGTCTGCCACCACTTGAGCACTGTATAGTTGCTGTAAGCCCTGCCCACTTTTCTGTCTCTGTCTGATCACCAGTGGTGGAGCTCAGCAGGTTCCCCCAGTGAACCCTGCAAGGTGAGTCCTAAGTGGGCCTTCCAGGAAGCATCTTACAATGCTGGGGAACCTGGTTATGCACCTTGGGTTGTCTTTCCCCACTGGAGAAACCAAGGAGTGGCGTGGGCCCCTCGTGGTGCCGCTTTTTCCTCATCTGGGGGAGGGGCAATATGGTCAAAGTGAAGTCCCCCCTCTCACCCTTCTAGTATAGTCCTTCTCACCTCTGAGGTCTGAGGGTGCTTCAGCCTCACCCCCGGGTTCTGAGGTTTTCACAGTGGTGTCCTGTCTGTGAATAGTTGCTAGTTGATCTTGTGAGGGGGACTGAAGTCAGGAACAACCTATGTAGCCATCTTGATGATGTCACTCTTCTTTTCACAATTTTCTAATTTCTGAAGTTTGGCTTTGGACCTTAGCCATGTGCACATGTGAAGAAACTGAGCTATGCTGTGCATTTAAAGATAACTAGTATCTTTACATAATATGTAATTTAATAAGAAATTGTTTACTCATGTTCTCTGAGCTTGAGATCATGACCTGAAAAGATCTGAAAGCAGAATAGCTTTACTTTCCTTAAATTGTGTACATGATAAAGGGTATTTCTAATAATAGGTAGCAATTTTCAAATGACTTGAATCAAAAGTCATGGAGGCTGCTTGATCTAAATCTCAATATGCCTGTTAATTAACAGTGTGACCATGGACATGTTAAACCTCTCCAACTTCAGTTTGTGCAACTGTAAGATGAGGAAAATGCCCCTTCACAGCTTTATTAAGGACAATAAATGAAATACTGTATCTGGACTTTTATACCCAAAGTCTGGCATTTAACAGACATTTACTGCATGTAAGCACTCATTCATTATGGATGATCGCACGAACTTGTGTATTATTCAGCGTCTGGACGCTGGAAGCATTTGAAAGGCTCACTTTCAGTTTAGATACCACAGTTGTCTTTTAAAAAAAAGGTGTCATATAGGTCTTAAAAATTAACAGCTTGTACTTTAAAACCATTTAGGTAAGTAAATCATACAGATTGCTGGAAATACAGTAATAGTATCATAATAGCAATAACCATAAGAAAAACAAAAATAATGATAGTAGCTAAAATTGACAGCTTATTTTGTGCATAGAGAAATAGATCTCATTTAATCTTTGCACAACACTTGGGCTTTTATTATTCCCATTTTATGAATGTGGATACTGAGGCATAGACAGGTTACATTAATTGCTCATGTAACCAATAAGTAGAAGATCCAGAGTTGGAAACTTCTCTCTCTTAATCCAAAACCCAAGGTCTTCTATGACCAGTAATTCTTTTAGGCCTAGGCAGATGGGCCCTTGCCCTGCATCCCACACTTAAAAGGATCTATTTGGACCCTCTGGCTGTGTCTTTTCCTAAGAGGCCAGAGCCTGAGGAGTCAATGGGACACACCTTCCCAGAGCCTGTGACCCCTTCTACACCACAATCTGGGTACTCAGGGCCTTGGAATTCTCTGCACTAAAAGTCTCCAGACAGCTTCTTAAACTTGCTTAGACCCATCCCAGGTCCTCCTGAGCGTGAGACCTCCATGGTGTGCACACCCTAAGTGGAGTTGTGAGATAGTGTCCACAGGTGGGCATGTGGGACACCTTGAGCTATGGGATGAAATTGGGGATGACAAGGGAAGGTGGTTGCATGAATACAGCCAGGGTGCCGCCATGTTCTCTTGGGGTTGGTTGTCATATTCTGGCCTAGAACGTCAAGGAGTCAAGAACGCTACATCTGAATCTGGTCTTTCACATTATAAAAAAGGCATTTTTCTCAAGGCAGGAGATATAACAAATTTTGTTTGATAGTTTATTGTCTTGATTTATAACTTTTAAATATTTAGTTTTTGAGGATAGTTACAAGAGCTGCTTAAAAATCCTTTCTGCTAATTTTAACATCCAAGTTATTTGGAGATCCATCTCCAGTGAATGCTGTTCCCCTTGAATATGGGCTACATTTTTCAGATTCTTCATAAATCTAGCAATTATGATTGTATCTCACATGTGGTGATTATATATCGTAGAGACTCTACATTCTATTTCTCTGCTGTGTTTTCTTGTTTTTCCATTTTGTTCTAGCAGGCGGTTAGCTAACTGAACTCAAACTTTCAACTCCCCCTGTGTGGGCAGAAAAGTCTCAGGTAAGATTTTTGCGCCTAAGCTGAGCTGCTTGGAGTCTGCTAGCTTATCAGTATTTTACAGGTCAGATAGAGGTGTGGGCAGTTTTTACATTGAATTTGGGACTATCACTCTTCTGGTTGTCTTCTTTCTGGGACTTCTCTCATCACTTTCCAATTGCTCTGGTTGCCCTGAAATTTGTATTTCATCTGTATGGAGCCAGTAAAACTGCAGGTTTCTATCAGCAATGGTGATGGAAGGGATCTGCCTTTAGACCAAAGGCCTTAAAAATTAAGAAACTCAGTGCTGTTCCCCTCTTCCAAGTGTTCACCCCCCATGCCCTGCCCCAGAATCTGCTTTCTTTTGGTCACATATAAACATAACTAATGAGTTCTTTACTAGGATATTTCCACCATTGATTATTTTAGTATATCCTTTCTGTTTGGGGGTCATGATTATTGCTCATTTTCAGATGAGCAAGTAGAATTTAATTATATTTAAAACTTTCAACAGAGAAGAAACATAATAAATAATCAAGCCTTGGCTTCTTGGGTTGATTTATTTTATCCCCTGTGTTTATCTATAAAATGATTGTTAGATCGCCTACAAAATTATCTATCTTTAGACATTCCAAGTATACATCTTACTGATAGCGGATGAGTCAAAGTCATAGTCAGTGTGTACATTATTTAAAGAAAAAATGTGATTTTCATACAAACAAGTGTCTGTTCGTTGAAGGCAAGTCTACACTGCCCGTTTTCCCATTTTGGCCTGCAAAGTGTTTGCATATTGGCGCTTGATGTTAAATGACTCACAGAGCCTACTTGCCTTATTACTTTAATCCATTGAAAAGCATAGTAGCAATACCATTTCCAGATTATAGAACTTCCAGATCAAGTTTACCAGTAGTTTTTAAGTTAAAGCAAATTCTTTTTGAGCTAAGTACATGGGACAAAGTATATTAATGACCAAGGTCTTGCTAATAAAACATAATCCAAAAGAATGAAAAATCTAAGAAAGATTATTCTTCATTTGCATATGCTACTTGTAAATCTCTTAAGAAGGGCACGCATTTGAACAGAAGATGGCTGACCACTTGTAAAAAACTGTAGGTGTTTTTCATTTCAGAGAGAGATGTTGAATGCATATGATCCTTTATACCAAAATATACCAGTAGAGAATAGTGAACGAAAGAGATTCTACTCTGGAGGCATTATTGCTGGTTTCTAATGAGCCCATAAATCAGGGCAGATGACTTCTCTGCACTGCAATCAGAGAGGTGAATGTTCCAGAGAGTTTGCCTAAATAAAGGGGTTTTTAACATCAGCTTGTGTTTAAGTCAGTTTGCTCTTTCCTTTAACCAAGATGGTACTTCAAGACAACCAAAAAAGGCATTTTGTAAAAATGAGCTACTTTTCTTGTCAGCACTAGTATTTGTCCCATTTTTTCTTCCCCTGAAATATATTTTATTCATTAATGCAAAATTCTACGTAGAGCAATTTCTCTCTAATAACCGTGGTTAGAAAATAAGATGCTCTGACAATAAATATCTTGATTCGTGGAACATATGTTATGTTTGGTCCTTCTTTGATGATTCAAAGATAATTTGGAATCTCATTGTACTTTGGGGCCATTACAATTATGAACATCATTCTTTTACTTATATATTGACTCATCTATTAATTTTTCTAACACTCATTTGTTGAGTGCTTTTAGTGTGTAAAATATCATCTAACACATATGAATAGAAATGCTGTTTAATAGAGTGTCATGTAAGTGACTGATGTAAAATTAATAATTTATTATACTTTGAGTAAGCTCTGTGTTCTGCAGATTATGTTGCTCCCACATCACAATGTACAGTCCTGATGAAATGGAGGAATAAATGAATTAGTAACTGTCACAAATCTGATAGAAGCTGAAACATAAATATAACTCCTTAAATTTGGGAGCATAAATCACGCTTCTTTTTGTTCTTTAATCATAATGTTTTTTTTGACAAGATGGAAAACCAAAACAAAGACAAGCAATGAGCACTCTGTCCTGGAGATATTTGCTGCTGTCACATAAGATTTGGCACCTCCAATCTTGATGCCTTTATCTTTGATGGAAGGGCGTTTTGGTGTCCCTCCTCTCAAATTATTATCCTATTGGGAAAGACCCCTCCTTCACTCCACTTATTCCTATTTTCTTTAGCCCTTAATCTATGAGTCAGAAACCTAGCAGGAAACATATAGAAGGCTCAAACTGAGTAATTGAAGAGCATTTAATAAGAGGAAGAGATGTGGCCAGGGTTTAGGGAAACAAGTAAGTGTCTTTACCTTTCCTAGGACTGAAGGGGCAATGGGAGAGAGCATTTATCTGTTACCCAGACAAAGTAGCTTTGTGAGAGGGCCTCCTAAAAGGAGCTGTGACATCCAGGAGAGGGACACATCCAGCCTGTGTCAACCTGGCTGGGAAGGAGCCAGGCAAGAAATTCCGGGGCTTCTCTCCCTCCTTTTTCTGGTATTTCCAATTAGCCAAATCCAACCAGCAGCCAGAGGCAAGGAGTAAGGGCTTGGGGTAAGTAGAAAAGTGTAGAGATTGGATCTGAAGACACAGATGGAAAATATTCAGCATGGGCTGCATTGTATGTTGTCAACTCAGTATCCCCACCAATTCCTTCTAGATCCAAGGAACCACATTTTCCAGAATTCCCTTTTCCATAAGATTCATACTTCGGATCTGTCAATGAAAGCCACTTGTGGGAGAGTAGAAGGAAGAG
Organism: Equus asinus; assembly: GCF_041296235.1. Classification (NCBI taxonomy): domain Eukaryota; kingdom Metazoa; phylum Chordata; class Mammalia; order Perissodactyla; family Equidae; genus Equus; species Equus asinus. The sequence continues at coordinate 32,128,019 of NC_091812.1, forward strand.
GTAGGGGAGAGACCATTCTTTTCCCTAGGTAGTGGTAGACAGAGGTGTGCTCAAACAAGTGGTTCCAAGCAGCTTCTAGGCAAATCCATGAGAACCATCCACTTCATGTTGAAGGCTGAGCTAGCTGGTGGTATCATCTCAGAAGTTTCGGAGCTTCATAGCTACTTTCCAACAAAAGGGCCATAGGTTGAGCTCATTGGTTGCGGCTGTCCTACCCCTTGCTCTCACAACACTTCCAACAGCTACGTGTGTCTCTACTTCCAAATTTGGAAAATCTAGAGTGGCTGCAGTTTTCCTAACTGAATCCTGACTGATACACAGTACAATCCCTGTCTGCCAAGGTGCCTGAAATTCTCACTTTATTTGAAGAGGGACTATTGGGATAAATGGTCAGTGTGGCACTGATATGAGGCCATGATGGGGCAGCCTAAGAATGTTGAGACAACAGGAGTGTCCAGGAGTGCATGAGGGTAAAGAAAGGGAGGAATTTGTGTTCAGGAAGGAAACTGGAGTCATGTTGTGTTATGGAGTTTCCTGGGGTAGCTGTGAAGAAGAATTCATTTGTAACCATGGAGTTGGGTGACACTGTAGGAATACCTAATAGATATGTGCCAGATTTGGTTCTGTAAACAATAGTCTGTTGTTTCAAGCCTACTGTTATTATAATTATCAGGGCTATTAACCTCTTTGGAAAATGACATGTGCCTCTTTTGCACACAATTAGCTCATGGAGTTGCCATCTGGTACAGCTTCAATCACAGTCTAAGCAAGGGGCTTTTTTTACTTCGGCTGTGTATTAGAATCACCTGGGGAGCTTAAAAACATCCCAATTCCCAGGACTCACCCCAGATCAGTTAAATCAGAATCTCCAGACATCAGTAATTTTTTTTGAAGCTTCACAGGTGATTATAATAGAAAACCACATTGTGAAATGGTTCTAGAACCTTGCTACTCAAACTCTGATCCACTGAGAGCGGCGTGGGCATCCGTCCATCCATCCAGCCAGCCAGCCATCCATCCATTCATCCATCCATCCACCCACCCGCCCACCTTGATAGCAGCATGGGCAGCCCTGCCCCAGGCATGCTGAATCAGACTCTGCCTTTTAACAAGATCCTCAGGTGACTTGTGTGGACTTTCAAAGACAGAGAAGCGCTAATCCTGGCCATTCTAAGTAGGTAACATTTACCCTTGCTCCAGCATACTTTCTATCAGCACTTGCCTTTTTTTTTAAATAGCTTCGTTGAGGTATAATTGATAAACAGTAAGATTTACATACTTATAGCGTATAATTCAATGAACTTTGATGTATGCATGCAGCTGCAGAACCATCATCACAATCAAGACAATGAACATATTCACCATCACCAAAAGTTTCCTTCTGCCTTTTGTAATACCTTCTTCCCCACTCCTCCCCTCAGCCATTTCCCTAACCCCATTGCCATGCACCACTGATCAGCTTTCTGTCACTATAGATTAGTGCATTTTCTAGAGCTTTATGTACATGCAATCATATGGTACATACTTTCTTTGGTCTGGCTTCTTTCACCCAGCATAATTATTTGAGATTCTTCCATGTTGTTGTATGTATGAATAGTCGTTCTTTTTCACTGCTGAGCAGTATTCCATTGTAAGATGTAACACAATTTACTTATTCATTCACCTGTTGGTAGACATGGGTTGTTTCCAGTTTTTGGCTTTTACAGATGAAGCTGCTATGAAATTTCACATGCAAGTCTTTGTATGGACATGTATTTTCATAATACCTAGAGTGAAATGACTAGGTTATATAGTAGGTATATGTTTACCTTCATAGAAATAATTTTCATAACATCCCTCCAAGATAGGTATTATTGTTGATCTCATTTTACAGTTGAAAAACAGAGGCCCAGAGAGGTTAAATGATTACATTACCTATTGTGAAATATTTTCCCATTCTTTATAGTGATACCTCAGTGATGACAAAATTTTCATATGTTTTTGGATATTTACAGTATAGCCATTATTACAGTTTGGGGCCCACAGCAGGCATCTCAGCCAGATAGGACTCAACCCATTTGGTCCAGGGAGGGTCCTTGCTTATTCTGCAAGCTCCTGTTCCCTCTGGCCATCATGTGTTTTGAATTAGCAGATGATGCTTGTTGAAGCCAAATCCCACTATGACCTTGAATCAGGTCAAAGCCCATACCATATACTTCTAGAGCTAGCAATGCTCTATATCCGTAGTGTATTTGTGAAGAACGTAGGCATTTCCTAACTCTTGCCTTTGTCTAGCATGCAACTCATATCTTAGCACAAAGACTTTACTCAACATATGATTACTAATAATTACCTGCTGAGCAGTTTTACCCAACCTCACATGTCTGCCCAACTTAAATTATTTGCTGTAGTCCTGAACTTGAGTCCACAGGAAAACTCTGCCTTATTGTATCATTATCCTATTAATTTAGTCAATTTGTTATGTTCTCTTAGATATATAAAACAGAATATATATGAAATATGTATAAGACACAAAGCATAAAAACATTCACAAACCCACCACCAACTTAACAGCTAGAATCTCACTGGTTCTATTGTGTCGCTAAGTTCCTCCCTCTCCTACCTGCCTCCACCAGAGGTAAATAGTATTTAGAATTTTGTATTTATTATTACCTTGCTTTTAAAAATGCATAGTTTTATTTAATGTACATGGCTTCCATACATATTAAATTATTTAGTTTAACTGTTGATGAAATTTTAAAAATAGGATAATGTAATAATCACTTGAAAATTGCTTTTCTCATTCAAGAATATATCTCTAAGGTTCAACCACATTACTGTGCATAGCTTTAGTTCTTTTATTTTTCATTGCTCTAGAATGTTCCTTTTATGACAGTCGATGCTGCTATGAATATTCTCGTGCAGGTCTCCTGTGGCATTGTGCAAGGGATCCTCTCAGGGCTGTGCTGTGGAGTCTGAGGGATGGGTAGCAGGATATGTGAATGTTCAGTTTTACAAGATTATTGCCAATATGTTCTCCAAAGGGTTGTAACCTGTTTCCATTCCCACCGTCAGTGTGCAAGAGTCGTCTTTACTAAATCTCTAGCAACATCTGATGTTGCCAGTCTGGTAGCTATAAAATTGGATCTCACTAGGATCTTACTTTATATTGCTCTAGTTACAAAGAAGTCTGGACTATATATATATATATATTTGTGTGTATGTGTGTGAGGAAGATTCGCCCTGAGCTAACCTCTGTGCCAATCTTCCTCTACTTTGTATGTGAGATGCCTCCACAGTATGGCTGATGAGTGGAGTAGGTCCACACCTGGGGTCTGAACCCATGAACCCTGGGCTGCCGAAGTGGAGCACCCGGAACTTTAACCACTTGGCCATGGGGCCAGCGCTGATATTTTATGTTTTTAATCACTGTTTCCTCTTTTGAGACATTTCAGGTCAAGTCCCCTCCATATTTAGAATATTGGATTATCTGTTTCTTATTGACTTCTTGGAGTTCTTTTTTTTGGTATTAATTCTTTGTTGTATGGATGCACTACAAATACTTTTGCCCATCGTGGCTTGTGGGTTTTTTTTTTTTTTCATTTCCTGGTAGCTTTTGAGGAGTAGAAGTTCTTATTTTTCGTGTAGTTGAATTTCTCTTCTTTTTCTTTTATGAGTGTTTCTTGCTTGTGTTTAAGAAATTCTTTTCTACTTAAAGTGGTAAAAATGTTCTCGTATATTTTACTTGTATATTGTCTTCTGTACATTAGGAATTGATTTTTGTGACTGCTGTGAGGTAGGCCCTCAATTTCAGTTTTTTGCCTTATGGACAACCAATTGTCTAAGCACCATGTCATATATCAATTCCCATATATACACAGGTTGGTTCCTGGAATTTCTATACTTCTTATTTTGTTCTCTTTTCTATGGTTCTTTCTTGCCTTTAAGAAAATATTTGAATATTTGAGGGTTTTTTTTGCTTGCTTGCTTAGATTTTTTTATTTAATTTTTTTCTCCTACTGGTTTAGAAGTTATACACTTTGCTTTTATTCTTTTTGTGACTACTTTTGAAATTTTATAATGTGCATCTAACTTAAGAGAATCTGTAGTTACTCTCTTAATCATTCTCCTAAAAATTGCAAGAATGTCAGAGACCTTACTCTCATCAGGGTGATATTGTCCAGTATTTTAATTCTTTTCTATTTCAAGTAACTTTATTGAGATCATAATGGTTTATAATATTGTGTAATTTGGGGTGTACATTATTATTTATCAATTTCTGCATACATTTCATCGTGCTCACCCCTAGTAGTCTAATTTTTATCTGTCACCATACATATGTGCCCTTTTATTTTTTTATTTTTATTTTTTTTAAAGATTTTTTTTTTCCTTTTTCTTCCCAAAGCCCCCCTGTACATAGTTGTATACTCTTTGTTGTGGGTCCCTCTAGTTGTGGCATGTGGGACGCTGCCTCAGCATGGTTTGATGAGCAGTGCCATGTCCGCGCCCAGGATTCGAACGAACAAAACACTGGGCCGCCTGCAGCAGAGCGCGCGAACTTAACCACTCGGCCACAGGCCAGCCCCCATATGTGCCCTTTTATTACTTTCACCCACCCCCTAATCTCCTTCCCCTCTGGTAACCGTTAATCTGTTCTCTTTATCCATTTATTTGTTATTTTCCACATATGAGTGAAATCATGCAGTATTTGTCTTTCTCTGTCTGGTTTGTTTAGCTTAGCATCATACCCTCAAGGTCCATCCATGTTGTTGCAAATGGGACAATTTTGTCTTTTTTATGGCTGAGTAGTATTCCATTGTGTATATATATATATATATATATATATATATACCACATCTTCTTTATCCAATCATCTGTAGAAGGGCACTTGGGTTGCTTCCACATCTTGGCTGTTGTGAATAATGCTGCAATGAACATAATTCTAGTCTTTTTAAAAAAAGCCTTATTAGTTAGAAATAATTTTATATTATATATATATATATATATATATATATACCACATCTTCTTTATCCAATCATCTGTAGAAGGGCACTTGGGTTGCTTCCACATCTTGGCTGTTGTGAATAATGCTGCAATGAACATAATTCTAGTCTTTTTAAAAAAAGCCTTATTAGTTAGAAATAATTTTATACGCACCGCGTTTGTTTAAACATACCTACATATTCCCCAATTTCTTTGCTCACCATTCTTTCTTTCATTTCAGATTTTCCTTCTGGGGATTGTATGCATCCTTCCTGGAGTTTCTTTGGTGAACATCTGCTGACTGTAAATGCTTGTTTTTCTGTTCATCTATTTAAAAGTAGCTTTTTGGGTTATAGAATTCTGGGTCAGCTATTACTTTATATAAGCACATGGAAAATATTATTTTATTGATTTATGGCTTCCATCATGGCTGTAGGGAAGTCTACTGTTAGGAAAATTGTCATACTTCGTAGATCTCTGTATTAGTCAGCCATTCCTGTGTTTTAAACCTAAAAGCTAAAACCTAAAAAGCTCTCACTTATTCTCACACGTCTGTGAGTTGGCTGGGACTGAACTAGATGATCTAGGCTGAACTTGGCTGGATAAGTGCTTCAGGCTGTATTTCTGACTGAGCTTGGCTTTTCACTGTGTGTTGGGCTCAGGTCAACTCCATTTGTCTTCATTCTGGGGTCCAAATATCAGTTATTATTACAATCAATCTTTGTGGGACTAACTTGCATGCTGAATTTTCTAGAATCAAATGGCCAAGTACATGGGTAGATTTACTAGAGTAGTGGAATAGAAATTGCACAAGTAGGGGTGGAGAGGGACAGGAAACACCAAGACTTTCTTTTTTTTACAAATAGGATACCTTTAACAGACTGCAGTTCTTTCTCATTATCCAATCTGTGAAGAGGCTGACATGTTCACTTAAGGAATCTTGGATACGTTAGGGGTCAACTGATTCCATTTAGCACATCAAATTATACCCAGAATACTGTGTTCCACTCTGCTGTTTGAACAAAGCCTGAAAATGACCTTGATAGCTTATAAAGGATACTCATAAAGTTGTAAACTCTAATCTGCCAGTTCACTTAAAGTTTGATTTTGAACAGACTGATGGTCCAGCAGTATGAGAATAAATTTAATGTAGTGGACTACAATGAGTATTCTGGCAGAATGTGCAAAGCACAGATTCAGTTGGCTTTGAATGGGATCATCAAGTTGGTGATAACCGAATGCAAATGAATTAATGATTGGCAGGCAAGAGCACTATATGATTTTAAAATGATAGTAGCATTCTTACTCTGAGATATTTCCATTAGATACAAATTCCCTAAATGTTATTAAGCAAAATCAGCCCTTGACTGGAATAAAATTTCACCTTTTCCTCTTAATTAGTGTTTGTGTCTCTATTTGGGAGCAAATAAACGTTTTTCTCACTCATGTTACCTAAATGCCAAATGAAAATGAAAACATAATTAGTATAAATATTCAGGTCTTGGTAGGGTGTCTCAGGCTGTTAATTCCAATTTCAGATATTCATTGTCCTTATAAAATAGGTGAGATAAAGCCGCTTGGTTTGCATGTAATGGTACCAAGCTATCACCACCATTGGAAGTAATTTGATGTGGCATCATGCAAATGAGACATGGGCATGATTCCCTTGGGCTAAGTGCTTTTGGAGATAGGCAAAACTTTGGCAGATGATCTATACCTTCAAACAGTGGAAAGGGAGATACAGTGGCCAGGAACATTGCTGTCCCTTGAATTTTTTGTAAATATGCAGGTGCTCTTCACTGATGGGTTAAAAAATTAGTCATTTCAATTTTGTAGGTTGGTAAAAACGTTCCACTAACCCTTACATTCTTATCAATATTGTAACACTCGGAATACAGAATTTGTAGAGGCTGGCATTCCAGTTAAACTCATTAAGGAATCCCATGAAATTTAGAAGGTAAAGCAAGGTAAGGCATGACCAGTCCTCCAAGCTCAATTCAGGTCTCTAAGACTAAGTTGCTTTAACTTTTGTCCAATACAAGCTCCATAGTAAAGAAAGAGTTCTTTTCCTTAGATCGTTGGTTCTCTAACTTGAATGATAAGTATTTTCAGGGGTACTTCTTAAAACTTTAGATTCTTGGGACCCATCCCAAAGTTTCTTATTCAGTATATCTTGGACAAGACTCAAAATCTGAATTTTCATTAAGTACCACAGGGGATGCTTTTGAAGGTGGTCACGAGCCCATGCTTTGACGTACACTGCATTGGACCCTTGTGATAGCAATAGAACTGTCTCATAGAGATGAGGGGTGACATGTTTTGACATCTTGGTGTCTACTACATCCCTATCACCTCTTCTGCTTTATTGCACAAAAAACTTGACATGGAAGTAGCTTAAGACAAACAGATTTAAAAATAACATATAAGTAAACAAACAATAAGAAAAAAGAAGGATTTAAAACCACAATATGAGTAGGAAAAATAGTACAAATTCAGGCTATAAAATTTCAATTATTTCTTATAATTAAACTAGAAACTTGGTTCAGATTCTCCAGGCAGCTGAAACAATAGGAAGATGCAGTCAGTTCTACAGTCAGTTGCTTGTTACTAAAATGAGGGGGAGATACCCGTGCCCTAGCAAAACTTGCCCGGCATTGCCGTGGTGTAGACAGACACTGAGTGCTGGGGCAGGCCATGTCCTCAACAGCTTTCTTCATTGGAAGGAAGGCACATTCCCATCCCCTACTCCACTATTGTCTCCCTACACGTGAAAGATGAGGTATGTATTCATATAGTCTGGATGTGGGTGGCATCCGTCTGGCCCCAAATGCCTAGATCTTCTTCTGCTTATTTCTTTTGAAAGCTGAAGATCAGCATCCAAGGTATTTGCCTGTAACCTTCACACCTTTCTGTACTCAACCCATCATTGGTAGAGTTACTTGCAACAGTCAACTCTCCTGCCATGGAATCAATCATGTTCTTCCAGCCAGCAGGGTCCTGCACATGTGCTACCTTCTCCAGGAGGTGCTCTAGCCAGTTGATGGTTGTTCTCTGGATTAGCCAACTCCATCTAAGGGGGAACACAGTATGGAGTCTTTGCCGGTGAAACATGATGCAAGCCAGAATCATACCTCCTTTCCCATCAATCCCAGATTCCACTCAGCTTTTAGGTCTGGACCGGGAAGAACAGGACTGAAGTAGGCTCCTGACTGTTTCTTGCTACTGAATTTAGCCTAATGAGAAGAAATCTTGAAAGGTGCTTTAGATCTTGTCTGGGAAGCCTGCCCACATCTTGAAACCATTGCTAGTCTTATGTGGAGGCTAAATTAGCAGTCATCTGGATGGTGTGATTTGAGGGGCAAAAACGAAGCCCCTCACCAAAAAATATCTCCCCAAGTAATACGTAGTTTAGGTTTGAGATTCCGCCATTGCCAATTTATTCTTTTGCGTTTAAAACTTTCAACTCTGGTTATATCCTGAAATATATAGGGTGAGTCAATGTGAGTACATTCATCAGCTCACTCTTCTTTGTAGCAGAAGGACCAGGATTAATTGAGAACTCTGAGATGTTCAGGGCAGGAGTCACTTACAGAGGGAACATGAGTGTGGAAGGGTAGCAGGAATTAAAGGTATTTATCCATCTCATAATTTTATCTAGGGTTATTCTTGCCCACCACAATGGGGTGGAATGAAATGAAATTGTCTTTATTTTTGTGAGGTGCCATGTGATCTGCTCATGTTAGTATAAGAGAAGTAATCTAGAGATATATTTAAAGGGGGCCAGAGGAGATCATAATTAACAACTGACGCATGAAGAGGAGAGTACGGGCCTACAGGGCACAGCTGATGCCAATGAGAACCTTGAATGAATTTTTTTTCCAGGTGATCATTATATTATTTATGGGTAGGAAGGCTTGATTCCACCAGGAGAAGACAGAGCTCTAAAGTGGATTTTATCCAGAAATCAGGCAGCAGACATTGTGGGAGGGCCTTCTAGTCACTGGTCCCTATTTATTATGACAAAGTTTGTGTTATGATTCCTGGCAGATCCAATGCCTAATATTCTGGGAAAACCTGGGCAAAATAGAAATGATATTCCATTTGAAAACGAGCGTTTGCTATGGCCTCTTTGTTTCATAAAGTACATCTCAAAAGCACAGTAAGGGATAATTGTTGTCACACATGAAAATAAGCCAAGCTTTCTCAAGATTAACCTGAGAGAATGGTCCTAACTGGAAAAGGAAACTGTCTAGTGAAGAAGCTGATCTTGAGAACTTTTCAATTACACGTCAGAAAGGAAAATTACATTAAATTTCCATGGAGGATAAATGGGAGGAACTAATTTTCTTTTGCTTGTTTTTTTAAAAATATACATCACTGGTATATTTTTAGAAGCTATTTTGAAAGTATCTAGAAGATCTTTGTGCTCACACAAACATGTTCAAAACTTATTTGTAGACCAAAGCCTAATTTTGCTTTATGAATTAAAAAGTGTATATTCTATTATTATTTGATCTATTTTATTATTATTTCAATCTTCATAGCTTTTTAATTTTCATATTAATAGGTAGTTTAGAATTTTGGACAACTATGCTCATAGACAAAATGATGTAAGTGGAAGTTCAGTTCTTAAGTCCCCTCATCAGACATGTTGGAACCCATAATGTAGCCCCAGACAAATCAAGCCTAATCACCTTGCCACATGTCCTTGGATCTCCGCATTACCCAGAGCCCAGAACTCTCTATCCTGACTCCCCATGGATTCCTTGGGCTGGAGGTTCATCTCTCCATAGCCTCTGATCCTTACTGGGCTCGTGTTCCCTGCAGAGAATGGGAACATAGCAACAAGGGGCAGGCTGGGAGGAGAAGAGTGAAAGGACAGATTCCATTAACAGCAGATTCTGAGGTCAGACTTAGGAAGGGTTCTATTGTCATTGGATCCGTTGGAGTAGGATCATTATGGGTAATTCTTAGCTTTCAAGACTTAAGGTGAGGACTACCTGTCCCTTATTTTTGGGCATTACCTTTGAGTGGGGAAAAAAATTGTTAGACCTTTTGTATTGCCCCAAAAGTCAACAAACAAAGTTGGTTTCTGATATTTTCTTCTAGTGGCTCATCAATTTGGAGAAAAGAATTGGTTCAAAGTGATTGAAGAATATGATCTTTCCTTTAAAAGTTTGACACAGCCAAATGGATGTTACAGATAAAAGGGAGTGCAATTAATAACAAGGCAAGAACCACATAGTTACCTAGGAGATCACTGTCTTTTTGGGTCCACCTATATGGGTTCCTCTTTTCTTGAAAATGCAGTGGATTGTATGAAGGGCCAGTGGTAGGAGTTGTAGAACACAAATATGGAATTGTGGAAACATTATGTGGCCAGCCTTTATCAAGTACACGTTAATAATATTGGAGCTGCCCTTCTTGTAACATGAAAGACTGTCTCAGTTTCTTGAAGAGACAAACCCATTCATGAAGGAAATCAGTAAATGAACACACAGAAGCTATGGAACATTAGAGCTAGGAGGTTTCTTAAGGTTTTCTGTCCAACTGCTTCATATAGACGTGGAACTGCACTCAGAAAAGGTAGTAACTTGTTCAAGCTTGCACAGCCAGAGGCAGGACTGGGCTTGGATTACAGTCCAGGATTCTTGAATCCTAATCAAATCTTTTTTCCTTCTTTTCTCTATGTATTCTGCCTCCAGAGCAGTTGTTCTCAAACAGGGGCAACGTTGCTTCCAAGGTGTTCCCTTTGGCAATGTTTGGAAACATTTTTGCTTTTTCACGACTGGTGTGTATTGGGGGGTTGGTACTAGCATCTAGTGGGTGGAAGCCAGGGATGCTCTTAAACATTGTACAAAGCACAGGACAGCCCCCACAATAAAGAATGTGCTAGCCCCAAATGTCAATAGTGCTGTGGTTGAGAAAGTCTGCTCTATAATAACAAATCTTAGAGGGTCCTGCATTAAGCAAACACAGTATAGGAAAATCTAGATTTAAGGACAAGCAATTGTTTTATAAAGAACTTACCAAAAGGTTTTATTAATTAATAATTTATTTTATTTTATTTTGTTTATTTATTTTAAAACATTTTCATGTAGACTTTTTTTTTTTTTCTGCTTTATCTCACCAAATCCCCCCCAAACATAGTTGTATATCTTAGTTGTGGGTCCTTCTAGTTGTGGCACGTGGGATGCCTCCTCAACATGACCTGACGAGCGGTGCCATGTCCGCGCCCAGGATCCGAACCCACAAAACCCTGGGCCACCGAAGCAGAGCGAAGGAACTTAACCACTTGGCCACGGGGCTGGCCCATGACAATTTATTTTAATATGAGAATCTTAAATAAGTTTTAATCAACAACAAAAAGACATATGTTAAAGACACATATACTATAAAAAAGCCTGACACTCTTATAAGAACAAAACATGAAGACAAGTGAAAAATAAGCATGGTATATTTCTATCCATTCCATAGGATGGAAAGCAATTTCATAGGCTATTCCTCACAATTTGAGTCTTGCAACAACCAAACAAAGTGGGAAGGGGAAGCATTCCTATAAATATGAAAACTGAAGCCCAGAGAGCAGAAGATTTACTCCCATCATATGGTGTTGGAGCTGGCACTCAAATCCAGAATTTCTGTCTCCAACAACAATGGTCTCTCTGCATTTATATGTTGTCTATACAATATGTTGGTATTTATATGTATCTATTTTAAGAAGCCATAGTCTATAACATGTGAAAGTTCTTATGTCTTATGCATTTTGAAAGAATGTGCAGCGAAAACCAGTCTTGCATTATTTTTTACTGGGAGCAAGAAATCGAAATAGTAATAATATTTTATAGGAACTGGTCTGTCTGAAAGCAGGTTAACTTTAAAAGTAACGTCTTGTCTAAAGCCTCTCTTCTTGGGATCATTAGGCCTGTGTTAAGATTAGGTGGAGAAAGCCATGGCCAAAATCCATGGTGGGCTACAGATAAACGTCACAACTGATGCTCTCAGCTAATTTCTCATGCACTTTTTATATGGTTTATTTGCTCGCCAACTTCAACAGAGTTATGGGGATGGATGGGTTAAATATGACAGTACTTTATCATTATCTGTTGGAGTCAAAAGGCCACCATCATCAAGAGTATCAACTCTGCTGCTTTGGAACGAAAATGTTTATTTTTCAATTTGTCTTTCAGTCTGGGTTTCTTTCCTTTTCTCTTCTGAAAGATTTGAAAAGGAACAGCATCTCCAAGTGAATATTTCAGTTACATGACATTCGATAGTAATAGGAGTTCTCTAGTGGGTTCTCGATTTTGCTGTATTGTTCTAAACTTGCAAGGTAATTTTTTCTTCTGTTTTAAGGAATTTATAATTTGGAACCCTTTTAATACAGCTGTTTTGATAACATATAAATACTGGCTTATATGCCAAGAACAAAAATGAAACCAGAAGACTTTTGTGAGAATCAATTTCAATATTGTTTTATTTGGTTTTCTGTAGCCAAATTCTGAGTATCTTTCCTGTAGGCTGTTTCTCATGGACCTCAAGGTAAGATGATTCATTCTCAAGCTTTTTTTTTTTTAAATCATTTTAGTCTTTTAATCTCTTCATGGCAGAAAGAAAGCATTTTTTTTTCCCTGCCTTCACCTCATCTGCAATCTGTTTCCATTTTGTACCCAATACCAGAGGTGAAGGAAATTTCTTCTTTGAAAGTAACATTCTCCTGAATGTCCTGGGGAAGAAGACATTCTTACCTGACTGGTCCTTGGCCTCCCATGGCTCAGAGGCAGTAGTCAGGCTTGGTCTGGGTTTAGCTCTCAGGGAACGTTTTGAGCTTTATACATCACTTCATGCTTGTGTCTACTCTAGGGAAGACTGGCCTTGGAGAGGCACAGCAGTGGGGGGTTGGAGGCTTAGGAGAGAGCGAGGGTTCTGAGCAACTATCCCGGGGAGCCCCACGGGTGGATATCATGAAACAGGACAGAACTTAGAAATGTAATAAAATACTCAAACTATTTCAAGATGTTGCCTGGGAAGCCTCCACACATAGCAACCAATTCAACTGCCATAAATTCATTGTTCCATTTATTCATCATTTCATTCATATATTCTTAATTCACTCATTTAGGCAATAGTTTAATCAAACATTTGTTATCAGTTGTGGATGATACCCAGCACCATGTTCTCAGGAAATTAGCTGCCCAGTGGGCTCAGGAAAGAGTCCCCTTATACATGAATGTGCCCATGACATGAATTCTTCAAGAGTAGAAGTGTGGGGCTATGTTGTTATTACTTTTAGCACTTGTGAAAAGTACTTGAATTGAGACATCTTAGAGTGGCCTGTTTGGGCAAGCATACTCACACGTATGTGCCTGCATGCATCCACAGACACACACACACACAGAATCCATAGAGAGTGATGGAAACATGACTTACTTGGAGAAATATTGCTATACAAAGACACAGATGTGTGTGCCTAGGAATTATGACTCTGAAATATTAAGGCTGATTTTACAGTCAGGCATGAAACATTCTTATCACCTTAGAGTTATGATTTTGCACAGAAATATGCTGCAAAGGCTGGAAGGGTCAGAATCTAAGTCAGAGGAAAAAGTTAGGCAAAAAGGGGTGGTTAAAGATTCCAGAGGTGGATGAAGTCAATGCATATTTGAGGGCCAAGGGCAATATTTTTTGGAATTAATAGTTTTACAAGCTATTTCCAAAGTGATATACAGGTAATATTTTTTACGTCTGCGTGTTATGGATAAAAATAGAGAAATAGATATAAAGGAGTACAAAAGCTCATGTCCATATTCTCTCCATTCTCTATCCTATTGAAGAAATAAAGTAAACATCAATCTTTTCTTCAGCAAGAGTGATTTATTTATCATAACATAAATAAGAAGGATTAGAAGGAATTAATACCCGGGAGAAGTAGCTAAATAAATAAACGGAAAAGAACTTGAGAAAGAGAGGTTTATTTTTGTGAATTTTGCAGGCTGTGATATTAGATCTGGGCAGCCCAGTGTTGGCCAGATATAGGGTGGTGTGGTGTTTGTAGCTTCTAGATCCTTCCAACAGAGCCATCTTTGTATTTATTACGAGTTTGGAATGCGGGGTGGGACAATAAAACCCCCAATTCATCACAGCAAGGCTCAACAGGGGAAAAATACATGTGTAAGAAGCATCAGGAGAAGTCCATTTAGCAACAGGAAGCTAATTGCTTCATTTTTATTCCACAGCAAAATCAAAACCAGGTGGCTTGCAGGCAGCCCACACGTGAAAATGTTTCTTAGAGTTCCTGAGTCATGGGCCATGGATGTTGTCAGATGAAGTCGGAAGGCTGCAACAGCCATCTGCTGGCCGGTCATATTGTTGAACTCAATGGCCCTGGCTCCGTCACCGAGCTTCCTAGCTAGACTACCTCCTGGTGGTCTGCACATCTTTTATCAAGAATCAACAGAGCCGCGAACACCAGGCAGACAGATAAGGAACACACACCCCATTAACTCCCGTTAGGGTTGATCCTCCACTTTTTATAAAGTAGAACTCATCAGGCAGTGTTTCCTAGGCTTTGGCATGTATCGGATTGCTGGATGGGCTTGTCAAACAGAGTGCTGGGTCTCTCCCCAGAGTTTCTGATCTGGTCAGTCTGGAGAGGGATCTGAGAATCCGCATTTCTAGCAAGTTTCCAGGAGATGCTGCTGCTCTGGTTCACTGTCATCCAGCCATTTATTATGTTAGGTATAAATAAAACAAGAAGAGAGCTCTATTATCATATATTTTTTTCCCTTCACATTTGACTAAAAATTCCTGAGTTTTTATTTCTGACAAAGTTCTAAGTCGGAGCTGCCTGTAGTCACCTTTTTATATAGATTCCTCTAGATCATTGCTGCTGGGTGATACACCTATCCCCACCCTCTCACTCTGAGAATTGCAAATAAATTAATGTTCCTATTTAGAATGACTCATTCCTTGGTCAGAAAACAAATACACATCCAATGTGGGCTGACCTGACCTGCAGGCTGGTTTATCAAAAAAACAAAACAAAAAACAAAAAGCCAACTCTATTGTGCTTTCACACTAACAAGCATTTAATAAGAAGTAAGATTTCTTTTTCTTTGCTTCTCTCCCTCGAGAACTACATTGACCCATACTTGGTATTCTGCGTAATGAACATTTTCCAGGTATTGCAGTGATAGAAGGGCAGAGAGCAAAGGTGGGCTATAGAGAGATGGAGAGGTTAAAAGAGGTGCCTTACAATGTACCTGGAGATGAATGTTATCTATTTTTTATTAAAAATCATAAAGACAGCCTCTGAATGTACAACCTTAGTCTAATTGACTAAAATAGAAGTTGGTTAGGTGTATTGAAAGAAAGAAAAACTTTTTTGTAATATAAATCTTAAACAAGAGGAACATCATTAATCAGCGTAGGGACAAGAGACATGATCACTTAGAAGAGGCGGTGTGTTTTTTATTTGGTGATTTAATGAAGATCTTGCCAACGGCCACGAGTTTCCTTCCTCCCTTCCGTTTTCTTTTCCTTCCTCTTTTCTTTCTTCCCTTCTCTTTCCTTTCCTTCCCCTCACTCATTAGATTTTTATTTTGCCCTAATATGTGCAAATAATATTCAAGACTGTAGGGGGAGAAGGTGATTCAAGCACAGATTCTGTCTTCAAGGAAGGGCAGGTTGACAGTTTCACCATGTTTAAATCTGCTTGTGCTCAAACTATGGTTTCACCCCAGGTCCTTAATATACATTGGCATTATGATACATTCCTTTGAGGAGTGACACATTTGCCTCCCACTCTCCATCAGGTGTTCACTCGCCCTGGAAATTCCCTCACGTCCTCCTGGCTGCCTCTCCAGCAGCCTCTGTCCTTCAATTTGATTTGCTGTTATCTCTTAGTGGGTTTAAATATATGCAGCTTACAGAGGATGAGACTGGTTGTTCAAAACTCATGGGAACTGGGCATTCAGGATGAAGAATGTCTACCCTTCCAGCTGTTGAACTACAGCATGTGCCCAAAAGACAGGCAGTATGCCAGAAGTCTGGCAGTGGAAGCAGTTACTACCTCCATAAAGCTCTGGCTAATACTAAGTTATATTGGCTCATTCAGTGGTTTAATGTTTGGTCACTGGATTAGATGATTTGCATTGTGGGTATGGTTGTTGATCATTTTATTGATCTGAAAGTCCTGAAGAACAGAGCATGGTCATAGCTTGAGTGAGTCTGTCTTTGAGGTAGGTGGAGGCCTTAACAGTACTGACGGTGGGGAAGGGAAGGAACTGGTGAGTGAGCAAGACTGGGGAGCATGCCTTGGCTCCTGACTATAGCATTGGCCAACAGGGAATAGCAATATAGAGAGAAACATAACTTGTAGTTGCTACAAAAAAGTGACATCTGAGGAGTCAGGACCAGCTCTACCATCAACTGCCTGAGTGACCTGCTAAGCCAAAATTCCCAAGGGTAATATGGGAACATTAATAATACACAAATTATGGGGTGATTTTGAGGATTAAATGACATTGTTAAGTGTTTAGCACAATTCTCTCAATAAATATTAGCTTTCTTTATTATTTATCTATCTATGCCCTCAAATACAAGCCACACGTGGGCTTCATTCCATATTTAAGTGATCTAGTTCTCTACTGCAGATGTTCTCAAAGTGTGGTCCTCAAGCCGACATCATTGACACCTTGCTAGAAATGCAGATCCTCAAGGCCTGCTCAGATCTACTAAATCAGAGACTCTGGGGGTGGGGCCCAGCAATCTGTTTGCACAAGCCCTTCAGGTATTCTGATGCATACCCGAGTTTAGAACCACTGCTCTGGTGGGACATAATAGAGTCATTTTCAGCAAGGAGGTAACCCTCGAAGCTGATGAGTGAAAGCACTGTGTTTCCAGCAGATTGGCAAATATAGCAGAGGCTTCCAGCCATCAGCCAAAGGTACTGGGGTTGGGGTCCGACTTCCAGGAAAGGAAGCTGGGGCAAGAGATAGGCAGCATGGCAGCCTCTGCTCTATCCTTCCTTTCCCCGTTCCAGCCAAACCAACTGGCACTAGGGACAAGGTTCTTGTGCTTTGAGAGAACGGGGATGCTAATCATACCAGAATCCCATCATACACTGGGGCAAAGTCAGCAGAGGGTAGGGAAAACCTGAAGTTTTGTGGACATGCAGGTAACCAGGGTTCACTTCCTGGAGGGGCCAAGCTTATCCTTGATCAGCTGTGAATAGGCCTTGGAATTAGAGTGGAACTAATGCTGAAGATAAAATATCTTCAGTCTTGGGGCTGGCTGGTGGCATAGTGGTTAAGCTGCACGCTCTACTTTGGCAGCCTGGGCTTTTCAGTTTTGGATGCCAGGTGCGGACCTACACATCACTCATTGGGCCACACTGTGCCAGCATCCCACATACAAAATAGAGGAAGATTGGCATAGATGTAACTCAGGGCCAATCTTTCTCATCAAAAAAAAAAAAAAAAACTTCACCCTCCCAGCTTAACAGAGCTTGGCGAGGTAGGGACTGAGATGCTAGTTAGATTAACATGAACTCTTTGGCAAAGTGTAATCAACTTCAGTTCAAAACACTTCTGATCCTCTACTCTGTAGGCCTGCTCTTCTGTGCTCCTGGCTGACAGATTCACAGGCGTCTTGGAAAAATACTTTTTGCTTTGTTTTAGCATTTTCTTTTTAAGCCAACAATAGGCTGTGGACATGTTATTTGTGTCTGGTGGCAGCTGCATGAAGCCCCTGGGATTGGCCACTTATGTATGCACTGTGTCTAAGTGCTCTGGGCTGGAAATCAAAAATGTGCGCTTGTGTGGGAGAGGACCCTCGGCTCCAGGTGATGCTTTCCACAGTGTTCCCTGTAGAAGCCTCAGGGGAGGAAATCATAGAATGCTACAACTGGGAGAACCTCTGAGAAATCACTTGGCTTTGCCTCCTGGGGAGAGCCCAGGACAGAGAAAACAAGGAAAAGAAAAAAGAAAGAAAAAAACCCCTGACTTCCTTCCCTCTTGCTGACACATTGTATAATTCCAGTGCTTCTTCCCCGTCTTAGCAGAGGAAGTTAGGGTCAGGAAACCAGTTGGGATTTTGGCCTGCCCTCCATCATTTGAGCGCTCACAGTGTGATACTCAACAGCTTGGAAATATTAGCCCTAATCTGTAAGATACGAATTGAAATCCAGCCTCACAATTATGACTAGAGACGAAATCAGATTGAATTGATGAGTGTCACATTGTTATTAAATAGAAATTAAAACCTGAAAAATGTGAATGAGTTCAACAAATATTTATTAAGCTTCCATTAGGGCAGTTCTCAAATGTCAAATGGAAGAATCACCTGAAATGCTTATTTAATGTGGTTCTGGGACCCCATCCCCAGAATTTTTAAGTCATTGGGTTAGGAATGAGGCCCAGAAATCTGTATTTTTAATAATTGTCCCCAGGCGATGCTACAAAGCATACACTGAGTAGCACTGTTTGGGGAAAAGGACGAATATTTTGTGAGCAGTTACTATGTTTTTTCCCTAGACTATAAGCTTCTGCCAGCAGGAACTCTGATTTTTTCATTTACCACCAGATCATTCAGTCTCGTGGCTTTACATACCATTTATATGCCCACAACTCCAAATCTGTATCTTCAGCCCAGACAACAACTCCTAACTCCAGAATCACATACCCACTCAACACCTCCATACAGATGTCTAGTAGACATCTCAGACTTAACACATTGAAACTGGACTGCTAATCTTCTCCTAAACCTACTCTCCTTCCAGTCTTCCCATCTCAACTGATGGCAAACACATCCCCCCAATTGTTCAAAAGAAAAATCTTGGGGTCATCTTTGACTCCTTTCTTTCTCTCATACCCCTCATCCAATCTGTTAGAAATCCTGTTACCCGTGTCTTTAAACTATATCCAGAATCTGCCACCTCCACTCTTGCCACCCTGATTTGACACACTCTATCTCATCTCCCTTGAGTTACAGCCAGTTGCCTCCTAAGGGATCTCTGTGCTTCCACCCCTGCCTCCTGCAGTCTATTTTCAACATAGCAGCCAGGAAGATCCTGTTAAAATGTCAATCAGGAGATGTGATTCCTTGGTTCAGTGCTTCCTGTGTCTCCCCATTTTATTTGGAGTAAGAGCCAAAGTACTTATAGGGGACTGAAAAACCCTGTAGGAAGCGACTACTTGTTGCCTCTCTGACGTCACGTCTCGCTACTCCTCCTTGCTTAGTTTGTCACATCCGCGTGATCTTCTGGCTCTTCCTGCAATACACTTGGCGTGTTTGCATCTAGGCCTCATGTTGGCTGTTTGTTCTGCCTGGAACAATTTCCCTCGTGTCCATATGGCTCACTCCCTCATCTTCTTCATGTCTTTGAGTTTTGCTTAAATTTGTCTTTATTACCTTCTCAGGAAGGTCTGTCTTGGTTGCCCTATTTAATATTGCAATGACCCCAACTCCTACCCACCTGTAGCATTTCTGAACTCCTCCCATCCCATGTGCTGTTTTTTCTATAGCATTTATCTAACATACTATGAAATGTACTGATTCGTTGTCTCTTTTCCCTCCACTACAATGTAAGCTTCACAAGTGTGGAGCTCTTTGTCCATTTTGTGCACGGATACATCCTAGGCACTAGAACAGTGCCTGGCATGGGTGGTAGGTGCTTCACTAATATGTATCAAATAAATTAATGCTTGACATAGTCAATTCTCAATGTTAATTAAATGAGAAAGCGTTTAGAAATATTGCTTCATTTAACTCATAGCAGCCCTTTTATTCCCATTTTACAAATGAGAAAACCAAGGTTGACAGATACTAAGTAACACAATAAAAATCAAACATCCAAATTTGCCTGATTATGAAATGTCTTTACTTTCCACTCTCTTACTACCTATACAATGCCCCAGGCACTGGACTAGTTATGTAAATGATGCAAATGAAAGAGGCATGGTTTCCTCTCCCAGGATCTCATTGGTTAGAGAAGACAGACATGCAGGAAAAAATATCCTGCAAGGAACTTACAGCCTATTACTGTAGCAAATGCATAGACAATTAACTACACCACAAAGAAGAATGTGGCATATATTATCAGAAATGCACTGGCTGTCATAGGAGAGAGAGTAAACCGCTGCATAGAGTGATAAGAGATTGAATTCATTAGGAGAAGGAAATAATAATCATTGAAAAGGAGAATAGTCTTTGCTTACTTACTGATTGATGGGTAGGATTCAACAGGTAGAGATGATAAGGGCTAGTATTTCAGCCTGAGCAAAGGAAATAAGCAGGAAGAGGAAGATTAGGTGTGGGGAACATGGTATTTTCTAGGAACACAGTATATGAGGATGACATAAAGGCAGTAGCCTGGGTAAATCTATTAGATCTTTCTCCTGAATCTACTGAAAGCTTTTGTTCATGGAAAAGCTACACTTTGGGAGAGCCATTCTGGCAGGCATGTGTTCATTTATGTAACATTATTTATTAAGAGCTTGCTATGTGTTTGATGAAGGGATTAAAATGGAAAGAGTGATGGAGAATTTCTCTGTTCTTTAGAGCTTGTAATCTGGCAGAGATGGCAGCTAATTAAACAAGCAAATACAATCCAGTGGAAAATGTACAATGAAAGAAGACATAGAACCCATGGCAAGGGAGAATGACCTAGTCTGAGCTCAGGAGAAATATCAGAGATTGACTGGAGGAAGTTACATTTCAGCTGAGACTTGAGGGATGTGTAGGCATTACAGGGCAAACAGGAGGGGGAAGAGTTGTAGGGGAGGAAGACATTTCCTCTACCCTCTCTGGGTTCTTCTGGCCAGAGAATGAATTAAATTCACATGAGATAGAATAACAGGAGAAAATTGAACAAACCTTTATAACATGTATACATGGGAGAGGCTCAGGCAAGCCGAGCAACTCACCAAAATGGCTGAAGCCACCACCTTAAATATCATATTCAGCTAAAGACAAAGGAGAATGTTGGGGGTGGGGGGAGTCAGTTACAGGAGGTTACCAGACAAGCACAGTAAACACGAATAAGATTATTATGCAGATTTAAGTCCTTGCCTTTGGCATTGATAAGAGTTTCTAGAGATAAGCTCATTTACCCTTCTTCCTGGTACAGAGAGGGAGACACGTTTACAGATGGAGATTTCCTTTACAGTGTAAATATCTCTTAACAAAGGGTAATAAATTCTACTTTTCAGTTGCTTTCCTGTCTGCAGTTTATTGAAAGTAACCAGCCCCAAATAATCCTCATGCCAAAGAGACATATCTTGGGGTGGCCAATTCCAGTCCCCTACAGAGTGTCACAGGTAAGGGAGTGACATGTAGGGACAACCAGAAGTGACCAATACCTTTCACTGAGCCTTCCAGGACCCAGAAGAAGTTCAGTGTAGCTGGAGTATAGAAAGAAAACCTAGTGATGTTGGAGGAGTGGGCAGAAGTCAAGTCCTGAAGCACCTATAGGCTTGTTAAGAGTTTAAACTTTATCATAAGGAAAACGGAGTGTCATTATGAATTTCAAGCAGGGAAATTATACTATGAGATATACATTTTAGAACTTTAATCTTGCTTCAGTGAGCAGAATGAGTTGGAAGGGACTAAAAATGGAAGTAAAGAGATCTATTCAGAGGCTGTTATAATAATCCAGTTAGGTGGGGATGAATTAAAGTGGATGAATGAGGTTGTCAGGAGTTGGGGATTGGTGGGAATACGGGATGGAGGAAAGGAAGGGGTCAGAGATGACTTGCAGATAAATAGTGCAAATAGATAAATAGATCATGGTAGAGTCAATTACTGAAATATGACTGGATAGAAAGTGTATGTTTGCATGGGAGCATATGTGCTTATGTGCAGGGGTGTGTGTAGAGATGTACTGGGTTAGGGAGTTATTCTAACAGACAAGACAAGAGACTTAACAATGGTAACAACAGAGTGGAAATCAGACAATTAATCTTTCATCAAATCTATGAAAATGTTGAGGTTATCAGTAAGAATCCATGTAGAATTAGAAAGTGATGATGGCACAATTTTGCCTTCAATTTTGTACTTAATTTCTATTTTGTGAGGATTTTTTTTTGAGTTCACAATAGTTTATATCATTGTGAAATTTCAGTGGTAATGTATTTCTTGTCTTTCAGATATAAGTGCTCCCCTTCGATGATGGCACCATTTTTGTAACCCATTCGTAGTTTTCTAGTCATTATTTGATAGCTTGTCTGCATACTGAGTGGTTGAGTCAATGCCCCATTTATTTACTCAGTGCTTGCATAGGGAGAGGATTTCAAACCATTTTATAAGATCAAGACATAATTTAAAAACACCATTTAAAATATCCATCATTATTATATCTCATCATTTCATATGTGTGATATAAAGAATGAGTGCACTATTTAAACAAAATGTTATTAGTTACATTACAATAGGAGTTACCACCTACTCCTGAGAAATCTTTTTTAGAAACACAGAAATTTGGGAATTATTCAACTATAAAGGTCTAAAAAGTAAGCAGAGGCAAGGAAAAGTCACATAAGCCTCATCTACACGAAGGATGGATGGAACTTCACCTTAGCTTGATTCTTCAGGGAGTGGTTTTCTTCAAACACTTAGCTGAATTTACATATGATATTCATCCAAGCGACTCATAGCATCTGCAGAAAAAGCCCAATTCTGAGCTTGTAAACATTATTCTTTTAAAGTGGTAGACTTAAGCATTGCTTTTGAAAGTACCAGTATGGAAAATGAGCCTTCAGAATATCCTTTCAGGGCAGTAATCACTAAAATGGCAAGCCTCACTGAGCTAAGAGTGTTGGGCGACCGGTGCTCAGAGGCCACTTCTGCACACTGTGATGGAGACTGCGATGGCAGGAAAAGATCCAGCTTATGGGAAAATTAGCCTTATCAACCAAATGGACTTCGTAAGATACCTCTCCCTTCTACCATTTTGAGTAAATGGATGGGCGATGTTCATAGAATTCTCAGGAGTGTGGTTTGCTTTTATTATATACCTCCCTCTTTTCAGAAACTATGTAAAGAATTCCAACCCTCTCCTAGGCCCTAGGGATACAAGATACAGGTTTTGGCCTCAGGAAGCTTATAGTCTGGCAGTAGGGACATTCTCTTCACACCATTTCTAGTAATCGTGCAAGCCATGTTGACTGCTTATAGTAGGTATTCAATAAATGATATAATAAATCATTAATGATTTATAATCCATACTGCCAGACTTGACTTCCTTGATTCCCTATAGAGGCCCCTGCACTTGAGAGGTTTATTCTTCATGAAAAAGTGAATACTTTGGATAAGAAATTTTTTATGGTTAGTTATTGCAGAACCCTTAAATTTGCCAAAATTGATTCTTCTCTATAGTGTTTGCTCTTACTCCACTAAACTTCTAATACGAAAATTATTCCTTGCTAAATTTTTTGCTAAAAAGTAACACATGTCTGACCTAAGAATAAAAAATTCAGAAATTGGATATACACAGCTGAATGGAAGACAATTTCCTCATTTAGCCACAGATGGAGGAGGAGGAGCAGCGAGTGTGTGGTGACTTAAAGGCCTTCAGTTTATCTCTGTCTCCTTCTCCCCAACTGTGTCTTCTTCTTTGGGCCTCTAATGCAGTTCACTTTTCTAAATCTGCCCTCAGGAAAGCATCCATAACTTTGTAGAAAATCTTAAAATATGCATTATTCTCCCAGTGATTCTTATATTTTAAGGCTTAATTCTCCTGACGGAAAAAAAATACTTTGTAACCTAACAAAGGTATTGAGTGTTTTAGGGTTCAGGTGGGAGGTCATGAGAGTGTCGACAAAAATAATCCATAACCAATCTGTAAATGAAAATTTGGGTGAGCTTATTCTGAGCTGAAATCTGAGGACCATGGCCCGGGGCCTTTCTTCCCAAAGGAGGAAAGGGCACCGAAGAAGTGGGGTGCACAGAGTGGTTATATACCCCCAAACAGGGTGTTTCACATATGATTGAAATGTCCCTCCCACAATAGTCACAAGATTGCCCTGTCTGATGGACACAGCAGGTAGTGGGTCTGCTATCTTGGTGGGCGTAGCAGGAGGCAAGTCTATTGTCTCCAGCTGGGCGGTCACAGGTGAGCGCAGCAATCAGTTTCTAGCCTAAGGAAAGATGCTTAATCCTTAAGGAGACACCAAGTTGGGAGGGGCAGGGAAGTTGCACCTTTACCTCAAGGGCCTTTTGCTCTTGCCATAGGGAAAATCTAAAGCAGATATACAATGCATGCTCAACAGCCACAGTCAGGCCCTTTTGGAAAGACAAGGTCAGGCTGAATTAGGTTTATACCAAATGGCTTCCTCATATTCTCCAATATATCCTATTGCTTGCCATTTTTATTTGTCAAGAGGAAGGCTAGGCTATCCTTATCAACATGCCTGTGATCAGACCACATAGGCACTGCCTTTGGTGGTCACATGTGTGGGGTGCTTTGAGTAAACATTCATAATGAGTTAATTTACTCATTCATTCCTTTAACAATCAAATGGTTAATAAGACAGAAAGTTCTTGGAGCTTATGAGGCAAGATGGAATTATGAAGTAAAAGAAATTATGATTCACAAGTAAAAGGTATGTAGTAAGGAAAATGGACACAATAAAGTCAGTAGATGAGAGAGATGAGTGGAGTAGATGCAGAAAAAGACAGACATTACCAGAGGGAGTAGCTGGCCTCTGATGTCTTGAGAGGACTGAGGCCAGGGCTATACCTGACCCTTATGCCTTCGGAAAAGCATATTGAAAAATATTTTAAAACTCTAATTCCAACTCAATGTCTTCCCCTCATGACCACTTCTCTTCTTCGGGACATCCTTTCAATTATGGCCTATCTGCAAACTACTTAATCTGTTCCCCATTTTCAGAATGCAAATTCCTTGAGAGTTAGATTGGCCCAACTCATCTGTTCACAGTGAATTGACTATATTGATGTCAAGTGCCTATATCCTAGTGTAATCCATCACCCATCAGTGGCTTTCCAAAGCTTGGGCCATGGGTAGGGCTGATTCATTTAGAAGAGATTTGGCACACTGTAGGCATGAAGACTAAAAAGTCTAGAAGAACGAGTTTTTAGAATATAAAAAGAGCTATCTTCTTTGAGTATTTGCCATCTGCTTTATATAACTTAAATTTATCTAATATTAATAACAATTCTTTCAAGCAGGTAGCGTCATTATACTCACTTTCTATATGAGGAAACTGAGGCACAGAGATATTCAGTAACCTGCCCAAGTTGATTCCAACAGCAAGGGGCAGAGTTGGGATTTGAACTCAGGCAGCCTGGCTCCCGAACCTATGCACATGACCGTTACGTTCTACCGTCTCGGCTTAAATTCCACTTTCTCATCTACTATTAAGTCTGTGCTTCTAGGCAAGTGATATAACTTCTCTAAATTCCAGTGTTTCCATCCATCCAATGAGGATAATACTTTCCTACATACCAGATAAGATTGTTAAGGATTAAGTAAGAATGTATTTGAAAATTCTTTTTGAACTATAAATCAAGATATTACAGTATAAAACAACAACATTATCAGTAACAGTAAGAATAACAAAGGCACAGAGAAGTTATATTGAGTAGTTAACTTTCTGATAACCTCTTAAAAAATTCATGCGTTCTTTGCCCTCAAATTCCCATTATAAAATAGCTGTAGTGATCTTTTACACTTTAACATGACAATCTTTGGGGGATTTTTTTTCTTGAGGCTGAGCAGATTAATGCTGTATCATCTGAGAAATGACAATATTAATGAAAAAGGACAAATGTCCAGGATCTACATCTATATTTCTCTCTTTTCTCCTTCCCCCCATGATTATTTGTAGGAGAGATAAATTTGTAACATGCTTTAAAAGCTTCAGATGAAAGGTGGTACAGGCAATTTAATACCAGTATGTTCCTGTTACATCGTTTTTTTTCTTGAGATGTTCAGCAGCAAATTGCACAATGGAAAGTTCTTTTAACTGACTACTATCTCTTTAATTGTATGTCTGTTTTATTTTACCACACTCAGATTTGCATAGCATACATCTAAATAAAGGCTCTAAAAAATAAAGCATTTCTTAATTTTTTTCTCATCTCTGAGCCTTGCTTTTAACACAGCTCTGCAGAACAAGGAGGAACACCAGCGTCTTCAAATGGGAATAAGTGGGACTAGAGGCAGTTTTTTTTTCCTTCCAGGTTTCTCTATTGAAGTAGCAAGCGCATTAAATGCCAAAATAGCATTAGCCCCGAGCACATATTAGCTTGCTATGGGATACTTAGAGCTCCATGGTAACAATTATTTGCAGAATTCACAAGATATACTTTTGGAATTAAAAGATACTTATCTCATTCTAGGAAAAATAACATGCATAGATAAAGGAGAATAGGGAAAGCTTTAAACCAGACTGCTTTTTCAAGAACAGACTTTATCCATAATTAATCCTTTCCTGTGGATATATTTATGTTCTTCTACTTTCCCTTCTTAGGTTTCTCTTCTTCTTTCCCACTGAAAAATGGTAGGCCTGTGCTTGCAGTCTCATGGGGGATTGGGTATGGTTATGAGGTTGGGGAGATATTACATTTCACCTCGTAAAGTTGATTATGTCCTCAGTATGCATGAAAATGAAATTTCCTTTATTTGTTTGCTCTTGGAGTAAGATCCTCAGATAAACTCCTTGTTTTTATTTTAATTAGATTGACAGCCATAGCTTCTTCCTATCCTTCTTAACCTTCTTCTTATGTCTTTACCTCTAGGGCAATGACTTGTATTCATAAACACAGAGACAAGAGTGAGGGGTAGTCACTTGCAGACATGGTATACAAGAGCAGAGGTTTAACTGTTACCAGTAGTCCTGGTAGATATTATGTTACTAGAGGCATAGATGAAAGGGGTCTCTTGGACTGGGAGGCTTTAGAAAATGTGAAGTGAATAGTATCATCAGTTTATCCCGGTCATAGAAGCTTTGAAAGCAATAAACTTTGTCAAAATTATTGGCCAGTTACAGCTTTCGTTTCACCTCGTGTTATAGTCCTAGAGTCTTTCTCCCATCTAGATCTAAAAATGTAATCCACAGCTGGGTCAGTTCATGAGACAGTATTTTGATTTCTATATGCCAAGACGGAGGACTGAATTTAGAATGAGTTACAATGATTGGTGGCTATCTGTTTAGCATGAACAAGTTGTCTCCTCCGTGGCTGGAAAGAGCGTCTGAAATTATACTCTCAGAAGAGAATTCACTTGGGTGTTGCTATATTTTCAGTCCTTGAGAGTTCCTTATTAAAAAACAGATTCCCAAAGTAGGGGACACTTGAAGCCATTATTTCTTACATGACCAAGAGGAACTGAAACAATAAGTTACCCAGATGAAGATAATTTTTCTTCTATTAGTGGACAGCTGGCTGCATGCAAAGCTCAAAAAGTAGCAGTAGGCTTCCAGTCCTGGACCAAGATAGAGTAAATGTATTCCTCCCACTAAGTACAGCTAAAAACCCTGCACCTTAAATATAAAACAAACATGAGAAGACTCTGAAAGGTGGAAAGAAGACAAATTGGCTATGGTCCTTGATACCTGAGGAACCACATGGCCACATGGGTTTTCTTTTTGCCTCATATATCCAGACTGGATGCTGAAGAAGCAGGAACCTGGAAATGCCAATGTGAGCAGACAAAAAGAAAAAAAAAAAAGCCCCAAGGAAAGCTTGTTGTCTCTAGCCAAAGGACCAAAAAATGGGCAGCCAGCCTAGCAAGACAGAAAAGTTTTAGACAATGGCCACTCTACTTTAGCCAGTTGCCGTGGGAAAAACCATAATAATCCCACTTCCACTCATATTAGCAAAAGCTGATTGGGGAGCTACACCTCCAACCTCATCCAGCTGGGAAGAGGCTGATCATCCCCTCCACCCATGGAAGATGAATTCGGAGTCAAGACTTCCATCCCTGCCTAGAGGAGACTGAGTGGGGACCCTGGACTTTCACTCCCATTTGGCAGCAATGAGGTGGAGCCTCCTTCCCCCCAACCTGTGCAATGTCAGAGGAGAGCTGCTTAAACAAGCTTACATATTATACAATAGATATAATGCACACTTACATAAAACTGATTTATATAATATACAATTATGCAATCAAAAATCACACATCACAGGGGCTGGCCCAGTGGTGTAGTGGTTAAGTTCACACACTCCGCTTTGGCAGCCTGGGGTTTTTGGGTTTGGATCCTGGGCACAGACCTATACACTGCTCATCAAGCCATGCTGTGGCAGCATCCCACATACAAAATAGAGGAAGATTGGCACAGATGTTAGCTCAGGGCCAATCTACCTCACCAAAAAAACCCAAGAAAAACAAACAAACAAAAAACACAAAAACACATCATGCCAATAAAAAGAAAAATCACAACTTGAATGAGAAAAGGCAGTCGACAGGCAGCAACTTCAATGTAACAGGTGTTGGAATTATCTGACATGGATTTTAAAGCAGCTATTACAAAAACGTTTCAGTGAGCAATTGTGAACATACTTGAAACAAATAAAAAAATAAAAAGTCTCCACAAAGAAATAGAAGATATGAACCAGATGGAAATTTTAGAACTGAAAGAAGATAATAACCAAAATAAAAAACTCACTAGATGGGCTCAATAGCAGAATGGAGAGGACAGAGGAAGGAATCAGTAAACCTGAAAGTAGTGAAAAAGACATTCCCTATCTAAACCACACAGGGAAAATAGACTGAAAAAAATGTATAGACCCTTGGGGACCTGTGGGACTATGACAAATAAACTAACACTCACATTATCAGTCTCAGAAAGTGAGGGGAAGGAGTCTGGGGATGAAAAAGTGTTCAAATAAATAATGGCAGAAAGCTTCCCAGTTTTGGCAAAGACATGCCTGTAGGTTTAAGAAGTTGACAACATAGGGCTGAGTTTCATTCTAGAAGAAGCAACCTCTTGAAGCGGGCTTCCCTCTGAGAGAAGGGATCCTCTGTACTTCTCTCAGCTCTGGAGTGGGGGTGTAGGGGTTTTGCTGAGGCGAGAAGCAGGTCACAAAAAGAGAGAGCTCTAAAGACCTCCCCAGGTGAACTGACCTTATTTGGAACAGAGTGTGGGGAAGTTTGAGCCTAAGGGAACTCTTGAAAGGAAGGGCGATTGTAGTGGGAAGTTATTCATCGGAGGCTGATATCTCTATGAGAGCAATAAGCTAAAGTGTAAACCAGCTAGAAGTTTACTAGAGAGAACCAGGGAAAAAGATAGCTAAGGAGGACTTCTGGAGTCAGAAAAAAACCTCAAATCTTGGCCTCAGAGAAATAAGCCAGACAGAGAAAGACAAATATTGTATGGTATCACTTATATGTGAAATCTTGGAAAAATAAATAAATAAAAAGCTGATTTCATAGAAACAGGGAATGGAATTGTGGTTGCCAGGGGCTGAAGGGAGGGGGAAATAGGGAGATGTAAGTCAGAGGGTAAAAACTTTTCAGTTATAAGAATAAATTCTGAGGATCTAATCTACGGCATGGTGTAAAGTGTCGATACCAGCAGATTTTCTGTGGTGCTGGAAGAGTTCTGTATCTTGATTCTTGTGGTGGTTATAGGAATCTACACATGTAATAAAATGGCATAGAATGATACACGTTCATGTTACCAATGTTAATTGCCTGACTTTGATATTTCACTTTAGTTACACAAGCTGTAACTGTTGGGAGAAACTGGGTGAAGAGTACGTCGGGCCACTCTGTACTATATTTGAAACTTCCTGTAAATCTACAATTATTTTAACATAAAGTTTAAAAAAGTAATGATAACTCGATGACTAGAGAAACACATTTGGTATGAGTGTGTATGAAAGACAGAAAGAGAGAGAGAAAAAGAAGTGTATTGAATAGAAAGATGCCAAATTGAAGGTGAGCAGATACAAAAGGCAAATTTCAAATATTTCTCAGCTTGGATAACGGTAGTCCTCATATTGCCAATACAGAATGTTATCTTCATACAATTAATTTCTCTTATTTTTATCTCAGTGTCTTCTAAGAATTCACACAAGCTAACTTCTGAAGCCATCATTGTTGTATGGTATATCAAAATAATTACTTGGCCCCTGTTCTATCTCAAGGATGCTCCTTCATCCACCCTCCTCCGAAGTCAGGATGCATGCTCCAGTCTTGTGATTTTGTTTCTCACTTAAGCGCGTTTTTGATGTTTACTAGCATCCTTCATAATTTTATATACTGAAAGGCAGGCTTTGAAAAACAAGGACATAGATACTAAGTACTATGTGCAAAGTAGAGTAAATTTGGAGATTAGAAGATTAAATAGGATATTTGAGAGAATAAAGGAACAAAATAGGGGCTGGCCCCATAGCCAAGTGGTTAAGTTCACGTGCTCCACTTCAGCGGCCCAGGGTTTTGCTGGTTCAGATCCTGGGTGCAGACCTAGCACTGCTCATCAAGCCATGCTGAAGTGGTGTCCCACATAGCACAACCAGAAGGACCTACAACTAGAATATACAACTATGTACTGGGGGGATTTGGGAAGAAGAAGAAGAAGAAGATTGGCAACAGGGCCAATGTTTAAAAAAAAAAAAAGGGTGGGCTGGTCGGGTGGCACAGCGGTTAAGTGCGCAGGTTCTGCTTCCGTGGCCCGGCGTTCACCGGTTCTGATCCCGGGCGTGGACATGGCACTGATTGTCAGGCTATGCTGTGGTAGGCGTCCCACATATAAAGTAGAGGAACATGGGCACAGGTGTGAGCTCAGGGCCAGTCTTCTTCAGCAAAAAGAGGAGGATTGGCAGCAGATGTTAGCTCAGGGCTAATCTTTCTCAAAAAAAAAAAAAAAGGAAGAAAAGATGTAGTGTTGTGTCATATATTTTTAAACTCTGTTTGTAGCAGTTTTAAACCATTACAAGAGATTAAACGAGAAATATAAAATACAATAACCTTACCAAACACAGTGGCTAATTATAGTTAAATCAGACAGAAGGTGGGATCTCTTGTTGCCAAAAAGGAAAAATAAAAAAAGCAATAATTAAGATAGTGAGAAGAGTTGAGATGAAACATAAATCCACTTATAAATAAGCAGCCCTTCCCTCATGAAAAAGTTGATAAAAAGTTTGTTAGTTTCTATGCCCTTCGTGGAAGGCAGGATATATAAGAAAAATAATAACCCGTAAATTTCATTATATTCGATAAATATCCACCTGTTACAATGAATGACAAACGCTTTCTAGAGTTCTGCACCTTTGAGCAAAGTGGCAGATTGATACATCTGAGGGGGAGCGAGTAGGAGTGACGATTGAAAAATAGTAAGTGCCATGGAATTGCATTGCATTACTTTTAATAAGTAGATGAAACTGGGTTGGAGATGGGAATTGAATATCATAACCATATTGAGTGGTTTATCTATCAAGAACAATGTGAATATACATAAGAGCTACCTAGTATATGTTCCCGAGCTCTAAAAGATGACTTGTGAAAGGAGCCCCAGGTTTTTATGCTTTCATTTGTCAAGGGCAAGCCAAGAGTGTTTACAGGTAGATCTTGGAACTTAACCCAACCAGCATATAAGCAATATTTGCTGTACGACCCCTTCATCTAGCTGAATATAATGATCTGTTTCAGGATTGTCAGGCACAGAAAGTAGTATAATTCAAGGGCCTTGGCATTTGCTAGAGAGATAAAGAATGAGGGCTGATTATCCAGCACATTCTCTCTTCCCCTCCACTTTGATATCAGAATGCTGAAAAAAAATCCAGCTAAAACAAATTTAAAAAATGAAAAGAAGTCCAAAACTAATGGTGTGTACTCCACCACATTGGCTTAGTTATGGTGGAGACAAGGAAATGGTAGGTTGAAGAGCCCTCAGTTATTTTAAAAAATAATCATCTGTGGGTAGAAGTGCCACCTCCCCACCAACTGCCTCCGTGACTCATGGCCCATTCTCCATCAGCCCGAGGGTGCAGGGACGGGGGTGGCTGGGTGAAAGACCTTACATAGCATTCAATTGTTAGGGAAAATTTCAGCTAGAAATCCAGCTGGTGAGAAGTGTTTCCTGAAGCACTAAAATGCTTGATGACATCATCCTGGATTAGGTCAAGACCAGACCTCGGATAAAGTAGTGGAACATTAGATAAATAAATATACCATCATCATTATTGTTCATAACCCCAGCACCATCACCACCACCATACTGGAGATCAGAAATCAAGAACTTGGGTGGGTTTTCTCCAATAAAGACCAAATAAATTGTCAGCCTTTGCCATCGAGCAGTTTAAATGTGTTCATTCATATCTTTTAATCCTGCTCGCCTCCCCATTCTCACAGGGCTATTGGGAAGATCTAAAATTGATTATGGAAGTAAAAAGGGAAACAATATACAAGTGACAAACATTATTTTAAAATGTGTATTTGTGGGGCTGGCCCCATGGCCTGGTGGTTAAATTCGCATGCTCCACTTCAGCAGCCCAGGGTTTCGCCGGTTCGGATCCTGGACGTGGACATGGCACCACTCGTCAGGCCATGCTGAGGTGGCATCCCACATGCCACAATGAGAAGCACCCAGAACTAAAAATATACAACTATGTACCAGGGGTCTTTGGGGAGAAAAAGGAAAAATAAAATTTTTTTTAAAAAAAGTATATTTGTCATATTTTCATCAGTTTGTTCTAAAGATAATTATTGCTCTCAGTGATGGCATTTTTGAGTACAATGAACAGCTCAAATTATGAGGTGCAAAAAAATTGACTATGACTTCCATTCTTCACAACATAAAAAGATTATCTTTATTAAAATAAAACATAAGGGGTCAGCCCTGTGGCCTAGTAGTTAAGTTCAGTGCACTCCGCATCGGCAGCCCAGTTTGGTTCCTGGGCGCGGACTTACGCCACTCATCAGTGGCCATGCTGTGGTGGCATCCCACATACAAAATAGAGGAAGATTGGCACAGATGTTAGCTCAGTGACAATCTTCCTCAAGCAAAAAGAGGAAGATTGGCAACAGATGTTAGGTCAGGGCGAATCTCCCTCAGCAAAATAAATAAATAAATAAAACTTAAGAGTAAGTACTATATCTTGATAAACTAAGAACAGGGATTTTAAGGCTACTTTTAATAAGAAAACCCTCTTTTTTTCCCTAAAGGAATAACAAGCTCAATGTTTATTTTCAAGTGTGGCGGCATGCCTTACATATTGAATATGTTTAATAATTGTTGTTTTTGGTGTTGAAATTGGCATCAATAAGTTCTTTTTCTATTATTGAGGATAATTATGTTAAAAGAATAAAACATCCTTTTCACAACATATAAGGTAATTGTTTAGATAGAAGGTGAGAAGAACTTTTTGAAGCTTTTTATTTTGAAATAATTATAGATTTTCAGGAGGTTTCAAAGAAATAAGCAAGAATGTCCCTTGTACCTTTTCCCCAGCCCCCTCCCCAGTGTTAAAGTCTTGCACAACTATAGCACAATATCAAAGCCAAGAAATTGACCCTGGTACAATTAATAGAGCTTATTCACATTTCACCAGTTATACATGAACTCATGCATGCGTGTGTGTGTGTGTGTGTGTAGCTCTATGCAAGTTTATGACATGTAGCCATGCAAAACCACCACCACGCTCAAGGTGGTCAATTGTTCTATCAGCATAAGACTCTGGTGATAAGGATTCTAATTTTAATCATAGATTTTATGTGTTTTGACACTATACAAATACTTATAGAGAAGTAAATGTATAATATATATTTAAACTGATATAAATGGCAGAAAACACCATTTTTCCAGCTTTTCTCTTGAAAATTTCCATATGTTGAACTGGCACATTAAGAATATCCTAGAGAAAATATGTGTGCAAGTGTTCATGTGTTTGGCTACAGATAGAAAGTGGCAGTCTGCGTAACTCTGCTGGCGAGTCAGTTGAAAAACAGCAGGAAAAATAATGAGAATAAAAGGAATCATACATGAAATTCAATTCACAAAAGGATAAAAATGGGATTATTTGTAGGGGAGGAGGATCCTGAGGCTTTGCTTGTTTCCCCTTCCCCTAACTTCCTTTGCATTCACAAAATAATTGTAAGATGTCAAAGAATTCTAAGAGACTTAAAAATCACTACTTCAGCGCATACTCCTGTGTTATTCTTTCATCAGTATCCCAAAGCAATGCTCCTTATACCCCAATATCCTAGAGAATTTGTGCAAAGCTCTTTTTGGGTCAACAGAATTTTTTTTTTTTTTTTTTGGCATGATACTAATGTGTGTTTCATTCTTGTCTCCACTTCAAGGAAGAGACTGTCTTCTGATATTCCTTTTCCTTGGGGAATTCTGTCGGGCCTAGAGCAGAAGTGCTTGAAGCCAAAGGCTGTTCCCTTTGCTGAGACAGCCAAAGTTCATTCAAGAGAAGGTTCTAGGTACCCCAGGGAGGGAGGGGAGGTGTGTATGCTTTGGAGGACAGCAGGAAGAAAAGAGAGAGTAGAGGGGACGAAATCCAGGGCATGGGGTTCTGGAACAATGGAGACCTGAATGTCAGTCGTGGCAGGGCCCCAGGGAGGTGGCAAACCTACAAAGAAAGGAATTCAAGAGGAAGCAAGGGAGATGGCCTCCAAGCCTTGGGAGAATAGCGGCTTGGCAGGGAAGCAACAGCAGAGAACTTCAAGAACATGGTACTGCCTAGATTTTAGTGCCATCTAGGGAGATGAAGGAAGTCCCACTAGAACTTCCTGGTGGGATGGCTGTTTATTAAAGAAAAGCAGAGAAAAATGCTCTTCCTCATTCATTTGAGTATATGGGTTGAGATTCACACTTGCCTTAGAGTGTTACCTCTCCCCTCCTTCCCCTCCCCATTCCCTGCCTCAGGTTATGCAGGCAGAAAAACCACAAGGAGGGAAATAGCGATTATTTGGGATCACCTCTTCTTTTGAGTGACTAAGTTTTCATGATTAGGTCAAATTTTTCAGCAAACTCATGCTTTAGAAAGAGACTTCTGAATCCCCAAAAGTGTCTAAACAGATAAGACTTGGCATTCTCTCAAAGTAAGGCTCCGATTCAGCAGAAATTCCAGCTTCATAGTAAAACAATCCTTGGGTCTTTCTAAAGATGGGTCAGCTTGATCCTGTAGGGAGTTTATACTCTACACTGTTTCCCAGTGGGGCTAATAGTTCAGTAGATGATGAGAATATAGTGATGACCAAAATGGAGACGGTAGTTTCTCTCATGGAGGTCATAATCTGGGATTCCTGAGCCATCTGCTACTTATTTCTTAATCTTCATGACTTATGCTTTTTAAGTATATTTCTGAAATACTTCCTATATATTTCCTAAATACCACTTTGAAACAGTGAGAAGCAGGTAATCGTTAAATAGAAAAGAAAGCTGGAGTAATGGCTTAAAGTGAGGTCTCTGTAATCAGCCTGGTTGGGATTTGAATCCAGGCTCTGCCATTTCCTTGATGTATGACCAAGGGAAGACTACTTGACCTCTCATGCCTCAGTTTCCTTTTCCATGTTATGGGAATAACAATTTTACTTACATCATAGAGTTGTTGTGAGGCTTAAATGAGCTGATAGAGGTAACGCTTGGAAGAGTGTCTGGCACAGAATAACTGCTCTATTGAAATTAGCTTTATTTAATATTATTTATATATATATTATAGTCATTAAAGTGTTGAGAGTGGTTCCTAATCCATAGTAAATGTTAGTTATTAGTTCTTATTCATTACTTGTTTCACTGATAGGAGGTGCCTTCTTGGCTAGATGTATGTTTAAGAACACAGTTTTTGGGGGCCGGCCCTGTGGCTGAGCAGTTAATGCTCCACATGCTCCATTTTGGTGGCCTGCCGTTCATGGGTTCGGATCCTGGGAGCAGACCTACTCCACTCATCAGCCATGCTGTGGAGGCAACCCAGATCCAAAATAGAGGACGATCGGCATTGATATTAGCTCAGGGTGAATCTTCCCCACCAAAAAACAAACAGAAAAAAACCCCATAGTTTTTACTTGGACGGGTTAGCCTTACAGGAGAAAGTCACCGACAGGCTGTTGTTTTGTATTACAAGAGTGAAATTCACGTGAAGCTTCTCCTGTGTTCAGTGTAGCATAAACCCATCCTTGGTAGGCTAAGGCACTAAAGTGAAATCATGGTTAAACAAAATAAGCTCAATTCAGAAATCTGTGCTGAACACAATAAGAACGTGCCTTGGAATACTAACATTCAACAGAATTTTGCATAAAACTTAGCAAAGATGACCTTTCCCTAAAGAGTGAGGTTTTAGTATGAAAAATAAAAAGTGGATGAGTTGATAACCCTAGGAGATCTGAACATTTGTGTTGTGAAGATGTCAATGTGATGTTATTCCATCTCGTCTTCCCTGGAGCAGGAAGCTGAAGGGCCTATGGGGTGGAGCGTGGGTCCTTTGAGTGAGGAATTACAGCACTCATTTTCCTCTCTTTACATATGTATTTCAGGGCACCCCTCAGGGCCTACCTGTTCTGACCTGCAAGTCTGACAAAGATGACAGAGGGAGTGATTTTGCCAGATCACCACCACTTGAAATTTCCTAATGCACCATTTTGCAATAGCTCTCTTGGGCTGAAGTGCTTCTCTGTCAAAATTTTATTTCCTTCAAAGTTAAACAGATAGGAGTTTTAAATTCTTTTTTCTGATAGGACCTCAAAATGTATTTTATTTTAACTCCTACCTAAGTCCACCAACTTAAACCCTTAAATGCTACTTTTTTTCTTTCTTGTGACACTGTTGAAATTGTGCGACAAACATTGTAATGACTTTTTTATGTCTTCTAAACTTTATATTGTAGGTCTTTGATGTTTTGGATTTCTGCGGTTACTTTTCTCAAAAAGCCCAACTACTTTTTCATTTACTATTAATGGTGTGTTCGTGTGTGTGTGTGTGTGTGTGTGTGTGTGTGTGTGTGTGTTTGGTGGAGCTCTGAACTGTATTATTTTCTTCTCTTTAGTTTTGCAGAGACAGTGTTGTGATACAACCAGTATTATTGCAAAACCCCATTTTAGAAGCAGGGTGCGGACAGCAGTTTTGTGACTATTGAGTTATTGTGGTTTATATTGTATTGTGACTTACTAACATTTAAAAAAAGGCTTTAGATCTTATGTATTCCAATTCTATGAATTCTATTTTATGTGGGATGCCACCACAGTGTGACTTGACAAGTGGTGCTATGTCCGTGCCTGGGATCCAAACCTGCAAACTCCAGGCTGCTGGAGCGGAGCACGCAAACTTAACCAATATGCCACCAGGCCAGCCCCCCAGTTGTGTGAATTTTTTCAGGCCACAAATAAAGAGGAAATACATTTTTTTCTAAAATAAAGGAAATCTTTTTAAAGGGAAAAGGGTTTGTTGGTTTGCTTGTTTATGGAACAGAAAAGAATAATGCCAAAGAAATGGTTGAGGCAGTTCCAAACAATAAAAAAATGTATAAAATTGTGACAATAGCACAGCTATAATAAGTAGTTATTATAAAATTGGGAAACAATAGGTGTCATTTAGCCACCTTTTACATGCTAGGCATGGTACTCTGTCCTTTACAATTACTAAAACATTCCTGCTAGATAGGGGTTATCATGCCCATGTTAATCACCACACTGTGCACCAAAGACACCGTGGGTCATAAAAGTGAAGATATTTGCCCCAAATCACATAGCAAGTAAGGGCTGGAGCTTGAACTCAGATCTACATGACCCCTAAATCTTGCTCATTAATCTGTTTTTTTTTTTTCTGGTGTAGATAAAACATTTTCTTTTCTTTTCAAAGATAAGATTGATATAAAGGTTAGACTCTTGTTGGTCTTTCTTGAGTCCAAGATTTAACTACAAATAAAAGCATGAAAAAAAATGTCGTTGTCAAGGGAAAGATCACCTAGGAAACTTTTGTTATTTCCGAAAGGTAAGCTTGTAAAGGAAAACTTGATCAACTGGAGTGCCAGATCACTTAGTGCTATCCTCATGGTGGGAGTAGCTTTCCCAGAAACCTTCTGAATTTAAGATAAGATTATAGGGGCAAGCCCAGTGGCATAGTGCTTAAGTTCATGTTCTCCCCTTTGGTGGTGGCAGGTTCAGATCCCAGGGGCAGACCTATGCACCATTCATCAAGTCATGCTATGGCAGCATCCCATATGCAAAATAGAGGAAGATTGGCACAGATATTAGCACAGGGCCAATCTTCCTCACCAGGAAAAAAAAAGGAGAGAGAGAGAAGATTATGAATATATGACTGTTGACAGGGATTGCCATAATATATATATATGTATGCATTTCTTTTTCTTTACAAATGCAGAAACTACTCTCCATTATCTTTTGCAGATAGAATAAAAAGTGTTATAATTCCAGGCATTTTGTTTAGGAGAGAAGTAGTGAGTACCATATGGCATGTCTGCTGTGAGAAGAAATGGTGCACTGTTTGACCATCCAGAGAAAAACATTGCGTGCAAGACCAGGATTCATGTCATGGGACTATGGAGCCAGGAATACTCAGGGAAGAGCTTGCCAGCCTCTTGAAATCTATCAGCATGTGTAACCCTCAAGTTACCAACTTCTCCAAAGACAGGGTAAATTCTGGAGCATCCCCATGTGTGAGAGTCCAGACAGTGAGAGAAAGTTCTCATAACTTCTCAGGCCAGTCCAGACGAGGGGCCAAGGTGATAATCTATTCTGGTAAAACCCTAGAAGGCACCTGAAGAGTCAGGAATTCCTGGGGCTTCTTTGGCTCTGGCTGCCCCATGGGTTGTTCTAATATGTTCTCAAATCTTTTGTTTGTCTTGAAACATAATGAGCTTCTAAGAGACGAGGAGTGGGTTGAAAGTGGGTGGGGTGTGATGTCTGAGACATCACCCTTATTCAAACTGTCGAATGGTATGTATCACGCACTACCCACTTTTGGGAGTGGGGCACACACACACTCGCTCACACATCCTCACACACCTCTCCTTATAATTCTTTCTAATGGCAAAGACTCTCTCCTTTGTTGAGATCACTGTTCCAGTTTTCAGAGTTCTATGTAAAGGTTTATCTGTAAACTCCTAGAGCCAGGAGACATCCTGGGGTAAAGGGAATTAAATTAAACTGGGAAAAAGCATGAGAAATAGGGAAGGAAATGGTTGGCTTTTCAAAAGGAGATTTTATAATTTTTTAAGAAAGCAAAAGACTCTAATTTTGGGGCTATTTACAAATATTACAAACAGAAAAGGAAATCTCTCTTTCTCTGACACAAAAACACAGGTTGTAATAAACTGAAATATAAAGAAATAGATTGGGTGGCTTAAATACCTTTTTTTTCTCTCCAAGCTAATAAACATTGTGCCTGAATTATAGTCTCATTAACTCACTGAAAAATGCGCCGCCACAGTTAGTTCAAGGTCTTTTGTAAACATTGAAAATCTCAAAGGTGCCTCCACACTTAGAAATAATCACTTACTCTGTCAAATTAATAAGAAATTGATGGAGGGCAGAAGCTACTTAGAAAGAATAAGTATATATTTGATAGCTAGTTTGACAAATAGAATTAAATCATACTCTGTGTACCTATCTTTTTAAAAAGATAAGCAAAAGCATAAAATATGGATTAGGAATATTTTGAACCTTATTTCACTTCAAAAATGGGTGAGTGAAACCCAGTGATGTTGTAAATGACAAGGAAAAGTGAAAACAGGAGGCCAAAGTAAGAGTCAGATTCTACGACTCTTTCTTACATTGAACGTTCACTGGGCCAAACACTTGGATGCCTAAGTAAGTAAGTTTAGACCATTCATGAATCCTGCTCACATTTAGGGAGAGGTTAGAATGCTTTAAGGTTAAACTTCAGACTTTGGCCCTTGTGTCTTAAATAAAAAAGAATAATAAAAATGGATGGACTTTCTCATGGTTTCAGAGGATGCTGAAATGGAGATAATGACTCCTTAGGAAATGTAGAAGGACGCAATGCCTGTTGTTGGTTCACTTGGCTTAATGTAAAATATGAGGTAGAAAAGTCCCCAGGTCCAATGAGCCTTCCTATAGTTTCTGTCTCAGCGACACCTGTAGACCTGTACGGTGAGAATCTTATAAGTCTGTCAAACTGGATGAATTCCACGCAGCCGGCTGGGTATAAGAATGAGCTCCCAGGGGCAGAAGGCCACAGCAGCTGTTCATGTCCCAAATCACATTGTGCAAAGCCAGGAGTTATCCTACAGGATGTAGGCAAATTCCTTCTTCACTATTCTCTAGAGATGATTTAATCTTCAATCATCTGTCACACAATCACTTAGAGCGAGTTCTTGAGCCTGGGGTCATGGACCTCCTGAAACTGTGTGAAAACATCTGCAAGTGTGGACAGCCAGCTTCTCCTCTGGGGAGAGGACTTACCGACTTCCAAAGGTTTTCGAATTATCAACACATACACCCCGTCCCCAGCCACCCCCATGCTTAAAAACCATACTTGGATGTTTTTATTTGATGTTTTTGGAAGTCAATCACAATCATTGAGATGGTATTTTATGATGTATAAATCTAGAAATATGTTGTCCAGTAAGGGAGCCACTAGCCTTTAGTGGCTATTAAACACTTGAAATATGGCTAATCTGAATTGAGTTATGCTGTAAATATAAAATACACACTGGATTTCAAAGACAGTACCAAAAAAAGTCAAATGTCTCATTATTAATTTTTATATTGATTACATGTTGTGAAGATGATATTTTGTACATATTGGGTTAAATAAAATATATTATTAAAAATTTCTCCTGTGAATACTAGAAAATTTAGTATCACATGTGAGATTGGAATTATTTTTCTATTGGGTAGTGCTGGCCTACACTATTACAACTCCACATATTAGAGATATAGAGAAAAACGAGCTAAGTTTTCAGTAACTACTAGAAGGCACTAATCTTAGAGAGAGGGAAAGGAGCTAGGAGTGTGCTAGGCACTGAGCAAAATGCTTTACCTGGATTAATTCACTGGATTCTCGCAACTCCTCTGTAAGGGAAATAATATTGGCTTAGAGAATTCCCGAGAAAACAGAGAACTTCGTAACCATTCCCCCTGACTTTAATTCCTGAGCCAACCATGACAGTCCATTATTGTAATAGCAACAGTTATGTCTTTTAAAAAACTAATCTAAATTAGTAGTAAAATGGTTAAAATGATTGAATACCCTAAAAAATAAAGTGTAATGGTTATGTCCTACGCTCAAGCATCAGACACTGCAGAATCGTAATGGAGACTCAGTCAGTTACTACCTGTGTGTCCTGGGGAAGTTGCCTAGGCTCTCTGAACCACAGCGCTTCCTCTGCAGTACTGCTGAGAGGATGAACTGAGATGAGCAGGTGCTCAGCAGTGCTTTGCTCTGGGCCTGGTTCCACGGTAAACAATAAATAGTGGTCGTTTACTACTGTTACGGTTGCTGTATTGTGAAGAGGTCAGGCTGACGAGAGGTTAATCTCAATGCTGTGACTTGAAAATGGAATAACTTGGGCCATGTTATTACCCTGCATGGGTCTCTGTTTTTCTTGTCTGCAAAATGAGAATAATACGTCCTCCTTCCTAGAGTTTCTGAGAAGATTAGTGGTCTCCTTCAGGACACTTTGCACAGTGTTTGGCACAAAGGAAGCAGTCCATATCAGGCACTTATTATATTTCTCTCTCTGTCTGCTTTCCTGCATATAATGGCATAATGGTAAAGTGCATGGGCTCTGGAGCCAGACTCCCTGGGTTCAAGTCCAAGGTCTGCCTCTCTCTGGCCATATAACCTGAAGTGATTTATTTAGCCTCTTTTGTCTCAGTTTCCTCATCTGTAAAATGAGGTTGTGGTGAGAATTAGGGTAATCCATGTACAGAGGTGATGCTTGACACACAGTAAGTGCTTAATAAATGTGAACCATTTTAATATCACTGTTATTAGTTTTCAGTTTCTCATATGCTACTCTTCCTTTCCTACTTTCACCGTTTCTCTTTCTCTTTTGGATTCTTTAAAACACATCCCTTGGAAATCCAAGGAGACCCATGAATACTATTTGAATAAATTGGTGACACTTGCAACAAAATTACTGCCACCATCTTGATCAGTGTGTTTACTTTACATCATAAAGCAATTTGGAACGAATGTGTCATGATAGACACATAGAATTTTTATGTTACCTATTATTTTAAAGTTAAGTGTCATCATAGGCACAGGCAAGAAATTGAGATTTTTGAAAACATTTTTTCAAAATCACAGAAATTTGTGACATTTGAAAACCAGCTGGCCAAGGCATACCACTGTTGCTGAGCCAGCTAGACAGAAACTTTCAACCAATTTGCAAAGCGGCAGAATCTTTATTATTGGATGTGATGGAAGGAATGAATGGGACAACTTCTTGTGTTTGCCATGGCTCCATGTCAGGCCTGGTTGAAAAATGCTCATATAGTAAGAAGAGCAGTTGACTAATCAATCAAGAAATACTGAGGGGCTGGCCCTGTGGCCAAGTGGTTATGTTCTCACGCTGTGCTTTGGCGGCCCAGAGTTTCACAGGTTTGGATCCTGGGCACGGACATGGCACTGCTCATCAAGCTGTGCTGAGGTGGTGCCCCATATAGCATAACCAGAAGGACCTACAGCTAGAACATACAAGTGTGTACTGGAGGGGGGCTTTGGGGAGAAGGGAAAAAAAAGAGGAAGATTGGAAACAGATGTTAGCTCAGGGCCAATCTTAAAAAAAAAAAAGGAAATACTGAGACATCGTGTTGGTAGGAATCTTAAAAATCACTTAATTTTTCACCTTTAGGTAAAAAAAACATTTATCTAAAAGCCTGGAAAAGAAGAGTTTAGAAGGACTATGGCTTTCCTGTCTGCCTTTCTCATTTTGGTTAAGTTTTTCTTTTAACCGGCTTGGCACTGCTTACATCTTCTTGTGCTTTCAACACGCTGATGAGTTTTGTTTCCATGACACCAGCCTGGACATACAACTTTGCTAAACTCCTTTATTGTGGTAGCATAGATCATACATTTCAGCCCATCAGCTCAGCTTTCTTCTCAACTAAATAATTGGCATAACTTTACATAATCTGGTACCATTTATTTTCTTTAAAATCCAATTTAGTACAAACCATCTTTTAATCCCCAGTGTCATAGCAGGCATTGGAATCTCTACTGAATGTAGCGAATTTCAGCAGAATACATCTTGTTAATGATAATAGCTTTTCCCATTTTTAGCATATTGTTAACTCCATTTCTTTTGTGGAAGTCAAAGGAGACCAGAAGCACTTGAGAATATCAGTTAGTCTGTGGAACCTCTGCCTTTGGACTCTTTTCAAGCTCAATAATGATTTTGCATGAGTTGGAGGAAATGAATTTTGAAAGTGCATCAAAGATGAAAAGGTAACTAAGCTGCTACTTCTTGTTTAACTAATTGCTTTCACTTCATTCACCTTTGTACTTTGGAGGGGAAAAAATGCACATATTTGTTCTGTTTTGAGCAGTGAAAAATACTTAATAGGATTCTAATTAATATGCTCAGATTCAAAACTATACTTAATTCTTTTTCAGTGTGAATAGAAATTGTGACTCTAAGAAATATGAGGGTTTTGCATCGTCACTTCCATGTTCCCTTTCACTCTGTTTTGTAATGGACCAGATGACATTACTATTTGTCCTTCTTTGCAAGAGGACAAAATTGCACAAAATTGTTCAAATGGACAGTTTAAAATTTTAGTTTCATAAGGCCATTTAATGCACTTACATTTAGGAAAGTCAACATGTCTAAGTGCTGGACCTATTTAGAACACTACTGAATATTTTTCTTGACTTGTGGGGTACTTTGAGAAATTAATACTTTCTTACAAATAAAAACGAAGAAAAAGTAATGACTTGCCCTAATGACTAGACTTGCCTCTAAGACTGTGTGTTCATTTTCAAGATGACCTTTGATGTTTTCCTGCTGTTTATACTGGACAAACAGAAATAATTGGACTTTAGCACAAATGATTGCCTTCTGTTCTATTGTTCTAATTCAAGAGCAGGAAGGAAACAATAGTTTACCTTTAGAAACCCCCAGGCGCTGGATTCTCCCCCTCTCCTTGCCACATCTGTGTTGTGGATCCTTCCCTACCAATCTCCCAGAGTATTTGTTACGTACCTAAAAAACCCTGACCTCAGAAAGGTGATGAGTGATAAAACTTAAAGGATTGCTCATCGACGGAGGAGTTGCATTTTTAAAGAAGAGAAAGTAGTGAAATTGTAAAGGTAGAAGTACAGGTATCTATGAGGTCAGAAAAGCGGTTTGAGGAAAAATTTAGCCTGTTTAGATGGGCAGCAACCAATTTCTTCGACTGTTAATGATACCACTTCCTCCTGGGGATAGCCGAATCGTCTACCAGTTGAAAAGTCAATTAAGAGCCAGCCCTGATGGCCTAGTGGTTAGAGTTTGGTGCTCTCACTGCTTTGGTGGCCTGGGTGCCGTTCCCAGTCAGAGGACCACACTACCTGTCTGTCAGCAGCCATGCTATGGTGGCAGCTCACATAGAAGAACTAGAACTTACAACTAGGATATACAACCATGTACTGGGGCCTTGGGGAGGAAGAAAAAAGAGGATGATTGGCAACAGATGTTAGCTCAGGGTGACTATTTCCTTGCAAAAAAAGAGAAAAGTCAATAAAGCTTAAATATCTTATTTTAACTTAAAACAGCTTATATTTATTTATTATTTTCCGATATAAAGTCTTTTCTTCGAGTATGTTACTAGTAATTGAACCTCCGATTTACCTTTTTACATAAACCACATCCATCATGTAGGATGTAATTTCCAGTTTAATTTCTTTAAAATAGA
The DNA here is from genome assembly GCF_041296235.1 of Equus asinus. Taxonomy (NCBI): domain Eukaryota; kingdom Metazoa; phylum Chordata; class Mammalia; order Perissodactyla; family Equidae; genus Equus; species Equus asinus. Next base: position 32,172,774 of record NC_091812.1, read on the forward strand.
GAGAGATCTTAAGGATAACTGCAGAGCAATCTGAGGGAAGCCAACTTCTGTATTTTTTCTGCTTTATTATTTTTTTTACAGTTTTGCTTACACTATATTATTATGGTTGCATCATTCACAGTTTCCCATTGAACAGTGGTTTATTCATTCCCATTGCTGTACAGTATTTTGTGGTTCCAATATAGCATAATTTATCCATTTTGCTGGTGATGGACATTTGTGAAGTTCCTGGTTTGGGACTTCCACAAATAGTGCTGCTATGAATATTCTTGCAGTCTTTTATTGATCATATGCACGCATTTCTGTTGGGTGTGTAACTTGGAGTAGAATCGCAGGGTCATAGTATGCATATCATCAGCTTTAGTAAATAGTGCCAAATAGTTTTACAAAGTGGTTGTACCTGTATACTCCTACTGGTAGTGTGTGAGAGTTCCAGTTGCTCTGCATCCTTGGAAACACTTGGTATTTTTTGTCTGCTTAAATTTTCTTTTAGCCATTCTCATGGGAGTATTATATCAACATTTCTTTCTTTCTTTTTTTTTTGAGGAAGATTAGCCCTGAGCTAACATCTATTGCCAATCCTCCTCTTCTTTTGTTGAGGAAGATTGACCCTGAGCTAACATCTGTGCCCATCTTCCTCTACTTTATATGTGGGATGCCTGCCACAGCACAGCTTGATGAGTGGTGCTAGGTCTGTGTTCGGGATCTGAACCAGTGAACTGCGGGCCACCAAAGCAGAGCACACGGACTTAACCACTACGCCATGGGGCCAGCCCTCTCAACATTTCTTTAGTCATCTATTTTAGACACTATTTTATACTAGGTGGGAATTTAGTTCACTTACCTCCCTTTCTCCCCTCTTCTGTTCTCTCTCCCTTTTGCTCCCCAATTTTAATGGTAATATTATTTTCAACTTTATTATTATTTACCATTATAATTCTTATACCATTTACCTTAGTCATTATCTCTTAATCTTGCAATAAAATTTCAGAAAACGATGTATAGATTTAGAGTATGGAAAAATTGTTTATATACATATAAGTTTGTGCAAATGCATCAGTGAAAAATAGAAGAGGGTCTATACTAAAAATTCCTATGTATCATAGCAGTGTTTAAAGAGGAGAAAGCCTGGACAGTGGGAGGGTTTTGTTTGTTCTATGTTGAGGGAATGGTCTACAGAAAAATTAACACTAGGAAGAAAGGAAGGAAGGGAGGATGAAGAGAAAGAGAAAGGAAACAGTGCAGGTGTGTAACTAGGTTCTCTGTCCTGCAATGACTCTTGCAGAGAGGACTTGATGGGGTGTGTGACCAGGAAGACTTGTCAGCAGGTATTTCAGGGAAGATATGAGATCATTTTTCACTAAGAAGGAGGATAATTTTTCAGGAAGCTATCACTCAGAGAATTTTATCCACATTGATGACCAATTTGCATAAACCAGTATAACCCCACTACTCCTTTTCTTGATTGATAGTTGTGGGCTTTGAGAGATTTTTTGCTCAAGTTACAGGAATAATTGTTTCAACTCTCACGCTTGTTTGGCTCATGTGAGACTCAGCCCTCCTGTCTCCTGAAGGGAATCTAATCATGACTAAGCACAAATTCTACATCCTGTCTTCTGCTTCATAGGTATTGACTAATCCTATTTGTGCATCTAGTCATAGTGATTAAGCTTCTAGTGAATTCACAAATCAGTTGGCCCCCAATTCATTTAACACTCACCATTTTAAATTTTCTCTTAATATGTGAGAACGCTCCCCCATTTGTGCAAGGATGTGACAGAAGAAACTAGACATTGTTTAGCTTAAGGGAAGAGAAATTTTAGGGGACTTGTAAAGGCCATCTTCAAATACTTAATGATTATCACAAAGAAGAGAACATATGTTAAATTAGCGTGCCTCTAGGATTTAAAATAAGGGTAGAAAGCACGGATTTCAGCTTAGATTATGAGGATGGACTTTCTAATGCTTAAAACTGTTTAATAAGGATATGTCCTGCTTATGAGAAAGAAGATCTCTATTGCTGAAGACTGAACATTTAGGCAGAGGGTGAATCAGCTTGTCAGGTTTCTAAGGTCAGACTTCCAAGTATCTATCTCGCTCTGAGGCTCTCTGATTCAGCATAACGTATTACACTGAATCTTAGATACCATCTATTATAAAAAGCATCCTGATTTCAGAGAGGTTAAATGTGAAAAATTGAGGGTGGTAAAACTGAGGAAATATGGTTCGTATTCTCCTATTTTGTGAGGAGAGTTTTTGGATCAAATATTGCAGTGCAGTTTTCATCACTTTCTCTATGTTTACTCTCCCCTCTCAAACTTTACTTGATCTAGTTAGTCCCGGGGGATGCCTGAGGGCTTACATGTACTGGAAATAACCCCAGGAAAAATATTCCCTATTAACTCTCTTACAATAAAGTGCATAACCATGTGACCCAGAGCAAATAGGTTTGGAGAGTTTGTTCTGATTATAGACTCATAATATACTCAACAGGCTGGTAGGACCATGTAGACGTCATAGCGTACTGGGGGCTAACAGAGTACCGTTGGCATTTTCTTGAGAATTTTTTTGGAATACTCCTTAAAGTTCACTTTCCAGAACATTTCACAATATTATATTTTGATTGATCCATACATAAAGATTTATATGTTTACATTTTTATTTCACATAGAATATCTAGTATTAAGCAATATAAATAATTTTTGCCTTAATCTTCTTTTACTAATATTCACACTCTTAAATGCTTAGAAACCACGGAGAAAAAAGGTTTATGTCCACCTTTGTAATTGAGGTGACTCTTTTAGTCAAGTTAAGTTGCTTTGGAGATGGCTTCTAATCTTGATTCCAGAATTTAATGCTGATGATTTTAAACGTGTTCTTAGCTGTGATGCTGCCATTCTTTGCTAGCTTTGTGAGAAATATGATAGACTTTCCAGTTTATGATATGTTTCCCAGTTCCTGGCTATTGGGAAATTTGCCAGAAAACAAATGAACATCAGAAGAGGAAAGGGTCAGTTTCCCGCTTGCCTATAATCACACCTAATCTAGCCTCTTGTACGGTTCCCAGACATTTTTGGTACTTGTCAAGTGGAAGAAAAAATGCAGAGATCATCTTCAAACAAGGCTTTAAAAACACTGCTCTAAGATAAGGGCAATCGAAAGCTCATTTTTAGACCAAATAGTTAAAAAAAATTGTCATATGCAATCACTACTCATCATTACATTTTTCTAAGTGTGTCTAAGAAACTCATCAGTTGCTCTGAGTGCTCATGGATGTGCTGGTACCATTGTTCATGACAGATACCCTTGATAGCAGGGTTATTTGCCCCTAAATAGGCTGATGAGGGTGAACCAGGGTCTCATGACTCTGAGGTGAGCATCCTTGGATTATGTGCCTTGATACATCTGTGAAGGCCCCTCTAGTCTCCTTTTCAGGGATTTTATCATTCTACCTACAGAATGAACTTTTAAGGCACCAGTTAGCGCACAAGCTTTTCATCTCCTGGGGAGTTTTCACTTACATTCCTCTTTGTTGGCAAGTAAAGGAAAAGGTAAATATTTACTTTGTCATAATTGACTTTTATTTTTCTCCCTAATTAGTATTTAGTTCTCATACCTGTCTAATTTGTAAACAACACATAATCATTTTGATTTATTTGTGTGCAGGGGATGAATCTGGACTGAATTATTATATTTCCATGAAATGTCACTAATAATTTCAAATCCATGAACTTAGATAGGGAGCGAGAAAATGCAAAATGGAGGCTGTGGTTTTCTCATTAAATGACATTGTGTGTTGCTAACATTGTTTAGAATCTCATTTTGTTTAATACGGGTGTGTGATTTCCAGACACAGAAGGTTGTTTAAAAAGGTAGGAAGTATGCTCCATGAGTCCCTTTGCTTAAAATGACAGGATTAATATTGATGTAGCACTACACACAGGTGCACAGCTGTGGGATTTTACAGCTCTGTATTCCATGCCCATGAACTAGCCAATTCCAAACCCTCTGCTTAATCAGACTGACCACTGACAACTCATATTATGATTTTCATAACTCAGATTATGGCACCACAACACCAATTTTCCTACAGTATTTCTCATCCTCTCCCCTTCCCTCTTAATCTTACCTTTTCGCTTTTCCTCCTGGGGGGACCAGCATTATTTAAATAGGAGGGAGAATGGCTGATTTCAGAAAGAAATGAAATATGTCTGTTGCCATTGCAACAGATAAGCAACCAGACAGCCCTTTTCAACTAGGAGCGATTTTAGGCCTCCTTCCCTTTCATAATGAGTAAGGTCATTGTTTTAGCTTTTGTAAATCTGTGATGCCCCCAGCGGCCCACTCTCATCTGATTAAGGACTTTCCTGAACATGAGGACAGCTCCGTCTGGTAAAGTAACTGACACAAAACATGAGAGTCTGTCGGCTTCCCTTCTAATGAGCAGAAGGCAGATAGTGAACAGAAGACGAGGTGGAAGTGTCAAAGAATATACAACAAGCAGGAGCTCACCTGTCATCCTCACTGCTTAACTGCTGTCCCACCCTTGCCCCAGGAGTAAAAGGGTCAACCAACTACCCATGCCCACCCCGGAGAGAAAAATGAGTTGATTTAAGAAGTATCAACCCTCTTTTCCCTTCCAAGGACTCTCTTCTGCCCTGTCCTCACAGTACAGGACCTTGAAGGAGCTTAATTGCGATTAGAGCAGCAAGAATCACCTGGGGAGCTTTTAAATATCCCGCTTCCCAGGCCACAGCCAGCCCAATTAAATTAGACGCCGAGGAATATAAGCATTAAAAAAAAATCGATTCAGGTAACTAATGTGTAGTCAAGGTTGAGAACAGTGGACTAGTCTGAGCAAGCGTGAGAAGGAATTAGCGTGGCGTCTTTCAGGGAGACGAAGCTCTACTCTCCCCAAGGATACTTAGGAGACGGTTGTTGCTGCAAAGAGGAGAAAGGAAAGAGAAAAGGAAGGACAGAGTTGCATGCTTCCTGTCTTTCTCCAAGTCAACTGGAGTCTCCACCCATCTGCTGTGGGTAACCAGGCTTGCACCTGCAGCTCGGAGTGGGGTGAGGTTGGTCCCCAGGCCTAGGGACCTGGTTGTAGTGGGGAGACTGGAGGTAGCTACCAGCAGCGAATCAGTAACCCCGGGCGTGGGCCGTGCGCCCCCCAGGGAAGGCTGCGGCTGCGGAGTAAAGAGCAATTTGGAGCGCAAAAGGAAGCCCGCTCCGGCGCAGGTGGCGCTCACAGCCCCAACCCACGGTTGAGCCAATCGCGGGCGCAAGCGCAGCCTGGTGGCGACGGCGGTAACGGAGCGCAGGGCTCTGGCAGGAGCCGGCGGAGGCAAAGGCGGCGCCAACAGAGAGCTGCGCGCAGGCTGGAGTGAGACCCGGCGGCGAGAGGAGCGAGCGAGAGCGCCCGGCGCCGGGGTGTTGTCCGGCCCAGCAGGAGAACTTAGCATGGGGAAGAAGTGGAGGGATGCGGCGGAACTGGAGAGGGGCTGCCCGGACCGAGAGGACAGCGCGGAGAGCCGCAGGCGCAGCCGGAGCGCCAGCCGGGGCAGGTTTGCCGAGTCGTGGAAAAGGTTAAGTTCCAAGCAGGGGTCTACCAAGCGCTCGGGACTCCAGTCGCAGCAGACGCCGGTGAGTGGCTGGGGGAGAGCCCTGGGTTTCTCCTTCCCTTTCTCCCTCCGCCCACGACTCGAGCCCTTTCCATGGTGCTGAACTTGCCTCCTTAGGGGCTCCCGTCAGGGAACTTGTGGAGCCGCTTCTAATGAAAGAAGTGTTGGGGTCTGTGAGGAGAGGCAAGAAGGAACGACTTCCTTTTCTCCAGCCAGGGGAGAGTCTCCTGACGTTTCTGGTGTCTCTGCAAAAACGGAAAACATGTTCGAGAGGCGAGGGGCGCACTGTCAGATCATTAGAGTTTTGCAATTAACAGAGCGTGTGAGATGTTGTCGAGTGTATTGTGACTCATGTGTACGTCCCGGGGGTCTGTCTGTGCAGCATGCTCGAAGGTACTCGGCATCCGATGAATGAGGGCGGAATAGAAAGGGCATGTCATATTTTTACGCTCTTAACGCTTGCTCTTTTCCATCCTACACCTCCACTATGTTAATGGTGCGTTTAATTGTTTGCAGAATGTCATTTGCATAGAGAGAATTGCAAGAATATCCCAGGTGCTTATAATCCTGCTGTTAACATATATAGCGTTCAAAAAACAATTTTCCCATGTGTCAGCTCCCCTTCAATGTCTAATTAGTGCAATAAAAGCACTCAAGTGAAATTAATATAGGCATCGTATGTGTGTAGAGAAGTACACTTGATGAAAACTTTAGCTGCATTTGCATTTTTAGTATTTAAATATTATGTTTTCCTACAGCCTAGAGGGAGAGAACTCTGTTCTACAAGAGAGTGCAGAGCCCTCCTGTTGCTCGTAGGGAAGAAGAGCACACCACTTTTAACTTCCAAAACGTTAACAACATCAGCGTGTGTGTGTGTGTGTGTACGTATTTATGTTTTACATATAGAAGAGTTGATAGCAGATATTGCATTGTGAAGAGGAACTGACTTAATTAAAAGAAAGGATGGTACATAAGAATTGTATCTCATGGCGTGAATAGTGGTATCCTGCTCTGTGTTTGAGGGGTCATCATTGAAGGATAAAAATTAATCCCTAAAAAGCAGGATGTTTAAAACGTTACTTCAAAGGAATAAAATATAAACACGTACAATTTTTGTTGTATTTGTTTTGTTTGCTTGTTCACAAAAACTACTAGCAGAAAGTTATTAAATTTGAAATATTTTCTCTAATACTTAGCGTGTTTTGTAGTCAGTTTTTGTTTTAAATATGGATATAGTGCACTTGAAGTGCGATTAATTTTATTTCAGGCATTGAAATATTATTCATTTAGAAATGCAGACTTGAAAATATTTTAAAAAGGAGAATATTATTCTGAAGATAGGTTTTTCTAAAATGAATTCTGTAGGAAATTTAAAATTGATGACTTCTGGTTTCTATCAATTATGTGAACTAAGAATTAATTTTATCCTGTTTTGAATAGACAGCCTAACTCTTATTCTAAGTAACTTTTTATGCTGCTGCTTTGGTTTTGTTCAACAGGTGTGTGCAGAGTCTATATCAGGAACATATAAAATCTTCATAAAACTATAAGTTAGGTTAAATAGCTTGCGGGTTTGTTATCTAGAATAAAAGTGTAAGAGAGAGAGAGGGCAGAATAGGATACCATGACAACCAGAAGACATCTGGGAGAGTAACCATGTCCTCCTGTTTACTAAGGGTGATGATGGTGCTATCTTTCTGTTTAGTACTTGTTAATTGAAATATTAGTAATTCAGGAAAACCCATTTATGGCAAAAGCCTGTGCTTATTTTCAAGTTGCATGGCAGGTTTAATATCGATTTTGTTCTAAAAATCTAATAAGTGCTCCTAGCCATGATTTTCTTTATCAGAATTTTTTAAATCAAAGATAATGAGGTTCTGTAAATCTTAGAGCTGGGTTGGTGGATTTTAACCAAGGTTTGATTCCATTAATTGTTAACAAAGACTTTCTACTTCATTTGTAAGTGAGACACCTAACTTATTTATGCAAACAGGAGGGAGGGAATAATAATGTTTGCAGCAGATATGCTTATGAAAGTTTTTAATCTTCAAGGCAAGATTTTTTTTCTCCCTCTTAAGGTGGGCTTGTGCTATTTTCAACCTTCATTGTGTTTCATTAAAAAAAAACAGCATAAACTATAGAGATTAGGAAGTGATTAAAACAGTTAATATGATTAATGCTACTTCTTACTTATTCTTATGAATAAGTAAGATATTTTGTGATGTGGCTTTGGATTTTACACATTTTGCGTGGTACTGAGAAATATTGTGGCATCCTTCTGATAAAAACCATATGAAGGTTTTACCCTTTTCTTTGAAGACAAAATAGATAAATGTGGAAAAATTTAGTTAATAATCAAACATGGAAGCTTTCTTCTTTCTTTTGAGCATTTAAAATGATTAAGTAGTTGTTTTATTAATGTGGTCTTGTTCTTCTCTTCTCTGCTTTTGTTAGAGTCATGAAATCACTTCCAGTTAAAGTTATTCCCAGGGAACGATCCAGTCCATGACTCTGTCCCCAATGGGAATGATGGCGTTATTTTTCATTTTCACTAACAACAAAGCATGCACACATCATAGATAATGGGAGCGATTTTCTTCAGGAAGGAGAGGTCTGCCATGTTCTTGGTTATCCAGAAGTACCTTCCTTCTATGATCTGAGTCATTGTGCGTGAAGTGTCTGTCTGAATCAATCTTGGTGATTAGATCTCCTACCTACTTATCACTAAATATGTTGGGGTCTTCTTAGAGATGTCTTAGAGGTTGGGCTGGCCCCATAATTTTAATACCACTATTAGAAATCAACAAGTTACATTTCTGGCAATCTCTTTGGCCCTCAGAAAATGGTCTCCTGAAGTTCGTTATGGAGTACAGCAGGCCAGAGTAGGCTGGTGTGTCCCATCCCCACCACAGCTCTCTGGGATCTGCTTCTATTCTGGCACCAGGCAGAAGAAGCACTACCTTTGTGGCAATAGCTGGAGGAAGGGGCAGCTGTTCTGAGTCCTAGCAAGGGCATTTAAGGGGCATATTTTCAAGTTCTGGGCCACAATCACAGGTATATCTAACACAACAGTCCTTACTGATTTGAAAAAGTTTTTTTCATTCTTGTAATTCAAGAAATACTCTTTTCTCTCCTTATTTTTAGTCTTCATGGTTGACAGTGCAAGTTTTAATCCAGTAATCTCCAATACTCAAATTAAAGTTCAAATCATAAAATTCTGATAGGAGTGAAGTAGGATTTAATCATATTCATTTCTTGGAGTTTGTTCTTCTCTGAGAGTGGGTCATAGATTATTCTTTAACAGTCCTTTTTTGGTAAATGTAAAGGAATTTTATATCAATTTTATAGTTATATTAATATGAAAGTTATATATTTGAATTTTGGATATCAAACTAAGTTTCTGGATATTAATGTTTTACATAATGTCTCGAATTGGTCAGTAGGCATAAAAGTAATTTAAAACTTCTTTCCTTCCATTCTGTATGATCTGAATTTCATATTTCTCCTTGAAGTATTGTTTTTGTTATTCCTATCATTTATTTTAATTCTATTCACTCAGAAATTCATGGAAATCTATTGAAAGGTGATTCAGCAGGTACCCTCTGGTGTTACAAATATCAAACGCTTACCTTGGCATGTATGCATTTTTAATTTTGAAAGGCAATTTCCTCCTCTAGTCCCATAACTATTTAAAGGCTTGTTTTCTAATAGATGCAGCTTTAATTTAATCTCCAAGCTCTGTGTAAAAGGAAAAAAAGAAAGAGTTCTGAGGGAGTGAAATGATGGAGTTGTAATTAGAGTTGTTTTTCAACCTTCGATGGCATGCTTGCTTCCACTAATGCTGTAATGACCCTTATCAGCAGGTGCCAACCACAGAACATCACACCTCACGCAGACAATTGAGCAACTGAGAGTGTATAGAAACAACAGTGAGTGTGCAGAAACAGCAGTGCTGTAAAGCAGACAAGTCTGATTCGGCTGGTTATCAAATTCACTCTCCCCACAGCTGTTTGAGATGCTGTGCATGCAGCGGGATTCCATGAACAAACTTGGTTCCATTTCTGAGGCTAACTTGCCCCTTTTGGGCCTAGTAGGTGACTTCCGGATGTTCCTGCCAAAAGCTGTGTTCTTCAGGATCTTAAAATAAATGAGGAAACGCTGAGTCAAAGGCAGGGCTAAAGTCAGAAAAACTCATCTTCCAGCTAATTGCCCATTCGAGGATCATGTGGATGGTAGATCCCGTGGTGGCTATGGTAGAAACAACAGCAACTTGGTGAAAAGAACCCTCATTTCTTTTTCAATGTCTAATATGGTATTGCAATGTCATTAAACCCTTAATAGTTTGTTCTTGTTGCACAAAGGGCTCTCCTGGTGAAAGCAGGATGAATCCCCTGCCGTGCTAGTCCATTACGGAATAAACCATTTCTTGACAGATTGATTTTTTCTACTGCCTTTTACTTACTGCGTTAAAAAAATAAAAAAGGGCTAATGTTGTATCACTCAGGAATACGGATGTATTATCTTGTTACCACGATTTTTTTTTGGTGGGAAAAATGCCATTTTCTGATAATCATCCATTTTGTTCAAGCATTTCTGAAATGTTATTTTTTTAGTAATTAATATAACAACGAGCTTTTTCTCATCGATCATAGTGAATTAAAAATTTAATTTAGTTTCATCTTTAATCTGAGGGCCATGAATACGTTAGGTGGCAAATGAGTAATTCAAATATTTTTAGTTTTGAGAAGTAAAATATTGTTGTATGGTGATGGTTTTAAATGTGTTTTCAATTATCCCAAAATATATTAGAACAGTCCCTCCTGCCATTATTTATTGAGATCTTTAAAAACAATTGAATCATTAAAAATCATTTATAAATAGTAGCAAAACATTATATTCATTTGTTCCGACCAGCTGTGATGGTCTGTGCATTGGCTTTACTTTTTGTTTCTTTCATTTGCAAAGCCAAAGGAGAGCTAGTAGAGCAAAAATGAAAGGATTATAGAGAACAACATTTAAAGAAACTTTTATTCATCTCACATTCATTGAGTACCTAGGAAGTGTTAGGTACCATGATAGGTACTGGACAACTTCTCGAGTAGAACTGAGGATTTAACTCGGGACAGAGCTATACAAAGCAACAAGACAGAGATATACACAGTCTAACTTCATAGTCAGAATATAGTGGAGCAAAGGTTAAAGTAGTTGATGCCTCTTAAGGGATGAAGATGGGAAGTTTAGATAAAAAGCTTCCTAGATTTGCTGCCTGATGCTTAAAAGATGAGGAAGAAAATGAGTTGCTTGGATTTGGAAATTTGGAAAGAGGGCAATGGTACCTTTCTGAGAGTCATTTTAACTGACTCATGAGGAAGGATACTTGAATGCAGGACATGGAAGGCAAGGCAGGCGAGGAAGAGAAATAAGAACAAATACGTGTGTAGTACTTAGTACGTGCCAGGCCCTCCATTAAGCACATCACATACATTGTTGTCTACTGCCTGACTTCAGCTGGGATGTGAGCCCGTGAAGTTCGAGATCTTTGTTTTGTCCACTGATTTACCCAAATGCCTTGAACAGTGCCTGGTGTTTGTTCAATGAATAAATTGACCAGTTAAGAAATCCATTAATAAAAATAGTCCATTCTAATTAATGTGAGGAGTAGACTTTAGGCTCTTAGCTGTGAAAGGAAAGAGGAATAGAGGCAGAAGAATTTTTCTTTTCTTTTTTTGTTTTTCCAAGATGGGAGAGATCTGAGCAAATTTATTTGCTAGGGGAAGAACCTATTAAAGAAGGAGGGTTTAAGTAAGTACGAAGAGAGAATAGTCATGAAACTAGTCCATAGACTTGGAGGAGTTGGGATTTGTTTTATGGGAGGGCTGAAGACCTATCTTCCTCTATGTTCAATCCTGCTTCTGTCCTCTCTTTGTCTTACAGACTTGCCTGGTGGAAATTGGACTTGATCGTTGATTCTTTTGCAAGTTTCACTTAGTACATATTTAGTCTATAATATTAGTGACAATTCAAAGTTATCATGCAAAAAATATGAAAAGTATAAATTTTTATGAAAACTTTTGTTTGTTAATAATTCAGAGATTGCTGAAATATTAAATTGTATCTTTGACCTCCCCAAATATTGCAACACTTTGATCTTCCCAAATATCTCAAGGGATGTGGGAAATTTTTCAGATTTCAGAAAGGTGGGCATCGCTACTTCAGTTGTCATGAAGACAGTTGTTTAAATTCAGAGTGGATCTGACAAGCTTTTGATCTGTGCATTCCATGTCCTGGGATTGTATACTCATTAAAAATGCCTCTCTAGAATACCAGAACTTCAACCAAAACAAAGTCACACCAAATGGAACACATTCATGGTAATAACCAGCTAGGTTTTGTCCTCCATAAAGATTGACTTTTCTAGGAATTCCTTGGAATGAACTTTATCATGGTAAGATTAGAAGGGAGGACTCTATTGGATGTGTGTTTCCAAGAGGCTCAATCTGAATGCAGGTCATCTCGACTTTGGGAGTTCTTGGAAAGATCTGAATTGATTTTAGAGAACAGAATGGTGGCTTTGAATCAAGCAGATCTATATTCGAATCCTCGCTCTGTCAGTTATGAGCTGTGTGGTCTTAGGAGAATTCTATTTCTGTGCCTCTTTTCTTCCCAGTTCTATTAAGAGAATTCTTTCTTCCTTTCCTACTGTTTAAGATTCACTCAAGTGTTCCTTTTTAATAAGGAAAAAAGCATTTATTGGATTTACTTCTATTTAAAATTTAAATTGCCTCAAATGTACAAAAATAGAAAATATTATGAAAAGAATCTACATACTCTTAACACCCATTAAACCATATTTGCCATAAATATGTAAATTTGCCATCTTTTCATCTTTTTAAGAGAGTAAAATGTTACAGATACAGCTAAAATATCCCCCTACCATTCTCTTGATTCCTTCCCCAAAGGTAAGAAATATTCTGAACTTAAGGTTCATTCTTCTCATATAGGTTTATTTTTTAAAAAAATCTCTACTACATATTTGTGTATTCATAAAGATGCATAAATAGTATGGTTCTATGTGTTTTAAAATTTTTACATGAATTGTATAGTATACATTCTTTTGCAATTTGCTTTTTCATCCAACATTATATTTTTTTGAGGTAGATCAAGGTGTTGCATATTATTTCAGAATATGTTTATACCACAGGTAATTTATTCATTTCTCTACTGGCAAAAATTTAGTTTATTTCCTTTTTTTTTCTATTACAAAGAATATTCAATGAACATCTTTGTACTTGTCTCTTTGGTTCTTAACTTGCAAATACTTTTGATAGGACACAAACTCAGGAACTGACCTGGCTCTGTGAAGGACTTAAGGACCAGGGCTTGTCTCTGCAGTTGTTTTGCATGAGAGAGGTCAACTTGGCCAGGCCCTAACCTCTGAACAGAGCCAAAATTTGCAAGGGGCTGAAGGGGAGTGGTGCTGGCTTTCTGTTTTAAGACCATATTGACATTCAAATCAGACAGACTTGATTTCCAGTCTGACTCAGGTCGTTAACTGGTTTTGCAATTTAATCCTTGTGTCTCAGAGCTTCCATCATAAAATGAGGATGGGAATATCTGTCCCCAGGGTGAATTGTGAACGTTAAGTGTGTTGATGTGCGTAGCTGGTTCAGTGTCTGGCAAGAGCTACTGGTTAAATGGAAAGTTACCTAACTATTGGTGTTAACTAGAGGGGTTTCCACAAATGTCAAAAGCAGAACTTGCCTTTGTTTGATGGGGAAGTGTTTGTGGTCTTTAATTCTTCTGAAATTAGAATGTTGTTGGTTACAGCCAAGATGTAATATAAGGCTAATGATTGTTAGTATGGGCTTCTAGTTTTAAAAGTGTTTTCGAAAATAAAATCAGCTTGTCTTCTCCAAGATGATTGTTTTCCACAGTAGATCCTGGTCCTTGAGACGTCCGTTATTCTGTTTCTCCTGGAGGTGAATTTGACAGATTGAGATAAAATGCGAAATCAGTATCATATTGAAACATAGGATACTCTTTGCTTTTTGTATTTTTATCATGGGTTCTTTATGTTTTGAAATAAATTATGGTTACGTAATTATTCTCTCCATGAACCTTAAGACCTTAGGGAAAGAATGCTTAAGTATACTTTTATTAAGGAAAATTCAAACACGTACAACAGTATAGGGAATAGTATAATAAACCCCATGTACCCATAACCCAGCTTCAGCAATTAGCAAGTCATTACAAATCTTGCTTCATCCATACCCTTAGTTTCTATTCCTTCTCTCCCCACAAAATTATTTGCAAGCAAATACCAGATAAATATCACTTCATCTAAGAAATAGCTGAAAAATAAAGACCCCTTATTAAAACAAAACTGCAACACTCTTATGAAATTTAAAGAAATTAATAATTTCCTAATACCCACATTTATTAAGTTAGGATCACATTTCCTCGATGATCTCATAATTCTGTTTTCTTCCCCCATAGTTTGTTTGAATCAGAATCCAATCATAATTGACAAATTAGAGTTTTGTCCTTTTTAGTCTATAGGTTCCCCCTCCTGATCTTTCTTTTTCTATTGAAAACTATTTCTCAAAGAAATTTGTCCTGTAGAGTTTCCCACATTCTATATTTTGCTGAATACATGCCAGTGGTGTTATTTGACATGTTCCTCTCCATTGTATTCCCTATGCACGGGTATTTTGACCAGGTGCCTTGATCAGTTTTGATTTTTTTGGCAAGGATACTTCATAGTTATTCAAGTTGCCTCTCATTTTAGGTATTAGCTACCATCGATGATCATTGCCTAGAGCAGAGGTTGGCAAACTTTTTATGCAAAGGGCCAAATAGTAAATATTTTAGGTTTTGTGTACCATAAGTTCTCTTACAACTGCTCAACATTGCTGTCTGCACAAAAACAGCCATATATATTATGTAAATAAATGGGCATGGCTGTGTTTCAATACAACTTTATGAATGAACACTGAAATTTGAATTTCATATAATTTTTACATATTGTGAAATATTATTCTTCTTTTGATTTTTTTTTAACTACTTAAGAATATAAAAATTATTCGTAGCTCACAGACTAAGTGAAAAACAGTCCTGAGACTGGATCTGGCTAGAGTTTGCCTTTCCCTGGCTAAGAGCCATTGCTTCATTAAGACATTGCAAAATGGTGACATTACAATTCTATATTTCCTTTTCCATTTATTAGCTGAAATAGTTTTATAAATAGGAACCTCCCTCATCAAGTATTTGCTTATCCTGAGTTATAATTCATACAGTATAGTCAAGATAAATGCTTGAGAGAGAGAGTTTTTAAAAAGTTGAAGTAATAATAATATGAGCTATGTGGTGACATTGATCTGTTAGTTTACTGTCAGGACTTAGATTTTAATTGGGTCAGCATATTCAGTTAACTGTCAGGAAATATTTGGCCCATTTCTTGTGGAGGCCAATTAAATTGTCATTAAGAAATAGAGTATGTAAAAATATATTGTCAAACTATTTCTCTGTTATAGATTTTGCTCTCAGGATTTCAAAAATCCTGGGCATTGTGTTAGGTTTCTACTGCTGCTATAAAAAATTACCACAAATTTAGTGGCTTAAAGCAACATGAGTTTGTTTTGTAGTTCAGAAGACTGACACAAGTTTCTCTAGACTAAAAAAAGGTGTTGGCAGGGATGTATTCCTTTCTGTAGTCCCTAGGGGAGAATCCATTTACTTGCCTCTTCCAGCTTCTAGAAGATAGCAACATTCCTTGGCTCCTGGGTCCTGGTTCCTTCCTCTTTCTTCAAAGGCAGCAAAGTTCATCTCCGTGACCCCTGATGGTGTCATCACATTGCTTTCTCCGACCCTCTCTTCTATCTTCCTCTTCCATATTTAAGGCCCTTTATGATTACATTGGACTCACCTGGATAACACAGAGAAATCTCTTTAAGGTCAGATATTAGTAACCTTAATTTCATCTGCAACTTTAGTGCTCCTTTGCCATGTAAAGTAACATATTCACAGGTTTTGTAGATTAGGATGTGGACCTAGTTGAGAAGCATTATTCTACTTATCACAGGCATTAAGATATTGTTTGATTTATTAAATCTTTACTAGACAAAGTTTAGAAGATGATGGTGCAAGATCCTCTCTAAGGTGTCTTTAAATCTGTGAAAAATACACATCTCTTTGGAATGAGATTTTGCTGAAAACAAAGGAACAGAACACATGAGGATTCACTGCATTCTTTTTTCCCCCATTTTCCCTCCCAGCTTTATTGAACTATAATTGACAAATAAAATTTGTATATATTTAAGGTGTAGAATATGATGTTTTACTATAGTATATATTGTGAAATAATTACCACAATCAAGATAATTAACATATCCATCACCTCACATAGTTATCATTTTTGTTTTTGTGGTGAGAACATTTAAGATGTACTCTTTTAGCAAATTTCAAGAATATAATACACTTTTGTCAACTATAGTCATCATGCTGCACATTACATCTCCAGAACTTATTCAGTCTGCAGCCTGAAACTAAGACTCTTGTTTTCTGAGTGTTGAATTTATAGTGATGACCGTAGAAGTGGAAATGACCTTTCCTACCAGTGGATCTTCAGTAGATTTGGGGATGTGAAAGTTTTGTTTTGACATACATTTGAATGAGCACCCACTCTGTATAAGATAAAATCGCAAATGCTACAGGAGAAAGAAATGTGAAAAAGCCTTCTGGAAGACTTACTTATGATGGTAGGAGGGATGAAATTATAATTGGCATATAACATGATATGTTACAAACATAGTGGGTATATATTAGCAATTATAAGTAAGTGATATATTAGGACTATTAGTCATATTATAAGTTACTATAATTACCTTAATTGTATTATTAGTCTGCTAGGAAGCTTGGTAAGAATGGTCAAATGAGTGAGAAAATCAATAGATTGGATCCATGAACAAACAAATGATGGAATTTTCAGTTTTTGATTCACTGAACTGAAGCTATGTAGTTAAAGTAATTTTTTTGGATATCCTTCTTAGCATTTCTATATAGATGTTGCAAAAAAAGCAACTTTTACTGGCTTGTAAATATTTATTGATTTTTTTTCTTCTTAGTGAATGAAAATAATCTTAACTTGAGATTTTGAACTACAGCTACTTTTTCAATAGAGCTCTTACCATTTTTTTTCTGTTATTTGAGGACATCTGATTTTTCGTATAAGTACTTGTCTCCTTTACTCAATAGATAATCATTATAAGAATAGATAATTATTATAAACCACTGTTAATATGAAAGAAAGAAGGAGGAATAATTAGCCCCAAGTGAGGACTTTAGCAATAGATAGCATCTTCAAAATGCTAAGGTCAAATAAGCTGAGAAGTTGAGTCTGTCTTTTTAAAAAACATACCTATTTCTTCTTTTGTATTGAAATATGTTTGACATATAACACTCTAAATTTGTTTTCAAACACATTAACATGATACATTTCTATTTTGTAATATGATCGCTATTAAACAAAACAAATTCTGACCTGAAAAACCAAATTACTGGAAATACAACTGAGGAAGCAGTTATGTCAAAGGAAGTATTATATCTTTAAAACAGTAATTGATAACCATTTTCTAGAGTACCAGATTGTGATTGTCCAAGCCACACGAAATTGGGCAATGAACAATTAAACTATGAAATTTCAGGGAAGCAACGAGTAGATTGTTTTCTCTAAAACATCTGTCACAGAGGATGGAAGACATTCTCTGGTGAAGCTGGGAAATTTCCAAGGTGCATGAGGCCTCTAAATTGGGAGAGTAGAAAGCTAGGGAGTGAGAGGCACCCTGGCCTGAAGTTGCTGTCTTCCTCTCAAAAGTCAGAGGGAGAGATAGATATAAAAGCATACTGATGATAGCATTTGAGGCAGGTGTTCTTGGGTTATGTATCTACAGCAGTCAATTGTACATCTGGGGAATGTTTTGAACTTGAAATTCCAGTGTGTGTTTAGAATTATGGAAAAATAAGCAGATATATTTGTAGGTATACAACTGATGGAGACGCTATGCAGGCAGTTGGCTATGAAAGCTCAGATATTCTGCAGTTGGTTACTAGTGGCTGCAAAGAGGTACCAATGAAGCACAGAACAGGAATCAAAGAAAGCTGAAGACCAGGTCCCTAGCAAGGCAAAAAGACCTAGATGAGGACAAAAGATCTGGACATTGACTCAAGATAGAGACATTTCCCTTTATCATTTCTGACTAAGGTTTTACTGTGGTTGTAGCTCTGTTGTATTACTATTAATTATTACAACTTGTGTATGTGATTAAGTTTAAGGTAATTGGTGACTAAACTCGATTCGTTTTATTCCCTTTTTGTTGTCTCTGTAAAGTCTATCATAAGAGAAACACTTCAGGAAATATTGAGGGAACTGGCAAAATTGGACCTGTCAGACGTTTGTTTTTACCAACACATTGCCCAGTGTGGATGCCCGTTTCAGAATAAAATGTTTCCCATTTGCTTTGACTTTTTATCACAAAGTTGTCCCTTCATGTAAAGACACATTTTGAGCAAAAAAGATAGACTTTTAAATTGCTTTCCTTTGTTCTGAGTTATTGGCAGCCATTTTGTGGGAAATAAATAGGGTTTGTGTTTTTTTTTTGTAATTTATAGAAATATATTTTTGCTTTAGGAAATTGAAATTGATAAAACACGTAGAAATGTCAATAGAAGACTCATCAAATAAATTGGTCTATTTAGTGCCTCAACACTATGAAGCCATGACATAGTTTAAATCAAATATAGTGAATGTGTATACAGAAAAAGAAATGCATAACAACATAAAAAGTTCCAGGTACTATAATTGATGAGATGCAGAAGCATCCTCAGATTCCCTTATAATTTATCCCATCAACTAATATTTATTGAGTGCCTCCTGTGTGCTGGATAGATCTTGTTATGGTCAGAAAAGATGCTTGGTATTATTTTGATCTTCTTAAATTTATTGAGACTTGCTTTGTGGCCTAATATGTGACCAATCCTGGAGACTGTTCCATGTGTATTTGAAAATAATGTGTATTCTGCAGTTTTTGGATGGAATGTTCTGTATATATCTACTGAGTCCATCGGGTCTAATGTATCCTTTCAGGCCAGTGTTTCCTTATTGATCTTCTGTTTGGATGATCTATCCATTGGTGTAAGTGGAGTGTTAAAGTCCCCTACTATTATTGTGTTACAATTTCTCCTTTAATGTCTGTTAAGAATTGCTTTATATATTTAGGTGTTCCTATGTTGGGTGCATAGATATTTACAAGTATTATATCCTCTTCTTGGATTTTTCCCTTTATCATTATGTAGTACCCTTCTTTGTCTCTTGTTGCAGTTTTTCTTTTAAAGTCTATTTTGTCTAAGTATTGCTATCCCCGCTTTCTTTTATTCACCATTTGCATGGAGTATCTTTTTCCATCCTTTCCCTTTCAGTTTGTGAGTGACTTTAGGTCTGAAGTGTATCTCTTGTATGCAGCATATATATGGGTCTTATTTTTTTATCCAGTCAGCCACCCTATGTCTTTTGATTGGAGCATTTAGTCCATTGACATTTAAAGTAGCTATTGATAAATATGTATTTATTGCCATTTTGTTACTTTTTTGTGTGTGTGGATGTTTCGGTAGTTTGTCTATGTTCCTTTCTTCTTCTCTTGCTCTCTTCCCTTGTGGTTTGGTGGCTTTCTTTAGTAAAGAAGTGTGGTCTGGTGACGAGAGAGAAGTTCCTCTGAAAGAAGTTTGATTTCTTTCATCTTACTTATTTGTTTATTTATTATAGGTTTTTGGGTTGTGATTGCCATGAGGTTCCTATGTAATATTCTACATATATAGCAATCTGTATTGAGTAGATAGTCTCTTTAGCTTGACCTCTTTCTAAAAGCTCTACTCTTTTACTCCTCTCCTCCCACATTTTGTTTTTGAAATCATATCTAATCTCTTGTGTGTGTCTATCCATTGCCCTCTTATCATTGAAATAGGTAATTTTAGTACTTTTGTCTTTCAACCTTCATGTTATCTTCATAGGTGGTTGATCTGCTACGTTTACTGTATTTTTGCCTTTACCAGTGATTTTATTGCCTGGTTTTTGGTTTTTTAAAATAATTTCCTTATCCCTATTTGTGCTCTTCTCTTTCCCACTTAAATAAGTCCCTGTAGCGTTTCTTGTGGAACTGGTTTCTTGGTGACAAACTCCTTTAATTTTTGCTTGTCTGGGAAGCTGTTTATCTCTCCTTCCATTTTGAATGAGAATCTTGTATTCTTGGCTGTAGGTTTTTTCCTTTCAGCACTTTAAATAAGTCATGCCATTCTCTTCTAGCCTGTAGGGTTTCAGCTGAGAAGTCCACCGATAGCCGTATGGGCTTTCCTTTGTAAGTCACTTGTTGCCTTTCTCTTGCCACTTTTAGGCTTCTCTCTATCTTTAATTTTGGACATTTTAATTATAATGTGTCTTGGTGTGGGCCTCTTTGGGCTTATCTTGTTTGGTGCCCTCTATGCTTCCTGTACCTGGATGTCTGTTTCCTTCCTTAGGTTAGGAAAGTTTTCAGCTATTATTTCTTCAAATAGATTCTCTGCCCCTTTGTCTCTCTCTTCTCCTTCTGGGACTCCTATAACATGAATGTTACTGTGCTTGATATTGTCCCAGAGTTCTCTTAGACTGTTCTCATTCTTTTTAGTTCTTTTTTCTTTCACCTTTTCAGCTTGGATGGTTTCCTCTAGTCTTTTGTCCAGTTCGCTGATCCCTTCTTCTGTCACTCTGGTATTGAGTCCCTCTAGTGAATTTTTCATTTGCAGTATTGTATTCTTCATTTATGATTGGTTCTTTTTTATATTTTCCCATTCTTTGTTGACATTCTCACTGTGTTCATCCAATCATCTCCCAATATCAGTGAACATCCTTATGAGTTTTTGTTTGAACTCCTGGTCAGGTAGATTGCTTATTTCTGTTTCATTTAGTTCTTTTTGGGGATTTTGTGTTGTTCCGTTGCTTGAAACATATTCCTTTGTCTCCTCATTATCCCTCTTTCTCTGTGCTTATATCTATGTATTGCGTGAGTCAGCTGTATCTCCTGATCTTGGAGAAGTGGCCTTATGTAAGAGACACTTTTTGAGGCCCAGCAGTGTGCTTCTCTCTCGTTACCAGTCCAAATGATCCAGGAATGACCCCTGTGTATGGGCTACTTGTGTCTTTCTGCTGTGGCAGGCTTGCTCTTGCTCCAGGTACCCAGGGAGTCTAGTCTTTCCCTCCCTGGCCGACTGTTTGTAAATCAGGTTTGGGGAGTCCCAGCACCATTGGCTACAAGCTCTAATAGCAACTCCTGTTGCAGTTTTCCTGTCAATTCAGTGGGTACCCAGTGTAGCTGGTTGCTAGGCTCAGGGGCTTACAGTTGCTGTAGACCTCAGGCCTGCAAGTCTCTTGTCAGCTCTCTTAGGAATACAGCTGAGTGGAATTGGCCCTATGCACAGGAGCACCCGATTGTTACAGGCTTTGGAAATTGCAGCCAATACTCTCTGTGGCTGTTTGTGAAGCACAGGTCTTCTGCTACTGATAAGCCCCACCCCCCCACAGGTCCACACACACAGTCAACATAGTCCTGGCCTGTGCACATTTCCCAACCCCCTGGAATGCACCCAGTTGCTCTACTGCAGAGGCCCCCACCTCTCCACCAATGCCCTCCACAGTTCACCTGTTCCTCATACAGGCCCTGCTCCACAGTGGCGGACACACTCACCTGCTTGTAGAGGACCAAGGCACCCAATCTTTGCAGGCTGACAAGTAGCCTGAGGACTTGCTGTTAGGTGGGGCTGGTCCCTGGGGCAGGCTGCCTGCCCTGGCTGAACTGGATTAAATCTGTGCTCTAGTGGGTGTGGCAGACCCCTGGACTAACAGGCCAGGGGAAGAACTCAATGGCGTCTGCCAACGTCTGTGTCAGCACTCCTGTACTAGGTGACAACAATGGCCGCCACCAATGTCTCAGTCTCTGGAGAGGTCTCACCTCTCACCAAAAGGCACCCAGAACCTACCAGGTGCATCTTTTTCACCAAAGGACTGTGCAGCTTTCTTTATGGTGATTTTAGGTTCTCTCTGAGATGGGTGAATTTGTGCATAGACCCTTTAAGAGCTGGGTTTTTTCAGCTTTTATTCGATAGCTTTTCTGGGGTATTCCCTGTTGCAGTTAATAGCCAGTGAAGCCAGGTAGTAGGACATCTCTCAGTTGCACTAAGTCTGAAGGATGCTTATATCAGTATTGGGCTCCCGCTAAGATCCCCACTCCTCCAGGGAGGGCTGCATACCTCAGGGTGGCTCCTGCCCAGTTGGCTGTGAAGCTCCGCTGCTCATGAAGGTAGCTTTTTTCTCTTTAGAAGGAATTTCTGCCTCTTCCACCTCAGTCAAGACTATCCCTTGTTGTAGGAGTTCTTTTTATCCAGTTTTCAGTTTTCTCTCCAGGGTAATTTTTCCAAGAATAGTTGTAACCTGGTTGTGTTCGTGGGAGGAGGTGAGTTCATAGTCTGCCTACACTGCCATCTTGACGAGATCTAAAATAGGGGTTTTTAAGCATTTGAAAGTATTAGATACCCTAGCACTAAACTAAATTAATTTTCTTTAAAAGATAAGCAATAATGATTCAAATTACCAGAGCCTAGGACAAAGTGGGAATGATTTGGGTTACCTACAAAAAGAGTTCATCGTTTAAAAGGTGCATCCAGTTATTGGATGTAACTGTAGAATGCAGTGGTAACAGTAACTAAAACAAGAGCTTAATTCATGTTATGAAGACCACATACTCTGAATGAATAGACTGTGAAAAATGAACACAGACAGAACTGGTGATAAACAATGGCTAAATCCTACTTTTGTCTCATTACCCATTAAGTACAGTTGGGGGAGGGAAAAATTTTTTTGTGACCATACTCTATCTTCTATAACTGATGCCTTTGGGTCCACTGATGGAGACAGATGACCAAGCTGGTATGATAACATCACAGTCCTGCATTAATCTGAGCAGTGAGGTAATTCGCAGGATATTGTATTACCACATAGTTTGTGAATCATACACATTGTAAAACCTTTGGGAAGCTGGGCATTATTTCTTCTTCCTGGGGAAAATGTCTGATTGTGAAACATAACCTTAGATGTACCTAGAGTACAGACTGGTCCTTTGGTTTAGGATCTCGTTTAGGACAAGGATTGTATTTTATTCATCAGCGTATCCCCAAATCTTGCTCAGTGCCTGGCATGTTGCAGAAACTCAGTACCTGTGTATGGAGTAAATGAAAGAACACCATGAAAATGCTCTAGACTTAGATGTTTCATATCCTGGACAGGAAAAGATGAAGAAAGGAGGAAAAATGAGCATTAGTTTGGTATTTTTAAACACTAGGCACTTTCAGTGATCTCTTATGTAATTGTCTCGACATCATTCTGAGGTAGGTTTTATTTGGATGCCCAAAGCACGGATGAAGAAACTAAATTTCGAAGAAGTCAAGTCAGTTTTAACCAAGGTGGCTTGGAAATGGTAGAGAGAGAATTCAAATGCCACAAGTCTTTAATTTTTTTTCAATACTTTACTGACTTGTGAATTAGGGATAAAATGACTAAAAGAGCATAAACAAAGAATATCTATGTCTCTTTCCTCACAAAGGTATTGGTTCTTGGAGGTGGCTTAAAGGTCACTGTGGATGGTGAGACTAAGTCAGGGCAGTACTGAATAATGAAAGCAATGAAATTATATTGTCAGCAGTCCTGCAAAAAAGCTTAGTTCCAGGAATAAACTATTGAGTGGAAAAAGGAAAACATGGTAATTTGTTATTGATGCTACTTCTCTTACTCTTGTTGGGTGAGAATAGGGCAATATAATGGTATTTACATGATTGTAAGACTATTTCTTTTATTATTTTTAATATGTTGAATCATTTACATATCCTTTCAAGTTTTAAATAAACTTGATTATTTCATTTATGTGATGTTAATCAAAACCAGATCTAGGAACCTTTAAATTCAAGTTCAACGTGAGTATGGTTAAATAGGTTCTCTGTGTGTGCGTGCGTGCGTGTGTGTGTGTGGTCTACTTTTAGAAAAATGTGACAAATAAGAGATAAATAAGAGCCTTAACTGGGAGTTTAATTTGAGAGAAAGTAATTACCTTGGTTTGTCCTGAGGTCAGAATGGAGTCAGGCCAATATGCTGTATCTTCAATATCTTCAATTATATTAAAAGGGAATTGGTGTCCATAACAATGACCTTCACCCAAGATGTTGTGCTCAGACATAAGAAAAAGATGGATTTATGTTCAGTGCTTCCTACTTATTAAGGCAAGAAACTGCATTAAGATCAGGAAGAAAGATGTTCAATAACAATGGGTGAAAGAAAATGAGTTGATGATTAACTAGAAAAATCACTTAAAACATCCCTTTTCACAAACTCTCCTATTTAATCTTACTCTGTGTGCACATAAGAAGTACGTGCATATATTTTCACAACCAAGTATGTTTAAAAATCTAATTAGGACATGCTGACTTTTGCTGCAAATCTAAATAATGGTCATAAAATTGAAGAGTTTTCGTTTATTCTTCTCAGGTCTCTGGGATACTGATTGTAGGGCATCACAGTGGTTGTAGGAATATAAGAGAAGCAAAATGTGCCTACCCTCTTCACTTGTTATCGTGAAAAAAGGCAAAACATGAGCATTTGCTGTAGGCTCAGCATTTTGCTAGGCTTTTTTTATATTTATAAAAGTTTTATACTTTGTACATGTTATCTCATTCAGTCCACATGACAACCTGGTCGGGTATGCATCATTCCCATTTTACCAAGTTCCATACCTCCTGGAGTTTATATTCTAGTCAGGGCTGACAGAAGATAAACAAGCAAATAAATATATAATGAGATGTCTAGTGATCATAAGTGCTCTGAGGAAAAATACAGCAAGGCAGGGAGGTAAAGAATGAGAGGGGGCATTATTTTAGCTGGAGGGAAAGCTCCTCTGATCCGATGTCAGAATGAAGGGGGAACAAGCCATGGAGATATGCTGGAAGAACATTCCAGGCAGAGAGAACAGCAAGTACAAGTATCCTGAGGCAGAGGAGTGTTTGAGAATCAAGAAGGCCAAAGACATGAGCAGAGTGAGCCAGGAGAAGAGGAGAAAGAGAGAAAGATTCGAACCCAGGTCTATCTGACTCCAAACCTATGTCCACAATGTTCCCCTTACACCATAAATGGAGGAGATGAGTCACAACTAGAGAATGGCACAGGAAGTTAAAAATAACTCGATAGGGCTGGTACAGTGGTGTAGTGGTTAAGTTTGCATGCTCTGTTCCGGTGGCGTGGGGTTCATGGGTTTGGATCCTGGGCACGGACCTAGCACCACTCCTCAAGCTATTGTGGCAGCATCCCACATAAAGTAGAGGAAGATTGGCACAGATGTTAGCTCAGCAACAATCCTCCTCAAGCACTAAGAGGAAGATTGGCAACAGATGTTAGCTCAGGACCAATCTTCCTCATGAAAACAACTCGAGGCTTTGTGGTATAGACTGTAAATATTGCAGAAAATCAAGAATAGGACAGCAAGTTTTATTGGAGGCAAGATGGCATGGGCTCTTGGGCTTGGGTTCTAAGATACTGGTAAATGTGGATTTGCAGATTCAAACTGCAAAGAGCGGGGATGTGGCAATGTAAATAATAGTTACATACATTGCACTCCATGTCCAGAAACTGTTCTGTGAGGCTTACATATATTGAATCAATTGCTCCTTATAACAACCTCACTGTACCCATTTTACAGATGAGGAAACTAAAGCACAGAGGTATTGAGTAACTTGCCCAGTGTCATGGAGTTTAGGTTTAAAATCATATGTATTCTGAACTCTTAAAAATGGAGGGAATGGAAGAAAATGTAGAGCGATCTTTCTTTCCTTCTTTTTTTTTTCTCACCTATCATTTTCCTGAAATATGGAGCAAAGATTGACAGATGAACTATCAGAAAAGAAATA
The DNA here is from genome assembly GCF_041296235.1 of Equus asinus. NCBI lineage: Eukaryota > Metazoa > Chordata > Mammalia > Perissodactyla > Equidae > Equus > Equus asinus. The sequence goes on from NC_091812.1 coordinate 32,198,420, forward strand.
TTTTATTTTTTTCCCTCTGAAAAATATAGAAGAAATTTGGGAGGAATGAGTTAGGGAGGGTGGTGAAGATACACATTTAGTCAAAATATTTTCTCATCCCAATTTCCCTCTGGCCTATGGTGAAAAGTAATTAACCAATGACGTGCAGTACTGTGCGTATGGTAGGTCCTCAATAAGGAGCCTATTAAATCTGTTTCAAAATGTTCTTTATATTAAACTAAGTCAAGAAGGCAATTATTAAAACCTGGGGCAACTTGATGATTATAATGAATTCAATGTGCTCAAGGGTTAAAAGAAGCCATGAGAGAGTATAAATTTTTGTTATTGCTATTGGGTTTTTTTTTTTTTGCTTGAGTGTTTTGTGTTTTTCACTAAGCGAGACTTTTAGGCTTGTTTCACTTGCAAATTGTCTGCTGAAACATGCCAGAAGCATCAGAGCAAGTAGTTTTAGATTAAATTTGTCAAGCTCTGTAGAGAAACGTCAGTGAGATACAACAAACACCTATCCGGGAATTCTGAAGGAACTCAATGATGAAATAGTAAAACTGTTCATTGAATGCATAACTGATTTTAAACAGCCACTGCATTAGAGAATGGTTCCCAAACTTGCTGGCCATCTGAATCATCTGGGAACTGTTTAAAAACACAGACTACTGGGGCAGACCGGGTGGTATAGTGCTTAAGTTTGCATGCTCTGCTTCTGTGTCCTGGGGTTCGCAGGTTCAGATCCTGGGTGAGAACCTACACAGCTCATCAAGCCATGTTGTGGTGGTGACCCACATACAAAATAGAGGAAGATTGACACCAATGTTAGGTCAGTGTGAGTCTTCCTCAAGTCAAAAAAGAGGAAGATTGGCAACAGATATTAGCTCAGGAGGAATCTTCCTCATCAAAAAAAAAAAAAAAAAACCAGACTACTGGACTGGCCACACCATGCCTGTGGGCTTTCTATCTCCATGGCAAGGTCTGGAAAACTATAATTTGAAAAGATCTCCAGGTTATTAAATGAAAACTCTTATTTGAATACTACTCTTTTAATAACTATTTTCTGCGATGGTGGCTCTCACATTAGGGTATATTGGAATCACCTTGTTCAACCACCCTCCATGGGCCCCACCTTCCAGTGTTTCTAAATAAATAGACCTGAGGCGTGGTCTGAGAATTTGGATTTCTAAGAAGGTCCCACATGTGGCTGCACTGCTGCCGCTGGCCTGGGCATTGCATTTTGAGAGCCACTGACTTGTCAGAACTCCAGAGTAAGACGCGGGAGGCCACAGGATAGGTAAGCATCATCACTTTCATGAATAGCATATGGAAGTCTCCATGATACAGGATAGATTCATTGCCTGTTAAGAAAAAAATTATAGTGCATAAGGCAACATTATTGCTCTAAAGTGTATTCAGTCGATTTGGTTGTTTGTGGTTTTAGTGGGTTTGTAAATAATGGGCTAACCAGGGCAATATAATTTATGAAACAAAGCCTTTGATTGGATTCTAAACTAAGAGTGTCTAAAATAATCTAGTTTCATGGGATTGCAAAAAGTGGAGGTGGGAAGCTAATCTTTTATTCAAGGATGAGGTCAGATTTAATGACGGACATAAAAAGGAGATAAGCAGACATTTCTCAAGACAGTGAAAACAAAATAGTGAATTGTCTCTGGGATTAGGTCTGGAAACTTCTTTTCCTTAACACTAGTAAATGGCTTACAACTGTGAATACAGTAGTAAATCACTCAGTGTACTTAGAATTTAAATTCTCCCGAGTAAGAAAATGTCAAGCTAGTAGGAATAAATGTAGGCAGCTCTTCACAACAAAACCTGTGTTATAGTCAGGAGCAGCTGCATAATTTGTGGGTCCCAGTGCAAAATGAAAATGCAAGGCTCCTGTTCCAAAGTGATTAAGATTTCAAGACAGCAACAGGACAACATTAAACAAAAGGTGGGGCCCTCTGCACCTAACTGGGTCTCGCCCCGTGAAGCCAGCTCTGGGTGGAATCAAAAAGGGCCCCAAAGATGTGGAGTTAGTGCTAGATTTGAATTCCATCCCTGACACTCTGTATCTTCATGAGCAACATTCTTTTGCTCCATAGTTTCTTGGTATGTGCAGTTTGCCGAATAATCCTTACTTTGAAAATTTATTGGGGAAAACGAGTTAGGTAATATGTGAAAGTCCCTATGGTAGAGCATTGCATAGGGCAGACAATAATAATAAAAAGCAAATCCTAAATAAAAGAAAAAGTTGGCAGGGATGGAGAGATTATTGATCTCCCCACTATAAGTGTGCCATTTTTCATATTCTTATAAATCTGACTAAGTCATTAAAGAAATGTTTGTTGATTGCTCGTAAAGTGCTAGGCAGTGTCCTAGGTACTGAGCTCACCACTGTGTTTGTGCAGGTCACAGTCTAGTGGGAGACACAGCCAAGAGAACATAACTGTAAAGTACAAAGTAGAATGGAAGAAAATAACTGGCACAGGGGTACACTTGTGGAGGGAGGCCAGGGAAAGCTTCTCCAAAGAGGTGACATTTAAACTGCTACAATCTAAAAGTGGTGGAAAATCTGGTTACAGGAAGAGTGTTCCAGTTAGAGAGAGCAGCACATGCAAAGCCTCCTAAACAGGAAAGACTTTGGTGTATTTGAGGAACTAAAAGAAGACTAGTTGGCTGCAGCCAGAGAATGAGATAGAGCTAGGAGGTGAAATCGGAGAGGAGTGTAGGGCCAGATTATGTAGCCCCTTGTCGGTCAAAGTAAGAAGTCTGGATTTTATTCTAATCATGGTGGGAAACCACTAAAGAGTTGTAAGCAGGGAATGATGTGAGCTGATAGATATTGCTAAAGTCTCTCCAGGTGCTTTGTAGAGAATAGTTGGAAGAAGGACAAGAGAGGAAGTGAGAGGCTATTGTGGAAAACCTGGTGAGAAATGATGACGGCCTGGACCAGGTTGGTGGCAGTGGCAGTAGGAAGAAATTGTTTGATTTTTCTAATGTATTTTGGTGGTGGGAACCAAAGTTGGGATGCGTATGAGTGGAGAGACAGGTGAATCAAGAATGGATCCCAGGTTTCTGGCTTGGGCAACTGGGTGGATGGTAATATTCACAGAAATCATGAAGACATGGAAGAAAACAGGCTTTGGAGGAAAGTGAAAAGTCTGGTCTTGAACATGCTGATTTGGAGATGGTGGTGTCAAGTTGACTAGTTGAGTATATGTGACTAGAGTCCAGAGGAGAGGTCAAAGTTGGAGAGAATCTGGGTGTTAGCAGTTTATAGACAGTATGAAAGCCTTGGGAATGAATGAAGTTAATTAGGATCACTGTGCATAGAGAGATGACAAGGGGTGCAGGAAAGAACTCTGTGGATCTGTTTAGTAAAGGGCCATCAAGGAAACAGAGAAGGAACAACCAGAGACATATGTAGGTAATTATGTCACAGAGGCCAAGAGAGATCAGTCTTTCAGGAAAGAAGGGACCAAGAGGGTTGAACGCTGCTGAGATAGGTCAAGAAAGATGAGGATACTAAAGAGGTCAATGTATTTGGCAATTTAGATTCTTCACAAGTTTGCCAAGAGCAGTTTTGTTACAGTAAGGAGGATGGAAGCCAGATTGGAGTAGGCTGAGGACTGAGGTGAGGTAGAGGAGACAGTGTGTGTACTTGATATTTTGAGAAGTTTAATGTACCAGAGAGCACAAAGAATGGAATGGACACCTGGGAGGGCATATGCAGTCAAGGTAATATTTTTCTTTTAAGAGAACAGTACCAGGGCCTGTTTGTGTGCTGACAGGAGTGATACCACGTAGAGGGAGAGGAAGATGATGGAAAAGAGAAGGGACATCTGTAAAATCCAGTTACAGAGAAGGCTAAGGGGATCTATAAAATAAAATTATGCAGGAAAGCAGAGTGACTCGCTGAGAATAAGAGGACACTAGGGTAAACCTATCTCTGTCAATGATATTTGAACTATGTCCTGCCTTATGATATGGCTTATATTTGAGTTATTTAACCTGTTGTGTTTACTTATTCTTTGTTTCTCTCCTTGGCTTGCCAGCTTCCACAGGGAGAAAACACGTCTAATTTACCTGACACCCAGCACAGTGACTTGGCATAAGTGTCCAAATGAGTTTCCTGAAATCTTGTAGTAGAAAAGAAAATATGGCAGATCTCTTAAAAGAGTTAGTAGATGGTTTGCTGTCAGGGGCAAAATGGCAGTCTCTGAATAGTATATGAATACATGCAAATCAGACCTAGGGTTACTGAATTGGGGCATAAAACAGTGAAGAAATGAGATTCCTTTGCAGAAGACTGTGCGCTGAATTATCTGAAAGGAACCTCACGACGATGTAAAGTTGTTGGTAGTCTATAAGGCATCCTTAAGAATCCAGATGATTTGAGCTCTGGGTGGAAACCAGAAGGCAGATCTTGGACAATAGGAGAACTGCTGAGCGGTGCTCACCGTGATTGGGAGCGCTCCAGGTGTCGAAGCTTAGCCAGCCTAAGTTCATTCGGCCCCTTTTGTCAACTTGTCCCAGACAAGGTGGGAACATTACTGGATTTGGAAGAAAGGCAGATGAAGGAAGTAGATTAGTCACATGAAGCCTTGGCTGACATTTTAATTTTAGCCTCATTAAGAAAATATTGCTTCTCTGGGTTATGAAATTGGGAACTGAGGCTAAGATTTAGGAAGAAATAAACTGGCAGAAATAGCAGAGAAACCTTATTAAATGGATTAGGCAAAACTGTCACCCCTCTATAATGTTAATATCCTGGATCATCTTTTTAGACTTCTTAAGTTTCATAGCCAAAAATGGTATAATGTACACTGTTTTTTTATTTCTAGAAGAACATGATAATGTTTTCTATCCACAAAGATTCATTAATGAACATAAAATATTGAGAGAAAATAAACTTAAACTTTCATGGTGCCAGGCTTTAGTTCTGGAAGGCTGTTTCGTAGAGAATGGTGACAGTAAATTACTCTGAGAAAACAAAGGAATGGTTACTCAGAAAATGCCAGTTTCTTCATTTCTTAGATGGTATGTTTCTTTCCCCAGTATTCTGGTCACATTCCCAAATAGTCTTAAAAGGATGAATCTTCAAAACAAACATGGCAAATTTTGATTGCTTTTCAAAGGGTAGTTCATAAAAAAGAAAATGTCCTATTTAAGGATTCTTCTGGCCATCTTCATTGGATCGTTCCTGTTTATTTCTTATAATGCTTTCAGTTCAAAGTTATCTGTCAAAGTGCAAATCTGCTACAGACATGAGAAGTGAATTTCATGTTAATGAAAATGACTTGTTCACAGCAGGGAGTGGAGTGTGACTCCAGGTTTTTTGCTCTGGTGAGCAAGTGTGGTAGACTGAAATGAAAGTGCTGGGAACTGAGCAAAACTGTTAATAATAATTTAGGGGATTGTAGTAGAATACATGGGTTCAATTTGCTGGGCTGAGATTTACCCAGCAGGTTTTGCTCTGTAGATATTGCATCTTGACGTGGTAATAGCAATGTATGGAGCTCTTCAAAGGTCACCTCCTCACTAGGTGTGTGTGGTGACCTGATAAAGTCAAAGGTTTAAGAATTATTCTTCAATCTCCACTGAACAAAAAGGTATCTGAGTTGCTATAATATATAGTTGTCTCAAAGTTTCAGAGATACTGGAAAGTATCAAATAATGTATATGTTTTAATTATCAGCTGAATAATTTTCAAAAGCTATTTCTAAGAAACATAGCAATATGACGTGGGTTCAGCCAAATGTGTCTCTTTTGAAGTCCCTGTTAATTTCAGTGATCATGGAAATATTTTTAGCTCATTTGGAAATCTTTGGAGGTACACTACTAGAAAAATTTAGCCAATTATGTTATCTGTAAAGTGTAAAGGGGCAGTGATTTTCAAACTATTTTTGGTGAAACCCTAGGTCTTCATTAAAATGTCTCCTGGGATTCCTTGGGAAACTAGGCATGTGGTCGTAACCCTTTGCCAGTAGGCCTTAATCCAGTAGTGAATAGACACTGAGGGGTCTCAAAGGCAGAAGGGTCCTCCAAGTCAAAAGGGTAGAAAACCATTGCCCTAAATAATACATGCAGATGGCAATGCTTGCTGTGAGTTTTGATTTATAACTCTATGGATAATGTCACATTTCCCATCAGCATCTAAGATACTGATTCCTTTTGCCATATTTTCCTTTCAGTACAATGTCAGAATGGTCACGGTTCCTTCCTAAGTTGGTAGTTGTGTTATCATTCTTCTGTGATATTTGCTACATTACTCCCTTCAGAGTACATGCTTTACACCTTTGCTCTAAACATCATCCTGAAAGAAGGAGCGGATTACATAAAACAAATTCATTCGTAGTTGTTAGATGGCTCTTTAAGGGAGGAAGTGGTCAATAGAGAAAATCCACGTAGCCTTCCTGTCTTTAAGGTTTTTCTTCAGTCACACCTCTAATTCTCTCCTTTTCCTGTTTCCTTCTTTCCACCCACACCACACACCTTATGATGTCTCAAATTCTGAGTTTTCTCTTCCTGGAGAGCAACGTGACACAAAGAGATTAGCTAATGTTTATGAAAGTTTTTTTTTTCCTTAAAGTTTGGCACCAGAGCTAACATCTGCTGCCAATCTTCTTCTCTTTTTCTTTTCCTTTTTCTCCCCAAAGCCCTCCAGTACATAGATGCATATTCTAGTTGTGAGTGCCTCTGGTTGTGGCATGTGGGATGCTGCCTCAGCATGGCCTGATGGGTGGTGCCATGTCCGCACCCAGGATCCAAACCGGCAAAACCCTGGGCCACCAAAGTGGAATGCGCGAACTTAACCACTGGCCCACGGCGCCGGCCCTATGAAGGGTTTAAATATGAAAATTGTTATTTAAAATGATGTGTAATGGAATATTTTAAATGTAAGAATGTATAACCAATTGGACTGGGGTTGGTTGATGATTAATAACATAATTTATAATTTGATTTAAAAGAGTAGTTTTGCTGGATTTCATTGAATGAACCTCAGTAAGTTTGCTGTTCAAAGAGTGTCAGAAATATACCTGAAATATGCATCTGAACCAAGATATGGGCGTAGTTGTCACTATTCTGACCTTTTTTGTAGAACAGAAATCATTAGTCTGACTTTTACTATGGGAAGGAAATAAGCCAAATTGAGATTATTTGTATCAGAAATATTTTTTTTTTTTAAAGATTTTATTTCTTTCCTTTTTCTCCCCAAAGCCCCACGGTACATAGTTGTATATTCTTTGTTGTGGGTCTTTCTAGTTGTGGCATGTGGGACGCTGCCTCAGCGTGGTCCGACGAGCAGTGCCATGTCCGCGCCCAGGATTCGAACCAACGAAACACTGGGCTGCCTGCAGCGGAGCGCGCAAACTCAACCACTCGGCCACGGGGCCAGCCCCCTGTATCAGAAATTTTTTAATAGTGTATTTCAACTTTTTTTTACTGTGGCAAAATATACATAGCATAAAACTTACCGTCTTACCATTTTTAAGTGTTCAGTTCAATGGCATTAACTACGTTCACATCGTTGCATTCACCTTGTTGTTATTTCAGAACTTTTAAGGAAACATGTTCTGAGATATGTATTTCTGGTTACAAATTTTTATTGCAAATGTTTTGATTTTTCTCTTTTACTGTTACTTACCCAATTATGAAAACTGAACTAAGAGAATTCAAAGATTTATGGCCAAAAGAAATTAACTGACTTGATAGCTGACTGATTTTTCAACTTGCTCAGGAATAAATTATCTCAGAACTCTTTTCCTCAGGCTACCAATTTGCAAACAAACAAAAATTCCACTTGAAAATATGGTCTCTTCTGCACATTGGAATACATTTCTCAATCTTGAAACATCAGAACAGTCATTTGATTTCTGGATCCTTTGGGGGGAAAATTTTGCTTTTTAATGCAATAAAAGGTCTTCACACATTACTACCACTATAAATAATTATTGTACTGCAGAAATCCTATCAACAAGGCCTTTTGTGTTTACTAGTCCTGCAAGTTATTTTGGAAGAAAAATTGCTCTAGGAAGCAGATGCTACATTAGGATGAGCAAAACCCATAAAAGTTCTGATGTTTTACATTTTATGATGGCTTTTTAGTTTTATTTTCCTCAGGTTTATATCCAAAATACTACTATGTGTTTTCATACTTCCCCTGCAGGTTCATATCATTGGAATGAAATGTTCACATTTGCTAGGTGCCTTATGGTTTTCAAAGCTCTTGTGTACATATACTGCATTGTTAGAGCCTTTTAGGAATCCTTTTAAGTTGAGGAGGAGGGGCCGTTCTCAGTGGAGTTTTATAGATTGAGATATTTACCTTCCCTGAGGTCATTAGTGGAGATTGATTAGTTCCTGACTGCTCAGGTCCTTTTTCTTTTCCTAACGACAGGCAAATACTCCTTCACCCTAGATATAGTCAGCTAGGGCTATAGTGAGGGGCCCACCAATACCAGGTCATGGGGGCAGGTATGAGACCTAAAGCACAGGCAGCCAGTGGTTCCCTTTTAGGAAGGTGAATAATGAGGCTGCTCGTGGTTGCCTTCCATGCCATCTCAACAGATGTGTGTCTTGATGAGATTGTTTCTTCTGAGAATTGCTGAACTTCCAGCTTCCTCAATCTAGAATTGCCTTGTTTTCTATCTTTCCCAGGTTCTCAGACCCCCTGGAGATACTGGGAGTCCCTGATATTCTTTCAATAAATTCCCTTTTGTTTGAGTTTGCTGGAATCTACTTCTGCTGCTTGCCACCCAAAAGCTAACACAAGACCATTCACCCTGCGGGTATGGTGGAAGTTGGTTCTTTCCTGGATCTAGATATTCCAGGGCTCCTACGTTCCATTATGCTGCTAACAATTGCTGGTTCTTTTAAAACAGACAATTAAAGCTGAATTAAAAGCAACAATTTCTCATTCTTTTAAAAAGTGATTTCCAATTGCTTTAATATTTATCCCCATTTCTTTTCCCCTTTTCCATATGTCCTTCTTACCATAGAAAGGTTTTTAGTCTTTTTAAAAACTTAAATTTTAAAACTTGATTCTTTTTATTTTTCTTCAGGTGTTTTGCTAGTGACAGAGCATGAAAAAGAGAAACAGTTTATCAAGTACAGGCAAATCATTTGTTTTAAGAGAAAATAGTAAATAACTTTTGAGGTAAGTCAGTTGTGGTTAGAGATGGATGTTAAGTTGTTTGTTAGGCTCTTGGAGTAATCTTATCTCCTCTTTCACTATAAAGTCATTTTCTCAGAAATAGAATACTTCTAGTTTGGAAGTCTGTGTGAGATAGTGGGTCCAGCCTGCTGTGTCCTTGAATATTTCCATTTTGTTGGCACTTTACTTTTTTTATACCCTCCTCAGATGTCTGTTTCCAATACTTGTTTCTGGTAGATTCTTTATCCACTAACTTGGATTAGGACACTAATCATAGAATTATGAGATTATACTTTGGAATACCAACAGTCATTCATTCAGTTACTATTTACTGAGCACCCACGGGGCAAGCACTATGTTAGAGTGTGGGTATATATCTTTCAGCAAAACGGACAGTCACAATTCTCCAAAAGATTTAAATAGGGACTTCACAAAGGAAGGTACATAAGTAGCCAATAAACACATGGAAAGATGCTCAATATCATTAGTTTATCAGGGGAATGCAAATTAAAACCACAGTGAGATACTATGATACACAAAATAGAATGGCTAAAATTAAAAAGATTGACAATACCCAGTGTTGCCAAGGGTGTAGAGCAATTGAAACTCTCATATATTATCAGGGAGAATATAAACAGGCACATACACTTCAGCAAATAGTTCGACAGTTTCTCATAAAATTTAAACACGTACTTAGCATATAGCTCTGTGGTTCCCACGAAAATATATGACCACACAAATGCTGTCACATGGATGTTCATAGCAGCTTTATCTGTAACAGCCCCAACTTGGAAATACCCCAAATGTCTATTAATAGGTGAATGAATAAACAAATTGTGGTCTATCCATGCAATGGAATACTCAGCAATAAAGAGCAATGAACTGCTGCTACAGTAGTCCCCCCTTATCCGAGATTTCGCTTTCTGTGCGTGGTCAACTGCGATCCAGAAGCACATGATCCTCCCTCTGACCTATGGTCAGAAGGTCAGTGGTAGCTTAATGCTATGTCACAGTGCCTACATCATCCACCTCGCTTCATCTCAACACGTAGGCACTGTAGCATCTCATATTGTCAAAAGAAGAAGGATGAGTACAGTACAATAAGATATTTTGAGAGACAGAAACCACAGTCATAACTTATTGCAGTATATTGTTAAAATTGTTCTATTTTATTATTTTTAATCTCTTACTGTGCCTAATTTATAAATTACACTTTATCATAGCTATGTATATATATAGGAAAAAACATAGTATATATAGGGTTCAGTACTATCTGCAGGTTCAGGCATCCACTGGGGGTCTTGGAACGTATGCCCCATGGATAAAGGGGACTACTGAACATACAACTGCCTGGTTAAATCCTCAAAATATGCTAAGCAAAAGAAATCAGGCACAAAAGAGGACATATAGTTTGATTCCATTTATGTGAACCTCCAGACAAAAACTGTCTAATCTAGAGCAACAGCAGATCACTGGTTGCCTAGGGCTGGCATATGTGTTAAATTGGCTGGGAGGGGCACATAAAAACTTTTTGGGGTGATAGAAATGTTCTATATGTTATGGTGGTAATTTTACAGATATATAATTTGGTTAAAACTCATTGAAATGTACATTTAAAATGTGCACTTTTTATTGTGTGTAAATTATACCTCAGGGGCCGACCTGGTGGCACAGCAGTTAAGGTCACACGTTGCACTTCTTGGCGGCCCGGGGTTCACCAGTTCAGATCCCGCGTGCGGACATGGTACCGCTTGGCAAAAGCCATGCTGTGGTAGGCGTCCCACATATAAAGTAGAGGAAGATGGGCATGGATGTTAGCTCAGGGCCAGTCTCCCTCAGCAAAAAGAGGAGGATTGGCAGTAGTTAGCTCAGGGCTAATCTTCCTCAAATGAAAAAAAATTATACCTCAATAATATTGGAAAAAATAGAGGGATACTGCCCTTAAAAGACTTTTTATTTTATAAGTCATATCTGAAATAGATTGTAATTAAACTGGAAATATCATAAGGCACTTAATGGTTATATTTTTAAAGAGTATAGTGCTTTTTTTGAGAATTTTAAATAAAAATTCCCATCTACTTACAATCATATAGGATGGGGAATTTATCCAAGAAACCAAATATATTTTCTACTTATGATAAACAATATTTTATTTTAATCATGGAACAAGAGTTAATAAACAATACTTTGATTCTGTAGGTAAAATGACTAGGTCCTTTTTTTCTTTATGAAATTAAATCAAATTAAAAATTCCTCTATTGGGAAGGACAATTCTCAGTTACTGTCAACTAATGGAAAGTAATAACTTATCAAAAATCAGTGGGATATTATAACAGGATTATTGAAAAATGTGTTTTCCCAGAGCCTCAGGCAATGGTAGAAAATTCGATATACTTCTACCATCCATTCTTTTAATGCAATTTCAGAGTAAGTTTTTTGGAAATAATCTTTTCACGTTCCTTCAAATTTTTACTTACTATTTTTTGGTGTTTGTAGTATGCAAAAATCCTTGCATTGTCAATCTAGAGAGGCTTTTAGAGAGAAGACCTCGAAGAATCTCTTAGATAGCCGTTCAGGGGGCGGGGGGCGGGGGGTGGGGGATAGAAGACTCTCGCAGTGAGGCAGCAACAGAAGGGAGGTGAGGCATTTTGTAAGCCGGACTCCATCAATTTCCACCTTACAAGTTTAATAGCCATACATAGCAGCTGAGGTTTATAATTTCTTCAAGTCTGTTTGCAACGTTTTTTGATAGTTCTGAAATTTACTTGAGGGTTTACCTCCTTAAAATCAGTATCCCCCCTCTGTACTGCTTCTATCTATAAAATATGAAAAGACAGTCTCTTATGAGGTTGTTTTTAACAAGTCTAGATAACCCAAAAAATAAATTTATATGTATTTGAAGAATAATAATCAGACTACTATACTCTATTGAAACTTAATCATGACTGTGTTTGTTTCCGGCGTCGAATATAACAGCCACAAGCTGGGTGGCTTAAATCAACAGGAATGTATTCTGTCATGGTTCTGGAGGCTGGAAGTCTGAAATTAGTGTTACTGGCTGAAATCAAGGTGTTAACAGGGCCGCGCTCCCTGCGAAGGCTTTAGGGGAGGTCTGTTCCTTATCTCTTCCAGCTCCTGGTGGCTTTCTGCATTCCTTGGCTTATCATCACATCACTCCAATCTCAGGCTCCATCGTAGTGTTTTCTTCTCCTCCTCTGTCTGGTCAAATTTCCCTCTGCCTCTCTCTGATAAGAACACATGTGTTTTCAATAGGGCCCACCCAGATAATCTTCCCGTCTCAAGATCCTTAACTCAGTCACAACCACAAAGACCCTTTTGTCAAATAAGGTAACATTTATAAGTTCGGAGAGCAATTTGGACCTTATATCGTTGGGCGTGGTTATTCAGGCTACTACGAAGACGTAAACAATGAAGATTTCTATTTTAATTGCATTGCTCTTTTTCCTATCACTTCAAAGCACATATGGTCTTTCCTACACATTTTGTAGCTTAAATATATTACTTATTTATTTACTCCAAAAAAGACTGAGTACTTCTGTTGTATAAGACACTGTCTGCTCTCATTCACAATAATCAGAGGAATCTTGAGTTTGCTTCGTAAGTTAGTACCTCGTCTCTCCAGTACAATAGTAAAGATTTGAGCACGAGAACTATGTGCATATTATGCCATATATTGTGCACCTGAGAATTTCCCTGACAATGCAAATTTAGAACATTCAGTCGTGGTGTTAACCAGTGAATCCATTACACGCTATAGTTTTTATTTAGAAAATGCCATTGCCATATACAGACCACCTGACAGAGTATGCCTTTTAAAAGTATCTATTCAAGAGAATGGTGGCATTTCCATTCTTTCAAGCTAGTTCACTATATCCCACTTCTATTTTTCCCTTTGTGAAAGGAAGTAAAAAGGTAATCAATGAATAAGCTGTTAAGAGAGTGGCAATATCAAGTCTGTTTCACCACATAAAATTATGACAGCCTATTATTGTTGTGATGGACTGGTTCTGGTAATAAGGCATTGATGTAGGAAAAAAAAATCCATCATATTAAAATTTCATTTCTATGGTCTCACTCAGATGCTGGCGTCTGCCCTCAAATAGTATTATCTTTTTTCATCTTAATAATGTCTTTCAGCTTTGTAGACCAAAGAGTTTGCAGCTTGTGTGTGACAGCTTAGAGCTACCCTATGCATGGTATGCAGAATGGAACTACAACAATTCCCATACAATGGTACAAATTAAATTTGACTTTTACATAGCACAATTAAAAGGTTATATTTAAGTTTAGACTTGTGAATATTACAAAGCAAAGAGTCATTGTTGAGAAGCCATTTTGAGAGTAGTGTCCATAGATGTGGTGTGGGGAAGTACGGAAGAGAGTGAAAATGAGCAGACAGTACACAAGCCAGTGAGGAGATACACGTGCCCAGTAAATACTCTTATTCATCTGCTGAACAAATATAAAGACTGTACAATATTGAGAGGCTTGTTAAGGGTGTAGTTTTGGGGACCTGAGCACATGTATACAAATCACGTTGCAGCAATTTACTAATTTTATGAGCTTGAGAAGGTTATTTAATCTCAGCTACCCAAGTCTATTTTCTTTTCATCTGTAAAAACGGATAGTAATAGAAACTAGCTCATAATTTTGAGCATTAAATCAGATGAACTGTATAAAGCACTTAGTTCTGGCACATACTAAATGTTCAATCAGATGAATTATTATTGATTTTCAGGTTCTGAACTAGATATAAAATCGTATAGGAGAAAACAGCCAGTTTGATGAATTTAAGCCACCGCTCCATCCAAAATAATAAGTGGGCTGTACTCAATGGATATAGTCAATAAAACTCAATAAAAGTTTTTCCTTCAATATGGATCAGAGCCTCTTCGGAACCCCCGACACCGGCCCTTGAATCCCCCATATCAAACCTCATCATTGCTCTAAAGCTGTACCCCTAAAGTCTGACTTCTGACTCCAGACCACTTGGCTGTCTTTGAGTTCAGTCCTTAATCCCTCAAGCAATACCATCACTTTCATTTTCTAAAAGGACTCAATACCCTAAAACAAAGTTCCCTAATCCAGTGGAAACCACTTGTTATGGTTCATAGAGGCAGTGACTCGGATGACATGACTGTAACAAAAGTGGCAGAATAAAGGAAAGAAGTGTCTTTGGGTTGGGTCAATTCCAGGTCCCTCTAAATCCCTGGAGAAGTTTTAGCTACCTTCATTTTTCTTCATGGACAGAATTTCCATTGTCTCTATCAAAAAGAAAAAAAGACTAATTTGTGCTTAGTGTGTGCACCGTATTTTTCTCCTGGTAATCTGAGATAAATGGTTTCCCTATTTAGGAAGCCTGGCCTGGCTAAATGCTGAGGTTGGCAAAGTTGAACTAGGTTAAGTTTCAGACATTTTCTTCCCTTGGAGCTCCCCCTTTCCGAACAGACTGTCCTCTTATTCCTGGAGGAAAATTTTGGTCAACTTTTAATTTACCTATTTCTTTTCTAATTTAATTTACCTATTTCTTTTCTTTTCTATAGACTTCTATAGTATCTCTATAGACAGAGACTATATCGTGCTCTTTCTTGCATTGCTCTGCATTCATCTCTTTATTCGTTCTTTCATTCAACAAATATTTATCAAGCACTCCCTATATGCTAGGAATTGTGCTAAGGCACTGGAATACAACCATAAACAAAGTAGACAGGGTTGGATCTTTTCATAAAGGGAGCTATTTACCAACTTCTTATTGTTTTTTAAAAATAATACTATATTAAATGATGGAAGCTTTATCTTTATTTTTCTAGTTTTATTCTGTTGCCTTTGAGTGTTTATGCACTTAGATGTGAAGGAAGAATAGGTATGTAGATGTTGTCTTAGCCTTTGGCATCTTTTAAGATATATTTTCATCTTGAATATGTGTTAGTTGTCACCTGCCAAATATTAATTACTGTTCTTTGAAGCAGCCCTGGTACAGGGAATAAAGACAAATAGAGTTGATAATTTCACACAGCACCATGAAAAAGAGAGCCATTAGGAGGAGATGAAATTCAGAAAATGACATATTTGTTATAGAGCAATTAAAATTAGATCTCAATATGTAAAAAACAAGCAAACAAAAATGTTCCATCAGAACTCTCTGGACTTATAATGGTAGAGTGGTTTAAGCTCACTTTTGTCCTCCTCTCATGTTCCTAAAGGAAAAGACACACATCTCTTTGTACAACATTAACAAAAAGGAAAAATATCCATGTACATGGCTGAAGTTTCAGAATAAGATCTTGTTTATGTGAAAAGAAAACCTACCAATTATCTGGTAGTGTTGAAATATCTTTGTGAGCTGGGGGAGAGTGAGGGCAGCTGGTATGTGTCTGTAGCTAAGCCACACCCAACATCTAATGATCATTTTTACCATTTCCTAAATTCCTGGAATTTGGCACAGGGGGAAAGATCTTGTTTCTTTTCAACTTTGTATATCCCATTGAGCACAGGACAGGGCCGTACATACCGTAGGTGAGGAAGTGTTAAATTCTAATAGACTCAGAATGAAGTTGTTTTTATATGATGGTAGAATCTATGAAGACAGTCAGACAAGGAGTAATTATCGCTTCATTTACCAGTCAACATATTTACTGGTAATTAGTATGAGACAAGAAAGATACAAGATGTTGAGGATGTGAAGTTAAATGAAACAGAATCCCTGATTTAGAGGTACTCACAGTTTAAGTGTGACCCATGCATGTTAATATAATAAAATGTGGGAATACCAAAATGTAGATATGTACAAAGCGCTACACGAACTAGAGGGGTCATGGACCAGTGCTGCCTGGAGAAGTTAGAGAGGGCCTTCAAAGCACAGGAGATACTGGGTTTAGATCTAGAGAGGTTTGCTAGGTATCAAACAAGACAAGGGAAGATGAGCCCGGTTTGTGGGGAAGAGGCAGAAATTGAGGCAGGGAAGTTAGATGGAGGCGAGGTAGGGATGGGTCTGTGTGTGTTGAAGTTCAGACTTTGTTCTCCATGCAAGGGGAAGCCATTGGGGGTTGAAAGACCAGGGACGTCATCTTAAGATGCCATCAGTCGCTTTTGAGAATTGGCTGGAGGGAAGAAAAGCTTGGAGGCAGCAACAGCAGTCAGAAGGTGATAGCACCAGTTCAATTAAGAGATGACGAGGGTCTGCCTGATATAAGACAGAGGGACAAGAAAGGAGAGGAGAGATTTAAGATTTTGTAAGATAGGTTTGAGAGAAAATGGCGATGAATTGAATTGTACAAAAGGGAGAGATGAAAGATAAGTAAGAAAAAGGCATCTGGGATTATTTCAAATCCTAAAAAGATTCCCATGTTATGCTATGCTGTTCAAGTGGAAATTCATCTGATTAAGGTTGATCTTAGCTAAATTCATTTCCTAATGAAAATCTATTAATACAACAAACAATTATTAAACTGTTTATTTCTGCTATGTGTTGGATGCATGTTTCTCCTTTAAAAATTCAGTGACAATAACTCGCATTATTGAGCTGCAGCTTTGTGTCAGGCATGGTGCTAAGCACTTAGATGTTTCTAGCATCCTCAGAGTCACCCTGGGGTGTGTTATTATGGTCCTCATTTTGCAAATGAGGATGCTAAGGTTCTGAATAACCGATTTCCTGTGTAACTTGCTGAACTTGTCAGAGGTTTACCAGGAGAACAAAAATTGGACATTTCTGACTCTAAAACCCTCTTCTTTTCATTATCTTACTCTGCCTCCTTATGTCAGAATTTCATATACCCAGCGTTTTTAGGATTTTGAAGGGAGAAATATTCCTAATTGGTCATTAAGAAACACCGACTTGTTGACATCCTCTGAATTACTTTAATTGAAGTTTTATTTCTGTGGATCCTTAATTCTCCTTAGGAAAATGCACATGTTCTTTATCTCACAGCAGTCTATGGGGTTCCATAGGTTTGAGCTCTTTTGGTGGCATCTGCCAAAGATTTTGTGGTGATAACTGCTTTGTAGTTGCCTTACAGGTGGTATAGAGCGTAGGAATCACTCTTCCTGGGTTCAGACCCCTCCTCTGTCATTCATTAGCTAGGTGCTTGATTTGCCCTGCAGGCATAGTTTGCCAACCTGTTCTAGAAAGTTCTGTTGAAGATCCCAGTGTGAGGTGGGCACCCTTCCAGGCGGGCCTTTACCTACTCATTTACCTGTAACGAAGCACTCTTTACACTCAGGAAATTATTTGTCTCTGTCTCACAAGACTGAGAACTTTGAGAGCAGGAATTGCCTCTTTTCAGACTTTTATAACTTTTCAAGCGTAGAGAAGGCTCATTAACATTTATTGAGTGAATGGATGAATTTCATTAACAGGGTATTGTGCACTGGCTTTGTGATTCAATTGCTCTTTAAAAAATCTGGCCTAAACTGATAAGATTAGTGGAAGGTTCAAATTGAGGCCAGACCAGCATGGATCATAGTTGGGAAACACGTGGCCTCTCTGCCTCGCAGATAACACAAAATGAACATGTTCTACTCCTTTATGTTTGTTTTAAAGTAAGTATTATTCCTACAAAAGAGTACAGCTTTCATAGGCCATTGAAGTGAAACAATTCAATATAAACTATTGTTTTACTTCTTAGAAATGGGATGACTCACGTAACTGCAATTTTAAATTCAGTGATGTGGGGAAAAATGATTTGGGAAGGGGATGTTTAATTGTACGCTTTGGAAGTACCTGTCAAATAGATTATTGAAATAGATAGAAGAAATACCGTAGACCTTTGATACATCCATATAAGACCTCAGTGCATCTTTAACAATAGTTATCAAAGAAGAGTTGATCTGGAGGAGATGGCAAACCAGATGATAAAAAATGATCAAATTTAAGACAGCTCCAATTTCAGGATGTTGTCTGTACTTCTTTTTATTGACTACTAAAGCAGCAAGACTTTGTAGCATCTTATCATATTTTTGTTTATTAAGTTGTCTTGACACATAAAAATGAATGAGATGTCTAAAGTAGCTTTGGATTTAAATTTATTTTGGTATATGTAGGCAGCAAAGTGCCAGGCTATGTAGAGTTGCATGCTGATTCTAATTTGTGATAAGCAATTGATGACAATTAGTTTGAATGTTCATTTCTCTCTCCACTTCAACCTTGCTAGCTGGAAGTTGGCAGAAACAATTCTGACATGTAGTTCAGCCACCACTTTACTACTTACACACTGATCATCTATGGTGCCCCATTTTCTTTTTTCTTCTTTTTTGAAAATTTGGATTATCACATTATATATCTTTCTGATGTACATCATAATATATTCCGAATTCTGCATAGATTACATCGTGTTCACCACCCAAAAACTAACTATAGTCCATCCCCTCACATGTGAGCCTAATCAAGCCTTTTGCTCCGCCCCCCCCCCGCCCCCGCCCCCGGCCCATGGTAACCACCACTCCATTCTCCATTGCTATGTGTTTGATTGTTGTTGTTTTTGTCATCTGCTTATGAGTGAGATCATATGGTATTTGACTTTCTCCCTCTGGCTTATTCCACTCAGCATAATACCCTCAAGGTCCATCCATGTTGTCACAAATGGCCGGATTTCATCATTTCTTATGGCTGAATAGTATTCCATAGTGTATAAATACCACATCTTCTTTATCCATTTCTCCCTTGATTATGGTGCCCCATTTTAGAGCTCTCTCTCCCCTAGAAACCTAGAGTGATCTGAGAGGATGATATTAACTTTTGAAATTTCCGTTTTTGCCTCTGCCTGAGTGCTGTTCAGCTGAGTGAATCATTTATTTGAAATAATTCCTCAATTACTCAATTGTCTGTGGTCAGATTTGAGTCTAAGCTTTATTTTTGACATAGCCTGAGGGATCTGAGACTGTTTCCTTTGAAATGGCAAGGAAATGCTTTGCCTTCCTCTCCATTCTAGTTGTCACCACTCCAGTTCAATTCTAGCACCTCAGCCCCGTAGCTCGTCTCCCTTTCTCTGGTTACTCTCTTCTTTAACCACCTGTATATTAATCCTGCTTTCAGAAAAGCTTTATTTGTTCCAGAATATTCAATGAATCCTTGTTATGTACATCATCAAGAGCAAACTATTCAAGTCAGCTTTTTAGACTCCTAACATCTAGCTCCATCCTGTCTATCTAACTCTTCCTCTGTGAAGTTTACTTTTTGTTTTTTTGGTCAGGAAGATTGCCCTGAGCTAACATCTGTTGCCAATCTTCCTCTTTTTGCTTGGGGAAGACTGTCACTGAGCTAACATCTGTGCCGATCTTCCTCTATGTTTTGTATGTGGAATATCGCCACAGTGTGGCTTGATGAGCAGTGTATAGGTCTGTGCTCAGGATCTGAACCCATGAACCCTGGGCTGCTGAAGTGGAGCATGCGAACTTAACCACTATGCCACTGGACCAGCCCTGAAGTTTACGTTTTTTTGGTTTAATTTGGCAAACACTTCACTGGGATGTTGTGTGTAATATTCAACAAAACTTAGGAATATCAGGAATCACAGTTATTAAGATATGGTTCATAAGATGATCTGATTTCAGAAAAACATTCTACTCTTTAGAGTAAAGGGAAAAGCAAAGATTGAGAAATGTGATTATACTTAAATGTGTTTAAAAAAAAAACTGATAGTGGGGCTGTCCTGGTGGCGCAGTGGTTAAGTTCACACACTCTGCTTTGGCAGTCCAGGGTTTCACAGATTCGAATCCTGGGTGTGGACCCAGCACTGCTCATCAAGCCATGCTGTGGCGGCATCCCACATAAAATTATGGAGGAAGATTGGCACAGATGTTAGCTCAGGGCCGATCTTCCTTACAAAAAAACATTCGGGCCAGCCTGGTGGCGCATTGGTTAAGTTCATACATTCAGCCTCAGTGGCCTGGGGGTTAGCTGGTTCGGATCCTGGGTGTGGACATGGTACCACTTGTCAAGCCATGCTGCGGTAGGCATCCTACATATAAAGTAGAGGAAGATGGGCATGGACGTTAGCTCAGGGCCAGTCATCCTCAGCAAAGAAGGGGAGGATTGGCAGCAGATGTTTAGCCTGGGGCTAATCTTTCTCAAAAGAAAAAACCAAACCCACATAATAGAATAGTATTAGGAAATATATGCTTTATAAAGAAAACCTATTATCCCTGGCCAATACCCTTGAGATAAAAACTGTATTGTTCTGGCTGTAAAGAACTATAATAGTATCTTCAACAATAATCCTTATCTAAATGGAGATACATTTCATTGTTGGAGGGGCATGATTTTATCCTGATTACAAACTCTGCTATTCTTATTTAGAAATATCTTGATGCACTACATTATTACTGAATTAATTCTCTATGTTAGAAACACATTTTCTTCTTTGTGACCTGGGACTTTATTTTTCCTAACAAATTAACATGATTAGGTGTAAATATAAACATTGACCAAAAAAAGAAAGTTGTGTATGTTTTCATTCAACTGTCTATGTCTTACTTTTTTTTTCTTATAGAGAGATTTTGTTCGAAAGATTGATTTTAATTTTCATAGACATGGTTCTTAAAAACATCTTTCTCCTCAGAAGATACTCCTATGGCTGGGATTTCCCAAGCGTAAATGTGTAATAGGAGGACTCACATCTCAAACTGTGGTCCTCTGATTTTTAAAATATTCTATTCCATAGCAGCAAGCCTATTGCTTTAAGTGAAAATTAAATAAAATTTTCTGCAAATTGTGATTTTTTTTTTATAGTTGTTTAAGACCAAACTGTGTTACTCTCTGGACGACTCTCTTTCTATTTTTTTTTTTTGGTGAGGAAGATTCTCCCTGAGCTAACATCTGTGCCAATCTTCCTCTCTTTTGTTTGTGGGATGCCTACACAGCATGGCTGATGAGTGGAGTAGGTTCACAACTGGGATCCAAACCCACGAACCAGGGCTGCTGAAGTGGACTGTGTGGAACTTTAACCACTCAGCCATGGGGCCAGTCCCACTCTCTGGAGTCTTAAAACTTGTTTGTTAAATAAAAATATGCTTTGATAATCATTACTGATGTGTAACCATGTGAACATCAAGAATATTTTTTCAAACAATGGTTCTTAAAAACAAAGTTTATAAACTTGAATACAGAAAATGTATATGTGCTAAATAATCTGTGACAACTTCTAAATACCCTGAACCAGAGCAGCAAACAATTTACAAAATTATTTCTGTCACCTGCCTTGAATCCCTCTTATGGTCTTAATCGTTGTTTTCCATTTGTCATGGGATTAAGACCAAATTTCCCAAACTTCTCTTCAAGGTAGTCCTCTTATTTTTATTAACTCTTCCTAGTCTCATTTTGTTTCAGCTTTTCTAGGTGGTTTTCCTAAACATTTTCTTCACTTGATTTTTTTGTTGCCCACTCCTAACCCTTGTTCATTCTCCAAATTCACACCCAATGGAAATTGTCCCCCTGCTTTCAGATTGTCAACTCCTAAAAATTTACATTAATTCTCTAATTCCATCTCTCTCACTAAACCTTCTTCACTCTACTGGATAAAGAGGGCCATTTTCTTCCCTTCCAGCTTTACCTTTTCCAAAGCATGCAATTTCTTCTTTGTTCCCTTCTTTTGCTTCAAGGCTCTCTCTTCCTGACCCCTGTCATCCTAGACCCCATAAAATTAAGTCTTTTATTTTCACACGTGGTAAAATTTTACATGTCTTTGATGGGAAACTACTAAAAGATAGTTTAGGTTGCTTTTAATTGGTATGAAGCTTGCCCGGGCAAATGAACCTCATAAGTTCTGTTGATCATGATGATAAAGAATAAATGAAACTAGGGTTTTAAGACTTTAGTCAACATATCTAATCACAACGTTGGAGTAAGCTTTCACTAACTTGCCAGCAACTAGAAAAATCACAAAGGGAAATAGTTAATGATGTTTGAGCTTCTACTTTGGTACCAATGCTGCTGTCAGTTACACTAAGTTAAGGTTGACTGTTCAGCTCAACATATGCTTGTTTCTCAAACAAAAAATCACTCTCCCTAGAAAGCCTAAAGCTTTTACAAAATCTGACTTTTTTTTTTCTTCTTTTCAAGATTGGTACCTGAGCTAACAACTGTTGCCAATCTTTTTTTTCCCGCTTTTTCTCCCAAAATCCCCCAAGTACATAGTTGTATATTTTAGTTGTGGGTCCTTCTAGTTGTGGCATGTGGGACACTGCCTCAACGTGGCCTGATGAGCGGTGCCGTGTCTGTGCCCAAGATCCAAACAGGCGAAACCCTGGGCTGTCAAAGCAGAGCGCGAGAA
Organism: Equus asinus; assembly: GCF_041296235.1. Classification (NCBI taxonomy): domain Eukaryota; kingdom Metazoa; phylum Chordata; class Mammalia; order Perissodactyla; family Equidae; genus Equus; species Equus asinus. The sequence goes on from NC_091812.1 coordinate 32,220,851, forward strand.
CTTAACCACTTGGCCACGGGGCTGGCCCCTGACTTTTTTATAATCTAGACTCATTTGTTCAGACAGTGCTTAGTATTTTCTTAGATAATAGTACTCAGAATTTTTCTAGGTGACCCTGCATTCAGGAGGTTACAGTTCTATTGAGGAAAGCAAAGCATTTATATATGAAACTGTCAAATCCTTGGATAAGAAACCGTATAATTAAGTACCAAATTGAGTACAATAGATGTAAATACAGAGGAGGGACGCAATGAAGTGTTTGGGGAAGTTTCATAAAGAAGATAGATTTGGACTTGAGCCCTGCAGGAGGAGAAGAAAGGATGGGAAGCACCAGACAAGGCTCGGTGTTTCTCGATGGAGGTGCTATTGGCATTTTGGCAGTGCGGCTCTTCGTTATGAGGGATTGTTCTGGTCGTTGCAGGATGTTTGGCATCCTTGACCCTTGAGTACTAAATGACAGCAGTACCCCAGTTACAGTGGTAATCAAAATACCCCACACAGGTCCAAAACACTCACTTGGGTGCTGTACTGCCCTTCGTTGAGAACCACTGCTGCAACACACCATCCTCTTATGGATGGCTCTGATTTTGGCTTTCCCAGGCAGAATTTATGATGCCAGCTAGCAGGAAGTGGAGTTTTATTTATTGACACTGTAACATATTTTAGAAGATGAAGACTTGGGTACATTTAAAGAACAGGTTGGATTTTTCTCTGAAATTATTTCTAAATTTGAGTTTTTCAGTCATCCAGGAAAAACTTTATTGTAGGTTAGAGAAAAAAAATTTACTGTGACATGGGTAAATAATACATAATAAGAAAAAAACTGGGATGTGTGAGGACAACATAGGCACCAATAAAATATAATTTTCTGAAATTGATGAGTCTCCAGTTAGATCTGAGAATGGTCATTTTTGACAGACTCATGTACCCACACAAGGAAAATGTCTTCATATTTAATCTTGGAAGCCTGTAGTCCCCACGTGTCATTATAAATTGTCTATAAATATACAAATCAAATGAAATCTAATACTAAAACAATACATGCTTATTGAAGAAAATTTGGAGAACACCAAACATTTTGAAAAAGTTAAAAATTATAACTCAATATTATATAACCTCAGTGTATACAGTTTAGTTTCCTGCTTTTTTTCACTTAAAATTATGGGGCTGGCTCTGTGGCATAGTGGTTAAGTTCATGTGCTCTTCTTCGGCAGTCTAGGGTTCATGCGTTGGGATCACTATACACTGCTCATCAAGCCATGCTGTGGTGACATCCCACATACAAAAGAGAGGAAGATTGGCACAGACGTTAGCTGAGCGACAATCTTCCTTACCAAAAAAAAAAAAAGGATGAAAGTATTTTACATATGTTAAACTCTTTATAAACATATTTATGATATATCAATGAATATTTGACATGAATAATTGAGTCAATTGTAGTACATTTTTTCTATCATCAGTTCTGTGAAATTTCTCATGTTAAATGAATCTTAGCAAGTAGGCATCATTAATTTTTTTCTTATCTTTTAGCGGTGGTTCCTAATTTCTTGCATCTCACATCTTGTTGATAGTCTAAGGAAATCAATGAACTCCCCTCAGAAAAAGGCATATATACACATACATAGGAAATTTCCAGACTACGTGAAGACTGTCTATGGATCCCTTAAAGGAATGTAGACCTTGGATTATGAACTTCTCTTTTTCAGCATAAACTTTCTCAAATATGGGAAAGGTCAGCAGAAGAATTAATGGTACTGTTAAGATGTTTGCCACTTGTTGGTCTCAGTAGAACTTAATGATATGAGTGTGCTGTGTGGTGTGTTATTGCCAACTATTCTGTACCCTGAGACCATCTAGAGTTTGTTTGTTCCCGGCCATTGTACCAGAACCTGTTTATTGATGGAACTGACTATGTGGAGTTGGAAGGGATATGAAGAGCCTCTAAGTTATTAACTTGGGCAGGACTGTGGAGTCCGCATTTTTGGAGAGGCTAGAAATAAGGCTCTCTATCTCTGGTCACAGCCAGCTTGCTGCATGCTTGGGGAGCATCCAGATTTTCTTTGACTTCCCACTTTTTCTTCTGGTATTTTTATTCTTCTGTTTGGTGTTGCATCCTCAAGTTAAGCTCTACTGCAACTCTGGCCACAAACATCCATAAGTAGTACTCATCATCATTTCCCTTCTCATTTTTTGCCCCCTCACTATCTCATCTATTTTATTCCTTTCAATCTAGGCCAGTTTCTGGGACATGAGCATGAAAATGGATATTGCTTTCTCAATACGTGGAGCATTTCTCCCCATCCTTTGACATTCAATATCTGTAGAAACACCCAGAAAGAGATGTTCTCTCCAACATAATTCTGTGTTTCCCCTTGGCTGTTTTATTGCCATAGAAATCTTAACAGATCTAAAAGTCAGTTCACTTTTCTCACTTCCTTGGCCTGAATCAGTCTCTCTTTTTCTTACTGCTACATTATTCCAATCCCCCTAGACTCAACTGCCTAGTCATCTTTGACACCTTCATCTCACTGGCTATTTGGATCATAGTGTCCTTCTAATTCTTCCTAGAAAACAAATCACTCCCTCCTTTTAGTTTCCGCTACTACTTCCCTAATTCAGGCTGATAATTTATGACCTAGATTTGCATTTCCTTTCTCTGTTTTTCTATATTCCTACCAAATAATCCTACAAACCATTACTTTGATCGTATTATGCATGTACTCTAAAACATTTAATGCTTTCCCCACTTCCTAGAGGGTAAAGTGCTTTCAATTGAATAATTATTCAACTAACATGGCTTAAATGCCATTCTCTGTGCTGTATAGGGTACAAATGTAATTTAGATGTAGTCTTTCAAACTCAGTTTAGTAGGAAAACCAAGATGTACATAGTTAACTATAATACTAGATAGAAAGTGCTGTAAGTCTTGAGAGAAAGTTCTAGCGAATTTGAGAGGAGAGAGTGATGATGGTTCCCTCTGACTGAGAGGTGTAGCACTGGCTTTTTAAAGCAGATCCCAAAGAATGAATAAGATATAGACAAGGGGAGAAATGTGGAACAGGCTGAGACAGAGAGAATAAAATGAATAAAGACACACTGAGCCAAAGCATATTTAGGGAAATTCAAGTCATCCTGTTTAAACTTGTTAGTCTTGCGCTGAGGGCCTGCAGACCTTAGCCCAACCTTCTTTCTAGACTTCCTTCCTTCCATCTCCTTCCATGTACCCTTTATCCTAACCAAACTGGCCTATGCTTTCTTGGCTGGCCAATGCCCTTTCTCCATGCCATTGCCTTCAATTTTTTTTTTTTTTTTAGTAGGCTTTCTCAATATTTCTTCTAACCAAAGTTCACAGACCGTCAGTCTCAGGTCCTAATTCACTTCTGAAGGTATGTTTTGTTTAGCAGGTAATGTTCATTTTTAAATTAAATTGGAATGCCTGAATGTGGGGGACACATGCTCTAGTTCACCGCAGCCCCCCTGATTTCTGTTGTCACAATCTTTTCAGTGGCTTTTCTTTTTAGTTCCCATCCAGGTCCTCGTCAACATTTGAATTTGTAATCCCCATGAGCTCATTCAAATCCTACTAAATGTTTCTTTAGTGATTTTCCAAGTCACTCTAGCCCATGGAAATGACTTTTATCTTTAAATTCTCTCCTTTCTCTGAACTTAGTCTTTTATGCCCTTCACTTGAAAATTATTTACTGCTTTCACATATCTCTAGATTTAAATTTGCTTAAATGTTTACCTATCATACCCTTTGGCTAGACGTGTTGTACAAGCTCTCCATGCCCACAAGAATGCTTTGGATTCAGCATGAGTGCGACAAGTGTTAGGTTGCACCATATGAAATTACTATTTTTGTAGGTCTAAATGGTTGAACATTAGCAATATCAAACCATTCAACATAATTAAAGTCAAATCTGATATTTTAATTTGCAAACTTATGAAACTTCCTAAAAATGGATTTTTTTGATTGTATGAGTAAAAGTCCATTTACTTAGCATCCTTCATGTGGAAAAATTCAATAACATTTAATAGAGCTTGACCATTATATTTATAAATTAGAATTTTAAAGTCATTTTAATCTGAGTATATGAACAATAACCGTTATTAACCTATACTTAAAATAGGAAAAATTGCTATTTTTTGAGAAAAGGTATTATCTTAGGAAAATCACTTTATATATATATTTTTTTTTCTAAGAAGTAAAGAGAGGCAGATATTTGTAGCTGCTGGAGTATTATTGTGGAATCGGTTACCTGAACTTGAATTCTGATTCAGGACAAGTCACTTCATCTTTTTAGCCTCAGTTTTCTGTTTTGTTATAGAAATAATAGTGATCATACGCTTCTCACAGGTTTGTTGTGAGGATCAAATAAGATAATACAGATTAAGAGGCCAAGGATGGTGCTTAGTACACAGCAGACGCTCAAGTTGGTTTCCTTCCTTTTGATGTTCAGGCAGGGACGGTCTTAGGCAGAATGCTGGTGACAGTGAGGGTCATTTGTAATCATCAAAGCTATGGGGAATGTTTGCTTTTCTATTTATTCATATTGTACTCATTTGGACCTGCCTAATAAATATCTCTGGCCTTGTAGTCAACACTTTTACGTCTTCATTCCACTGTTACTCCCTTTGCTCTAGCCAATTCCATGTTTTCTTTTAAGCTTTGCTTGAAATAGAATCTTCCCCATTCTCATGAGGGCACATGTCCCAGTACCCTGTGCTTCTTTCTCCTTTGTAGTGCTTACCACAATTACAATGGAAAAACAATCATGTACTTCAGTGTTTAATATCTTCTCCTTCACTGGATTTAAAACTCCAATACAGTGACCATGTTGATTTCATCCTGTGCCATCACTACAGGCCCAAGCATGGTACCTGGCCCACAATAGTGTGGCGTTTAAGGAATACACGCAGAATCGGTGACTGACTGACACATTTAATTCGTGAATGTCTACACCTAGAGTGGCACATGCGTAATCAGGATGCAGTAAGAGTCTGTTAGGGGGTCACCTCATGGTAGTTTTCCAGCTATAACCTGTGTCTAAAAGAGGGTACGGACTCTAGTTTATGGAGCTGGTAGAAAGGCGAACCCCGTCTTTAGCCAAACCAAGGATGTGGCCTTTGCATTTAGATGGTCAGAATTTAAAGATTTGCAAATGACTGAAGCTGAAATTTGGAGACTCCTAGAAATGTAAATGCTGCTCAGATTACAAGAGCCAAGTTCAATTGTTGACTCAGATGAGGCAAATTATTTAGTTTATGATTATTTTTTCCTGTTTATGTGCACAACAAACTTGACATCGTACATTCCTTCCTTCTCGCTCCTTCTCCCCTTTCCTTTCTTCCTTTAAATAAATGGGCTTCTAATAGTTTTACCTCCTATTTTATGTGCCAATGAGATCTAGCTATCTCACATATGGAGAATATAGATGAATGTACATATGTGTGTGTATGTTTATCCCTGTCTGTCCATCTATCTGTATATATGTGCCAATGCTGTTTTCTCTAAAATACTTTATCAAATAAGTTTTCCAGATGGGTTGTTTGAATTTCGATGAGGATGAGATTACCTCATTTTTATCACACAACGTTTGGTTCTTTCCTCCTTTTTTGTTCTAAGAAACTGTTGCCCTGCTATCGTTCTTACAGCAGGCTCTGATGTTTTTCGAGTGGCCAAATCTATTCACATTAGTTCATGTCCCCAGAATTCTCATTTTGATTTCTCTGAAAAACAGCAGATTCTGTTGACCTCTGGGCTCCGGACTGAAAATGTACATTTCCTCAAACTATTAGAGTAATCTCTCCTGGGGCGCTGAAGCCACGTTAGGGAGATGGAAGTCAAAAATTCTTTTTTCCTTCTCAAGTTTTAAATAACTTCGCTCTGAAGCTAAAGTCTCCCTTGGCTGGTATATATAGAGCCCTTATAGAACTTAGAGGTTAGTAAAATGTGTCTGTAGGCCCTAATATCCTGTGTCAACTGTTCTCTAAGCTGAAATAGGTAAACCTGGCAGGAGCATGGATTAATTTCTGCTTCAGCGTCAAATGACTTACATGTTCCTTAAGGGATTTCTCATACTGTCATTGGCTTTCCTGCATGCATTTCATATTATGAGGCCAAGATAATACAGCAAATGCCACATGTGTACTCGGAGGTTTATCTCAGAAATTTTGTGGGGAGGGATTTGTGGCAAACTTTTCTTCTTACTTTTTCAATTTTTATTTCAAGTCTTTCTCCTAGCCCAGACTTAATTTGACTCTCTCAGACAGACGTAATTAAATAGCCAGATTTTATACTTCTCTTGAAAAAAAGAGATGATGCTCTTTGACTTTTTTTATTCTTCTAAACTTTGTGTGCCCATGTGTGTTTCTGTGTGAGATTGTAAAAATAAAAATTATGAAAGGACAAGCCCAGAGGCAAAGTTTTTCCTCCTGGCTCTTCATGTAACTGTGGCTCTTCTTTTTCTCGTCTAGCTATGTAAGATGGGTACTGCCAAAATCTTCTAGATAGTGGCACAGAAGTCTCTAATGAGACTTTGATTACTGTGGTTTCTTTGAAGACGCAAAAAGAACCTTTGACTTCTTAGAGCTAGAGCTGTCCAAAGAATATAATTTGACAATGGAAAAGTTATTGGAAAATGTAGATGAATATATATATTTTGATTTGTAAATATATTCACAATATACGATTGAGTGGAAAAGCGTGTTACAACATAGTGTCTAAGGTATGATCTTATTATTATCCAAAGAGAGAGGAGTTATGTGTGTGTGCGTCCGTGTGTGCCTGTGTCTGTGCATGTCTTGCTGAACATGCATTTCAGTACTAATACTGGTTATCCCTGGAGATGGTATTTTAGTTTTTGATGTTGTTTTTATTAAGTTTTATAGTAAAAATTGTTAGTAATGGCAGATAGTCTTTCTTGAGTGCTTACTGTGTGTCAGGCATTATGCCCTATCCATTAATTAGATAATTAATGCCATATCTAAACTATTTCACTTCTCACATTATGTAATATACACATTTTAATAAGAAACAAGTCACATTTAGTTAAAACAAAAAAATTAATGTTTCAAAAGAATGCTACCTTAGCCTTTTTCTCATTTGGTCAACTATACTAAAAGTGAAGTGTAAAGGTATCAAATACTTAATTTGAAAATCTGTGGCATTAACATTTCTCTTCATAAAGATTCAAAGTCTTCCTTTTCTATTTCCTTGTAGTTCAAGAAACCTTTTTGTAGATCTGATTTATAGAGGTAAAATAACATGGTTCTTGGTAAAAATGAAGGTGTGGCGTTTAGGATCCTGTCACTTTTTGTCATCTGTGCATCTACCCAAACTATGTCTTCCCCTGAGAGAGATCCCACAGATAATTTCGTCTCTCAAATTAAAGATCAGGTTCTAATATATGATTTTATGTGATCATGAGGATTTAGAATTCAGAAACCATCATGTTTGGCAATTGGCAGCTCTTTGGTATCTGGTGGTCTCCGTTTCATTGGTTCCTGAGGCTGATTAGAAAGCTTCTTAACTAGCTTACTATCCAACTAGAATTAGGAAAACTTTGCCCTCTTTACATATGCAACCTAAATTTTTAAATATTGAATCTAATTTTCTCCTTACAAGCTCATAGATCATTGATCTATTTACACTTGATCTCTTTCCCTAAAAATTTGACTTAACTTGTTGGCAAGAAACCTTGGGAGTTCCCCTGGTGAAATTTGAAACTGGCCCCATATATGGAGGGCAAGGAAAGACTGAACGAAAGAGACAGACCACCCAAGATTGACAGGTGGCAGTTTTAATAAGCAAAGGAACTTACATATGAGGCTTTTCTTGGGCAGTCTCAAGACAAATAGATGTCTGCACTCACTCGCCAGAATCTTCAGTTTATATGGAGGCCTTAACAGGGTTCAGTGACATGTTCAGCTCAGGTGTTCTCAACACCTTACCCTCTCAAGGCTATGTCCTTGAAATGGCTGCTAGCATGGGAATAGTAGTACAGAATGTACATTCCAAGGACAGGGAGGGGATAAGGAGCTTCTCCAATTGCCCAGGTCTATCTGTGGGTCAACCAGCGGTCATGTCCTCTTGATGACCTTCTCCAACACAATGCATTCTGGTATGTCGGATAACCTTAATGAACACAGGAATCATCAGTTGAGTAAATGCCATCTCCAAGAAAAACAGCGTACAAATACATTTTCCAATATTCTGATTGTTACTGAGTGTGTGCTCTCAGTGCCAATGGAGAATACTATGCTCTTACTAGAAAAGTAAATGTTTGTACTTTGTGTATATGTCTGTCAGTCAAACCACATGGTAAACTAAGAACCAACTGATAGTTATGGAACATTGTCATTTTCTTCAGAAATTTTATAGTTTCCAGGTTTTTGAATATTAAAGTTATCACTATAAATTAACATTTTGAGTCCTTACTCATACCTTAAGCTACAGATCAAGTTTATAATGAGCAATCTAGTGTAGTATAATGAACAATATCATATGGTATTAATTTTCTAGGGATTATCATTACTAACAGCATGAAAATTAATGAAAGTTAGTTATGTATACTCCCCCCAATATCTAATTGACTATTAGATATATCTGTACCTCGATATTGCACAGCTACTACAAAGCCAACATTTCTAGATTTATCCTCATTAATTCTGCCATCTCAGCTCTTCTGAATGTATCTTCCTCCTGTATTCTCTATTTTAGGCAGTAGTCCACCACTCTTTTCCCTTTTTCCCCAACCAACCCAGAAATCTCAGAGTCATTCTTAGTTCCATTCTTTCACTTGTAACTTCTACATCCAATCAACCACCATTTCTTGTTGATTTTATGCCTACGTACTCTAAGAATCACTTAAAATAGCAGATAATCTGTGAATGCTAGTGGAGTGATTGGTATGTTTTTACTGTAGATAGGCTAGTCATTTAATGTGAATGAGTGTTATAGTCTGTAGTGCAATTGGGAATGGCAGGGATTGTGGCAAATGGACAGTAGCCATGTGGAAGTGCAGACTCCATATTTTCAGACAGTCCAGTATTTTAAGAGAAGCTGGAAATCTGAATCTTTGTGTCAGCTTCTGATTTTTAAATGTAAGCCTCTAATTCAAATAAAAAATATGCCAGGTCAATTAAAAGTCTATGAATCCAGTTTACCCTGTGGGTTGCCAGGTTTAGATCTGTGCCTGTAGATCATGCTGGGTACCATGTTTCATATACATTTAAATTAGTTTTTTTCCTAAGTAGTTATTAAAGAAGTAACTTATTTTTCAGAAATTGGTTTTCTAGATTGCTATTGTGAGAATACAGAAGAGACAAATGTGGAGATATTGTTCTGCCTCATCATATTCTGAAACCATTCTCTGGGACTTCAATAACAAACGTCTATAATCCACATTTAGGGCTCTCCATGTGCTGCTCAGAGCATTTGGATCTTTTCTTTGTCCTTTCCTTTATTAAGGAAGGAGTTTAGTTTCATTCCCAAAATGGAATGGAATATAACTGTGTCCCCATTGAGTTATCTCAGAAAACTCATCATTTTATAATTTCTTGATTACATTTTGCCAAATGGAATAGGCTTCAAAGTCTATTACATTAGGTAACTTTCTATTATTTGAAATATTTTCATTAACTGAAGAATTAGTGCTTTTTATGACTATGAATCCTTCTTAAATGACATTAGGAATCTTTAACTTTTGAATCTTGAGAGATCTTGAACAGTTTTAAGCCTCACTTATCATTCTATTAAAATATTCCTAATATTATGTTCATTGCACAGCATTTGTTGACTGAAATAAATTGTTATATTTAGATACAAGATACTACGAGTTATTTTGTTTGCTGTCTTTTGGACACTCCCAGAAAGCCCTAAGACTGCTAAAGCCTAGGAAAATCATGGCTGAAATTTCAGTGATATCTATGGGAGCATCAAGGAATAGAAACGCTAGTGACTGGCAGTTTCCATGGCAACAACGGAATTTTCGGGCTAGAAAGATGTGTAGGTTACACCATCAAATGTGCCAGAGATTGGTCTCCATGACGACAGCAATGTGAATGGGGAAATGTATGCTCATGAGATTTTGTTTTAGAAGCCTATTGGGTTATTTTAGAAGAAAATCCTTGTCAAATCAATATCTTTTCTATTATGCTTTACTTTTTTAAAATGCATAGTCAAAATAAGGGATTCCATTTGTTCTAATATTTTTGAGAAAGTAACATTCTTGAATATCTGTGTTATATCAGGGATCATTGACTTACAAATAACTCCTTTGGCAGCATGTCTGAAATAAAGAGCCCAAAGAATGGAGATTTTTCAAATGTATTTTCTTTTAAATTTCAACATTGATTTCAGGGAGCATTTCCTCCAAATGTGAAGATAGCTACAGAGTTATTTAAACTTTCTGATGTTTCTGAACATAAATCAACCACCAGAATGCATAATCTATTAAAGCTTTACTCCTCTGGCATCACAAAAACAGGATTTCTTACAGCAGTCATAAAATAGAAAAATGGTCAAAAGTAATTACTACTCAAGTTCTTCCTATGTTTTGATTTGAAATAACTTTTGGTGAGTTTCCCTTATTGCTGCTTTTTGACATCTCTAATTTATGTAAGTACTATAGAAATGGACCGTGCCTTAAGTGTGTCACGTGCATAATTAAGGGCGCATATACCAAGTGTTAGTGAAGCATCGATTCAAGCATAGACATAAACACTGGCCTTATGCCTAAGGTTGAAAACACTTCGTGAACACGTTTTGTTTTTGTTTCATGGGCAGATGCTTGTGTAATCAGTTTTTGAGACCTACTTGGTAAGATTGATTTGTTTGTTAGTGAGGAAATGTAAAATTTACAAAACTGAAAACAGGGTTTAGGAAAAGCCAAAAAGGGATGGCATCCTCAGGGCTGGTACTAACTGGGAGCAGGTAGGCTAAATGGGACAAGAGGAAGGAGGTAATCCCAGAACCTGGAGAGAGTGGCCATGGTCGAGAGCCACCTGACAGGAGCTTTGCCTTTTGTAGAGGGACAGAGATAACTAACTTGGAGCAGCCCAACACAACAGGAGCCAAGGGAGGAAACACCCCAACCACTCAACCCTTCTCAGTCTCCTGTTGGTGACTTTCATTTGCTGACCCCTTCAGAAGTCAGATGACAAAGAAGCAAATAGATGAAGCTCCTAAAGGTCAATTTACTAGGGCACAGAACAGGGGAAAAGAAGAGTGGAAAATGGATCTGAAGGGGTAAACACAAGGTATCCAGCAGCACCAGAAATGACACATATTTCAAAGTGTCAAGAATGAAAATTAGTCTGGTTTAAAAATATCTTACACGTAGACATGTGTGTGTACATATACACATATACGTGTGTGTATATTAGTTTGGTTGATAGTGATGTAAATATTGATGTAAAATGTTAGAAATAATTCTTTTTATGCTCTATGAAAGAAAAACAATGTTGAATATTATTAATGTGGGATATTGACTAAAGTCTTTTTTTTGATGAGTTCCACTTAATTGTTATTGATAATCATTTATCTAGTATCTATCTACAGTATATAGTATTGTTTGGGGTTTATGCAAAGTATGCTAAGTAATATAGTCCCCTTTTCTAAAGATCAGTATCATAGAGCTAAAAAAATAATGTTTATTCCCTGCTTTCAGACGAGATATTACATAAACTATCTCAGTGAGTGTTTTCTGAGTAAAATGCATATGCTCATTTCTTTTTTTTTTTAAAGATTGGCACCTGAGCTAACAACTGTTGCCAATCTTCCTTTTTTATTTTCTGCTTTTTCTCTCCAAATCCTCCCAATACACAGTTGTGTATTTTAGTTGTGCGTCCTTCTAGTTGTGGCATGTGGGACACCGCCTCAACATGGCCTGATGAGCGGTGCCATGTCTGCGCCCAGGATCCGAACCGGCGAAACCCTGGGCTGCCAGAGCAGAGTGCGCGAACTTAACCACTCAGCCACGGGCCGGCCCCTGCTCATTTCTGAATGAAGATGAACAAGGAAGTATAAAACATGTTCTGGCCTTTAAAACTAATCATTTAATTGAGAAAGAAGGCTGGATATTCGAGAAACTAAAGGACATTAAAAGCAATATGTGATAAACTGAAAAACCTATGGCTTTACAGATATAGAAGTTCTGTAGCTGTTTTGGGGTTTTGTTCTTGTTGTTGTTTTTTAAGATTTCCAAACAGGAAGAATCTGAATACAGTTGGCCCTCCATTCCGCATCCACGGATTCCACCAAGGCTGGATCGAAAGGCTGTGTCTGCGGTGAATGTGTACAGACTTATTTTTCTTGTCATTATTCCCTAAACAATACAGTATAACAACTATTTACATAGGTTTTACATTATATTAGATATTATAAGTAATCTAGAGATGATTTATAGTATATGGGAGGATGTGCATAGGTTACATGCAAATACTATGCCATTTTATATAACGGACTTCAGCATCCGTGGATTTTGGTGTCCTTTGGGGTCCAGGAACCAATCCCCTGTGGATACCAAGGATGACTGTATCACTCGTTTGACAGTTTGTCTGGTACTTTTGCTGGGTCGACACAAGGCAAGCATTTTCTGTTAGTTTTCTCTCACATAGCTTTGTGTGTGGACCTGTTTTTTGTTTTTGTTTTTTTCTGTTTAAATTCAATTGTAAATAACAGTGTACTTAGAGTCAAAAAATATGAATCAAAATCTTGGATTTACGATTTTCTAGTAGTGTGATTTTGATCTTAACATATTAGTGCCTCAGTTTCCTTATCTGTAAATTGTGAACTTAGAATAAAATAATGAATGGAAAGGTTTTTCACATGCAGTTGGCACACGGTAAATTCTATGAATGACGTGGATCCTGTTCTTTTATTTATCAATTAAACAGTCAGTTAGGTTTTTATGGGGAGTTAGAGAAGTAACCATTTTAAAAGGTTGATTAACTAAAATTCTCATTGAATTTTCCAGTCCGTAACTCATTTCCCCCTAGGTGCAACAAGGAGTTCGTTTCAAGGACTCAGTGTAATAGCTGAATTCTTAGATTGGCTCCATACTTAGCTTCTTGTCAATTGTACAAGGATTTCATGTTCCAAGTCTATAGAAACTCTGCATCGGTTTCCTTGAATTCACTGATTAATGTGCAATAGTACACATTTATGAACAATAAGAAAGGTAGACATTTGTTCATGTTCAAACTTGTCCTTGTTCCTAGTGGCACAAGAGCACAGGTCTCTGTCTAGACTTTAGACTACAGAAGACCATGACTTTTCCTACCACCAGCGATGACAACAATTTATTGAATGCTTACTCATTGTCAGACACGGCATTAAGTGTTTGACATACATGATTTCACTGAACTTGAATAGGAACCCAGTAACTCATAGATATTTACGGTTAAATAAACTGAAGTTTTGAGAAATTAAATTACTTGTATCACGCCATGCATCTAATAGATACAAGAAGTGGGATTCAAAATAAAATCAAACTCTAAAGCCATGTTCTTAACCACAACCACAATTTCAAATACTTGTGTTAAATTTCGTCCTTGCATTTATCTATTCCTCCATCCGTTCACTCGACCTTGGCATGTATCACAGAGTATTGTGGTGGTTTACCTTCTTCTTTCTCTCCTGTGAGTCTCTGAGCATTCTGAGGGCGGGACTGTGTAGAGAGGTGGTGCTCAAAAACTGCAGAATCACTCAACATTTACTGAACTGGGGCCCTTCTCCAGGTGCTGGGGACAAATAAGAAGGATGAGGAACCTAGAGAGAATATTTAATAATTCCCTTGTCCAAAAACTAAAGCCATGCCAAATATTAGAGAAAGCTGTGTAGCATCATGAATTGTATGGGTTCTGAAATAGACATGCCTGTACTCACATCTTACTTTGCTTGTTTGTTGAGTGAATTTAACTTCTCAGAGCCTCCATTTCCTTGTGGTAAGTTGTGGTTAATAGTGTTTATGTATTTATGTTGTTATGGGCATTTGTTGTTATTTGCTGCCAAATATAAACATTCAGTACATGGTCGTTAGTAATAAGAATACACTTTAGTGCCTGGGCCAGCCTGGTGGTGTAGAGGTTACATTCATGTGCTCTGCTTTGGCAGCCTGGGGTTTGCAGATTCAGATCGTGGGTATGGACCTAGCACTGCTCGTCAAACCATGTGGTGGCAGCATCCCACATAAAATAGAGGAAGATTGGCACAGGTATCAGCTCAGGGCCAATCTTCCTCACACACACACACAAAAGATGAATACTTTAGTGCCATCTGTTTTTCAATCCAGCCACAGATTTTTTTTCAGCTTTGAACTTGGCGGTTGCCTGGAGTCCCGCTTAATCACAATTTGAAAGTCTTAATGACACATGGGCCTTACCAAGTCATTGAAATGGCCAGGTTCTGACTTACGCATACTTAGGGAGCCCTTATTTCCCCTGCTTTGTGATTTCCAGGGATGTATTCACCTGCTCTCTTCTACCTCTGTGGTTTTGATTATATTCACCCTTATGTCTGGGAGAAATCCTCTTCTCTGTCCCCCTCCATCTGAATGTCACTAGCTCTTTAAGATTTAATTCCTATTTTGATTCTTCCACAAAGCCTTCCCTCTTCTCTAACAATTGTTGATGTCTGAGTGTTCTAGGCTCTACAGCACTGTTTTATATGAGGTCGTCTCATATCATTCCATGTGGGTGAAGCTTACAGCAGTGATTATGTCTTGTATTTCTTAAGTATACTGACGGTTGACCTGACTCTGCATATCTCGGCTTGTATGTATAATGTCCTTCTAGTGCATACGAAAGTAGTTCCAGCTCTTCATTCTTTTATCCTCTCCTCCCTACTACATAAGGGCAAGCTGCATAACTTCTTCCCTAGAAAGTTTTAAACAGTTCTGAGTTAAGATACTGACTGCTTCAGGGGTAGTCTTGGCCAGAGATCAGGAAACTGCTTTCTCCCTGTCAGACCTTAAATTCATAAGTAGGTTTTATTTATGATGCAGTGAGTGAAAGATTTGGAGACTCAAGAGATAAAACTCAGAAAAAATGGACTCTTTTCGTAAAGTCACTTTTATTTTCCTTGCAACATAAAATTTAAAAATAATCAGCTATTGCCCATACTGGTTTCTTAGCTCTTTGCTGATGAAGCTTCTTTCCCTGGGAAGAGCCACCTCGCTTAGGACGAGTGCAATAGACAGATTGAACCTTAGTCCAGCCCTGTGGACTTAAGTTGGTTACTACTTCTCCAGGGTCATGATGACCTGCCTCCCTCCTTAGTCAATGAAATGATTGACAGAGATGAAATCAAGTTTAAATTTTTCTGTTCTTTTTTTTTTCCTGAGGAAGATTAACCCTGAGCTAACATCTGTGCCAATCTTCCTTTACTTTGTATGTAGGTGCTGCCACAGTGTGGCTGACAAGTGGTGTAGGTCTGCGCCCAGGATCCGAACCTGTGAACCTGGGCCGACGAAGCAGAGCTTGCCAAACTTAACCACTATGCCATGAGGCCAGCCTCTAGATTTTTCTGTTCTTAATTGTGGCCCTGAAAGTTGGGCTTTCTCATTCTCTCGTTGGTAATATTACAAAATTACAAGCATGTGTAATTTCTCATAACGTAGGGCAAGATTTAAAATGTTTACAGACCATTCCAAGTGTTTGTTCCTTCTTGTGCCTTTGTCTACTATCTTTTGGGATTGGAATGCCCTATGACCTGCTATATCAAGCTCAGGAACATCAATGACATTTTATCAGCCTATCTTCACCTAGAAGGAAGAATTTTCCCAGGCAAATAACCAAGAGCACCGCACATTGAGGAAAAACTAGAGTCCCTTCTAAGATTGGAAATGTTGAACACTAACATTTTAAATCAAGACTTGTACTTCTTGAATCTACACATATTCGTCAATTGGCTATGTTGAAGGATTGTGAAAGCAGTCAAAATTAATGTATGCTTTCACAAACCTGAATAACCATTATCGTGTTCTAGAAAAAGTATGATTTAAAGTATTGTTCCAAAGAGTAGTCTTTAATATTTTATATCCACGTACAACCTGCTGGAACAAGGCAGATCCACTCTGTCATGCATCATAAAGATGGGATTCAGCGTTTGTATTTTGTTGTAAATATGCCACTTAATGTTTTACCTTTATCCAAAGTTGGGCACTGTTAAAGTTATATTCTAATGTTTTGATAACTAGAATAGTGACAACACAGAAACATCCCCCAAAGGTTCCAAAGGGCAGCAAGGGGCTGCACGTCAGTGTGCAAATGCAAGGGAGAATGAACTTGGAGGCTTATGTCCTCAGAACCTGGCACGGTGTCTGTGACTTATTAGGTATTCGTTATTAGTGTTTGTTAACTGAATAGCACTTCTATTTTGTCAGAACCAGGAAAATGATGGCAAAGATCTTTACTGCCTTGGCATGACTCTAACTGTAGCATTATCAAGTGAGGAATATTACAGATGGCGCTGCTATGAATATTTTGGCTAAACAGTTTTCTAAAGTGGCTGTGCCAATTTTCAAAGTGGTTATTAGCAGTATGGCTGACTTCTAGTTGCTCCACTCTCTTGTCAACACTTGGTATTTTCAGTTTTTTCCACTTCAGCCATTTCACTGTGTGCATAGTGCTATCTTATTGTGTTTTAATTTGTATCACCCTGATGCCTAATGAATTAAGTCCTTTTTAAGATGTTTCACTATTTGCCTATCCTCTTTCTTGAAGTAACTGTTTCAAATGTTAATTTTTGTATACAGCTGTCTTTTTATTCTTGATTTATGAGTTATTTATATTGTTTGGATATGAGTCCTTTAGACATATATAGCAAATACCTTCTCCTGCTGTAGCTTGCTTTTTTATTTTTTGAATAGTGTTGAGTGGCAATCCAAGTGTCCATCAGTAGTACAATGGATAAATAATTTTTGTGATATATTTATGCAGTTAACTACTATATAGCAATGAGGGAAGTGGACTACAGCCACGTGAACAACAGAGATGTATCTTACAAACATAATGTTGAATGAACGAAGCCAGATACAAAAAAGCATATATTCTATGAGTCCATTTGTATAACATTCATAAACAGGCAAAAGTAATCTATGGGAGACTAGTGAGGTCCTATTTTTGTATCTAGGTGCTGTTCTCGTGGATGTTGGTCACATTGGTGTGTGTACTTAGTAAAGACATCAAGTTATACACTTAAACGATTTGTGTACTTTTTTGTACATTTGTATCTTTTTCCGTGTATATGTTATACTTTAATAAAAACGATGTAGACCAACCACACTTATCAAAGACAGAAACTCTAACTGAGGATAAAGAGTAATGGGCTTGGGGATTTATTGTAGATCTCCCTTATGGTGAATTGGATCTGGTCAATGTCCAAAAGGGGTGATTAGGCTCCCATGTGAGGGGATGGGCTATAATTAGTTTTTGGGTGGTGAACATGATGTAATCTACACAGAATTCAAAATACGATGTACATCCGAAAATAAATTTAAAAAACAAAACAAAAAAACAACGTCCATATCAAAATTTTGCCTATTGAATGCAAGCAATTTAATGGAGCCAATAATTATATTTCATATGAAGCTTAAACTTGAGATTTGGTTTAAAGAAACTTAGATAAGAACCTCCGTATGATTGATCTTTTCTTCTTGTTAAAAGAGTCAACTGATTGTCTTTGGATTTGGGTTAATTAACCCCATCTCTGAGGTTAGAGGATAATTTCTTAGAAGTTTTTTAATGCCCATAGATCCCAGGTTTATTAAAATAATGTTACCAAAATATCTTTGGTTAACAGGAATTGTTATTGAATGGCTATTATATTTAAATATTTTATCCATATGAGGCAGTATAGCATGGTGGAAAGAAAAAATGATTTGGCATCTCCAAAAAGAGGTTTGAAACTCATTTCTAGCATTGGTCAGTTGTTTGCATTTGTGTAAATTCCTTAATTTTTGAGCCATATTTTTCTTGTGTACTAAGATAGAAATATTCTAATGGCATATAGTAGGTACATGATAATTAGTAGCTATTATTATGCAATTTTTGTAGCCTGTCGAACTTTAAATTCTGTTCGTTGAGAAAATTTTAATTGCAGTAATATAGATGAAAATTAAATTTCATGTATAGCATATAAAATAGAAAATACTTTCAAGTTTAACTTAAATATTAAGCAGAAATATAAATATATTTTACTTTTAATCCATGCTTCACTGTGCCTAATAGAAACACAGAATTTCCAAATTTTCAGTTTTCTTAGTATGTTATTAAATTAGAATAGAATTGAATATAAATCATATTTCCTATTTTTGGTGACTAGAACCTAGAAGTATACATTTAATTTGGAGAAAATGAGTTATGATTCTAATGATCAAGATGATGATTACAATGATGATAGCTAGCAATTATCGAGGTCTTATTGCATGGCAGGCACTGTTTTATTAGTTTTATATGCATTTCCCTATTGAATCCAAATGAAATAGATAAAACAGAGCACTTATATTCCTATTATACTGACTAGGAAAGAGAAAGGTTAAGACATCGTTTTAAGTATGCTACAAATATAAAACTCTTGGAAAATTACTTGAGTTATGTAGCCATTCACTGATAATTGTGAAACACGGCGTTGTAGATTTTAAAGCTTATTAAGGGGTTTCATGTAAATCACTTGCAGGGAAAAATTGGGTTTTTTCAAAGTTATAAGAGTTGGCCTTAAAATTCTCAAAGCTGTCTTATATTTCGTCTGATCTCCCTTAATCATAAATGAAAATAATGGGATATAAAAGTGATTTTTTTTTCTAGATTTCTTCTAGGTAACTCAGCAGAGTTTGGAATATCAGCCTCACTCCCTCACTGCCCAATATTAGAAATTACGATCTGGGAGCTCGGGGAAAGAGACTGTAGTCGTGTCAGGAAGTATCTAGGTACATAATTTTAATTTTTCAAAGAATGATTTATTGCAATATAATATACATGCAAATTATAAAATTATAAGTGTAGAAATTGATGAATATTCACAAAGAAACACACCTGTGTAACCATAACCCCAATCAAGGAATTGACCACCCCAACAAGTCAGTAATGCGCCCCTAGCCCCTCCCAGTCACTTTGCCCCTAGATATAGTGCTAGTAGATTGTCTGTCCTCTTTGTTCAGTTTCTCTCAGTTCTGATTTTTCTAGAAAGATGTCCTTTTATATATATTTTCAAGTGTATTGGCATAAAGTCATTGATAATATTTTTTGCATGTTCTCAGAGCAATACTCTAGGTGTATGAGAGTACAGTATATGAGATAGTTTTTAAGTTACCATTTGAGTAAATAAAACTCCTTATTTTAAAAAATGTGATTGGCGTTTATTTGTACTATAATACTGAACTGAAATTGTCTTTAGAATTTCTGATAATTATGCCTTTTTTCTTTTCCTCAGCTTCAAATTGTAAGTATGACTTTTTGTTACAAATTGTTGAAGGGACTTACTAATATGCCTATGCAGGCTGAGTAATAGGCCCAGCAGGGGTTTTTTGGAGGGGAGGAAATTTCTGGAAAAATTAGAGATTCCATTAAAATAATGGAAGGCTTTAGTGAAGTAAAGCGCCTCAGCCTGGACTTAGCGTGTACAAAGCGGAATGCGACCTTTTAACCCTTTTACTGGGTTACTTTTCCAAAACACTCCTTTGGGGTGACCAGCAACTGTGACTTTATTCTGTTGTGTTGTGGTGCATTGGTTTCCTTGTGATGAAATGGCTTCAGTTAGTTGAACTTATGATTTTTAAGCCTCTCTTACTTTTAGATTTTCTTTTAGCTTTAAATTTAAGATCCTGGGAATTAATGGGTTAAAGAAAATTCTGACTACCTTCTTTCTGCTTTTTAAAGGACAGTGGATTATTGGTCAACACTACCTAAGTCTAAAAATATGAAATAAAGAAAAACTTTATTTAGATGAGCTTATGGTTATAAATATGATTATGTCAATTACTGTTCTCTGGCTACTTCTAGATCATGTTCAGTGACTCCTGCAAGCAGGCATTATCTAGATGGTCAGTAAGTAAGCTAACAAATTAACTAGCAAATTTAGCTATTGAAGTCATTATTTTTTCCTTTCAAAAATAAAATCAAAGTGAAAGTGAATCAGAAAAGAAAGAAAAAGAGAGTGAGCCAGTGAAATCAAGAATGTGGGGGGCCAGCCTGTGGCATATAGGTTAAATTCCCATGCTCTGCTTCAGCGGCCTAGGGTTTGCCAGTTCAGATCCCGGGCGCGGACCTACGCACTGCATATCAAGCCATGCTGTGGCAGGCGCCCAATATATAAAGTACAGGAAGATGGGCACAGATGTGAGCTCAGGGCCAGTCTTCCTAAAATAAAAAATGTAGTTTTAAGTACACAGGGCCACGTGTATAAGTTATTATTTTGTGGCATCTCTTCATGAATATATGCTTGTTAATAATGTGGATCATGTCTGTGCTATGCAGTGAAAACACTCACACTCCCCATTGTAGTAGGATATGACAATATGTAATTGATTAATGCTATTAAGCAGGAAACTCCAGGACACACAAAACTTATGGCATGTTGACAATTGTAGGAAATCCTATGATTTATGTCTCTAAACTTTATTGGAACAAGTCATGACATGAATAAACAAATTCATGTGTTATATCTAAATTACCTTGGAGTAGATATGGGACTCCATAAAATTTCTCTCCCTTCTTTCCTTTTGTTGAATTTTGTTTCTCAGACTGAACTTACGGACTTTGAGGTGCTCTGCGTAGAGTAGAACCTCTCGTTTTTTTGCAGGTCTATTCATTCATTCATTCATTCATTCATTCAACAAACAATTTTCAGAGCACTCCATTCTATGCTAGCCCTTCTGTTCCCTGCTTGGCCAATGGGACTGAATAAGATAGACAAGGTCCCTGTTCTCAGGGGCTTTCCATCTATTGGGTGGGGCACTGCTCTACTCCTTTGGTACAAAGAAAAATCCAGTGGTGGAAATTTTATTTGTTTTATTCATTTATTTTTTTGGTGAGGAAGATTGTCACTGAGCTAACATCTGTGCCAATCTTCCTCTGTTTTGTATGTGGGATGCAACCAAAGCCTGGCTTGATGAGTGGTGTGTAGGTCTGTGCCTTGGATCTGAACGTGTGAACCCGGGGCTGCCAAAGTGGAGTGCACAGACTTAACCACTACGCCACCAGGTCAGCCCAGGTGGAATTTTTTTTCCCTACAGACCCTGGGATATAAGTTCCCTTGCTGTCACCAGGATTCATGAGGGAGTTCAGGCCTAGAGTTTGGTGAGGTGCTTGAGGATTTTCCAGGCACTCAGTTTAGCAGTAAAAGTTTTAGGGTAGCATAGCTGCCCTGAGCTAATGGATAAACTCTGCAGCTGTGAAACAAGTAATCAGAAGGTCCAAATCAGCTTTGACTATTGTTCTCCCAATCAGAGGGAATAGCGCTGTCGGGAGTCTCACCACGTTTTATCAGAGAAAAAAATTTATTTTAAGGTCACTGTACCATATCTAAAATCTTGGTCGTCTCTTTAACAATTGCAGGTCCGTCCCTGGTTACTGATACTTGTCCAGTGGGTGAACCTAACATACATATGTATATATATATATAAAAAACATATGAAGATACTAAGATAGCAAGTTGAAAGACCAGCTATTAAAAACGTTTGAAGTAGGGGAAAATATCTATTAGGAGGATGGGCAGAAAGCAACGTCCGACCATCCTAAGAGTGATTAAACATTTTCTCAGGAGCTGGGCAGAATATGTGCATGAATGCCCATATTCCTCAAGAAAGGTGGTGACTTCCCCATGCGAATTCTGCCACTGCCTTAGCAACAGGGGGAAATTGCTAATTCCTCATGCCTTGCTCTCTTTAGTTTACCGAGCATTTATACCTTTGTCCTTTTATTTAATGGTTTTGATGAGCTTGGATCTGGGCTAGATGTGTGTGGATGAGAAAACAGGCTGGGAGAGAGGGGTGAAGCCATCGCTAGAGCTCGGTTCTTCTTTCTCCTCCTCTCACTGTTCTTTTTCTGTTAACATGATCTTATCCCTAATCAAAAGAACTTCACAGAATGTCAGACTTATAGATTTGTCTTTTACTGTGTAAACCGTAGACGGCTTGGTGAACTTCAGCAAATCTCCATTTCCCTATGTACAAAATGGAGATGTTGATAAAATCTCCCTCACCGAGTTCTCCTGAGGATTAATGGCCTTATCCCCGCCCGGCATATGGGACAGAGGCAGACACTCCAGGAGGGTCAGCTGTTGTTATGCAAGGCTCTCTCAAATGCTTTCCTGTGCGTGGTGTTTTGATTGTTCAAATGCATTCTTTTCAAATTGCGCTCTTAGCCTGGGGTAAGGCATTGCTAATACCACTAGATTTTTCAAACTATTGTTTTAAGGAAGAAAATTTGATTCTGAGATTGTATTGAATATTTTTCTTAGGATCATTTCGTTTTGTTTATTGTCTTGTTAGAACAAGGCAGTTATAGAAAAATTTTGTAAGAAATTCCGTATTAATTCTATTCATCATATAAAAGTTAGTACCCTCTGTCTGCCTACCACTTTTGAACAGTCAATTAAATAGGCTCATTTGCCTTATGAAAGTCTTCGACTTCTTTCAATGGGGGAATCCCGTCTATAAGAAATCCGTTTGAATTTGTAATGAGCTTTTAAATTTCTGAATGTGCAGATTCATTACTGCCAAATTATTTTTATTGGAGAGTAATCTGCATTGAAGTTACTGAATTTTTTAAATTCATTTTTTTTTTTTTTTTAAATTGGCACGTGAGCTCTTGTCTGCTTCCAATCTTCTTTTTCTCCCCAAAGCCCCCCGGTCCATAGTTGTATATTCTAGTTGTGAGTCCCTTTGGTTGTGCCATGTGGGGACACCACCTCGGCATGGCCCGATGAGCGGTGCCGTGTCCGCACCCAGGATCTGAACTGGGGAAACCCTGGGCTGCCGAAGCAGAGCATGTGAACTTAACCACTCACCCACTGGGCCAACCCCTTAAATTCATTTTTGATAGACATCTCACGTAATAATATGAAAGCATACTTTAAATATCCAAATAGAAAGAAACTCTTTCCATTCCACTGTTCTATGGAATAAATTACTAGTAGGAGAATGCACTCTTGGGGAGATAATATTTTAAGACAGCAACTGAGCATGCGTCCCTAAAATACAAAGATAATGATAGGGGCTTTACAAGGCCAGGTCCTAAGCAAACTGGTCGTGCAGGTTTGGAGACCCATGTTTCCTTCTCTCGTCCCCAGACTGCCTCAAAATTTCTTTACGCTCCTGCCGTGAGACTCCAGGCTGTCTGCTGGGCTGCTTAGAAGCTATCATGGCCCTTCCCTTCCTCAGCCAATGTGTGTCCCAAGCCTCATACATGCCCCCTGCTCCTCTCCCAGTTGCCACCACAAAGTGTCATTCATTTAGGCTCTCTAACTCCATGTCTCCTGTTTTCCAAGGAAACAGTAAGAGGATAAAGCTGTGCATGGTAAGGTGCTTGTGGATGCTGTTGTACGGGTACTAACACTTTTGTATTTTAATAAGTTAGGTCTTAAAGATAGAAAAGAAATGAACTCAAATTTTTAAGTTACGCTATCTGTGGTGTTTGAGTGCTTACTTGGTGCTAAGTGTCAACTATATTAGGTCTTTTATTTATAAGTTGTTAAGGATGGCCAGTTTTTGAAAAGCTCTTTTAACAGCCTTCACCTCATTTTCTTTCTGTTTCGGCTCAAGTGTAACCTCTGAAAGGCCGTCCTGTCTCCCGTGGTACCCATCCCCATCGCTCCTTCTCCCTTTTACCATTTCATGTCATTTATCACATTGGCATTATATCCAATATTTAGTGGTATGTTTGTTTATATTCTGTCACATCACCTAAAATGGTAGCCCCGTGAAAGCATGACTTTTGTTGTGTTTGTCACTGTATCCCCCATATTTAGCACAATAGGTGCTACATACATAGTTGTTTAATGAAATTGGGCTTTCTTTCCATTTCCATAGTTGAGGAAACTGAGCTCAGAAAAACTGAGTAATGAGCTCAAAGTCACATTGATAGAAAGTGGTGGAAATGGGTCAGGACCCAGGCTCCAGATCCTTCATCTCTCATGGCATCGTGGTGCAACTTTCCCCACCCCCATATAACAAAGAGGGATCCTAATTAAAGAGATGCCAGATGACAGAAGAGCTCTTCAAGAGAGAGTTCTTTGCTAAGTCACACCCTTCAGAATCCCTAAAGTCATAATCCATCGGTTGCCATCTGTTCTACCGTTGCAGCTAGCCTGGTTAATGTTTATATCTGGGGAAGTTTCAGAATCTAAGGTAAAGTGATGCCCTGAATGAAATCAAGTGAAAAGGAACATTATTATAGGATGAGAGAAATAATATGAAGATCAGTCCAATATGCCACCTGAGGATTGGAAAATAGTAGGAAAAAAATGGAGAAATAATTCTTATGATTTTTAAATAGGGTCTGGGGTTGCTTAACAGGAACACAAAACTCAATAAAAACCATGCTATTATGTGAGTTCATGTAAAAAAGCAGTTCATTATGAACCAGTGGAATGTTTGTGGGTAGACTCTGTCTGCTCATTTATTCCAGAGACCCAGGGTCATGAAACAGAGGAGGAGGGGTCTTTACCTGTTGTCTACAATGACATGTTGTCTACACTGCCTGTTGCCTACATTGACCTTAAGGAAAAATGAGCTCTACTGCTCTTAAGTCCTTTGTTAGTTAGCTTATTTTGTTCTGCACCTTCTCTTTCTTTCTTTTGTTTTTTCCTTTCTGACCTGGTGTCGCTAAAACCAGGTATTTCTTTCTGTTTGTAGTGCTACATTGTTAAAATGAGCAGATTCCAGTGGGAAACAAGATTGTATCTTATTTCCTTTCTGAAAAATAGGTTCTTTTCCCCCAGGTAAATGCTTATGAACTTTCATATGATTATTCAGTTAAAAAGAAAAGGGATGTATTCTTGTGTCTGAGTAAATCTTAAGTGATTCACAGTTCATGGTTTTCTTAATTGTAGAATTCTCTGTTGTCATTTTCAGTGCCCTGGGTCAGTAATGTCAGTCACCCGGGATGATAAAAGACCTTTTATTTAATGAGACACACTACTGTCAAGCTGAAGGTATAAATATTCTTTTATTGTTTCATCCATAGGATCCTTACCATCTCCCCTCTCTTAGGATTTGTAAAGATTTTAAAATCACTTCTTTGTTCCAATTTAGCTCTGAACCTCACGTTAAACTCTAAGAGGATTTATAATCCTTTACAGTCATTTGGAATAACCAGTTGGGTTCTGCGATAGGCAAATAAATTAGCCAGTCTTCTTCTAATGACTCTCCCTTCCTCCCTGACACTGCGGAAGGCAGATGTGTTAAGGTAATCTGCCTGCCACATGTTTTATCCCGACCAATTAGTGGCTGAAAATGTCCAGAAGAATATCCCCTTTAATTAGGCATAGACAAACGATGACTGCATGTGTCTCCTATTATCTTTGACTGCTCAAGTTCCCTTAAATGGGGCAAGAATTAGTTTTCAATATCGTTTTGGAATTGATATATCTGAATAGTAGTGAATAAAAATATTAAGGCTGCCCCAGGAGTGACAGTGCTGTCTTTCTACATGGGGGCCCAACACTGGTATTTTTGGTCTTACTTCACATGCTCTGCTCCTTACTATTCTTTCTTTTTTTTGTTTGCATATAAATGTCTCATCATCCTGTTGCAAGACAGCCCTAGATCTTTTTTTCAGTCTTATTTTTCCTGGTTGGCATTAACAAACAGCTTTTAAGATCCAAATGAACTTAAATACCACAAGTTTAGCATATTATTTTATCCATTTATTTCTTAAATATTTTTGTATGTTTATTATGTGCTGGGTCTGAGGTCACAGTGGGATCTAAGCCATGCTCAGGATCTGTCCTCATGGAACTTACAGACCAGTGGAGTGACAGCTTCAGCAAGAACTGAAATCGAGCACGATGCTTTGGTGGAGCACGGGAACTGTGGGAACACGAGTCAGGGGCCTCCTGTTCAGGGAGCAGGAAAGAATTCCTGGAGGAAGTGTGGTGTAAGCTGAGACGTGATGGGTGAGAATGAGCTAGCTTAGAAAAACATTTTACAAAGCATGTTTTTACTCTTTTTTGTGCTTATGAGCTTCTACTTCTGGAAAATGTATTTTATGTAGGTGACTAGGGCCAGAAGAGTTGTTTCAAACAAAAAGCAACTCATTCAGTTGAAAAAACTAAAACAATATATAATTACACCATATGAGGCAGCATAGAGAGATGAAAATGAATGACATGGAAATGATGGGGGCTTGGGTTCAGATCCCACCTCTGTTGTTTACTGATTGTGTGTCCCTGGGCACATTATATAACCATGCCAACCTTCGGTTTTCTCTACTCTACCTAGGTTTTGTTTAGATTAAATGAGGTATAACGTATCAGCATAGAGTAGCTCCTGTCTAAATGGCATCATTTTGTTATGGATTCAGGACTCTTGGACAGCATCTGAAAGCCATCTACCACAAGAAACGTTTGCAACAGGCTGAGCAAGTTAGCCTACTGATAGGCATTTGAATTGAGTGACGAATTTTGCTCCCTTTTTCATGACATGGTCTGGGTACCATTTTCAGAATCAAATTAGCCCATGCTAGGGAAGATGGTGATGATCATTGCCATTTTCTTGCAATTAGCAGTGAATCCAAATGAAGTCCGTTTTACAAACAAAGTGAATTCTCTATGCTCTTCATGGGCTCAGGATCCTATGCCAACATTTTGGAGTACTCCATTACGGTGCGGTTTTCTGGAGCAGAGCTTTGGAGTTCTATGTTTTATTCGTTTAATTTGAAATGATGAATTTGATGGAACTAAGAGTGTTTCTTTAACAACCTCTCAATCCAGATTCTGTGGAAAGCACTTCCATGGCACATCACGTGTACACAGCACATGTGGGCATCTGCATGGGAGGCAGTCACGGTAGAGGTTGTGGACTTAGATTTCAGAGTTACTCTGACCGTGTTCTAGTTCTGGCTCGCTACGTATTAGCCTGTACAAGTTAATATCACCAAGCCCCTATTTCCCCATCTCTACAATAATAATTGTAATTAGTACAATAATAATTAGCCACCTGACAGTGATTTCAGGGTCACTTAAGATAATGAATATAAAGCATATACTACATGCTTAGAATAGAGAAAGAGTTCACTTCATGGTAACTATAATCTCTCAATTTGATTTAGATCATTTAAAACACAATTCCAGGGCTGTTGCTAGGTAGACTACTTATTTGTCTAGGATAGGCAGGACTTAAGACAAAATTAGTAATTCCATGATCACACCAGGAAATGATGGTAGAAAAGTGTTATTAACCTGGGAGTAATAGCAGGTATCCTCTTATCTAGCTGGGTGTTTCTCTTAATATACTCTTAACTCTCCAATAGTAATTTCTTGGGTTCCAGTGGAGCCCACATGCAGAATCTTATCATATGAAAATTTTATCAGAATGGTCCCTCAGGGGTAGTACAGGTGGTAAAATGACTAAAGTTAACATTCCTGATTCCTCAGTCTTACCTTTAGCTAGGGCTTCTTGTTTTCAAAGTATTGCTCTGAAGACGATTTGGCTTCTTTAGTTTGTTAGCTTAATTTAAATGAAAGAATCGCTGTTTATGTTCTCCAGCAATCCCAATGAAATGCCAGTATGCTTTCCCAAACCCATGCCTCCTAAGCTTAATTTGTAAGATGGTTATTATTATTTTTATCTTTACAAGTTCTGGACTGAATTTCATGCAATCATTATCTAGAGCTGTAGTCTGTGTCCCAAGTCACTCAGCTTGAGTAGGAGCAGGTACTGTTTAATTTGAAACTTTAAATCTAATTCATTATGTTAGAAGAAAATGTATTTTTTTCTGAAACAATGATTAGATTTTATTAATTAAAAGATTAGAACTAAGATACATCTAAAGAAAATGGCACCAAAATACATAGACATATCTTACTGATTAAATATGAATCCTACACATGGACACTATATTCTGGTTCTTTTAACTCTTTCCTTTTTTAAAAAATTTTTAAAAAATTTTTTAAATTTTTAAATTTTTTTGGAATTTCTTTTTATTATTATTATTATTTATTTTCCGGATGTACATCATATTTCGAATTCTGTGTACATTACATCATGTTCACCACCCAGAAACTAATTATAGTCCATCCCCTCACATGTGAGCCTAATCACCCCCTTTGCCCTCCCCCCTCCCCCCCGTCCCCAATGGTAACCACCAATCCAATCTCCAATGCTATGTGTTTGTTTGTCGTTGTTTTTATCTTCTACTTATGAGTGAGATCATATGGTATTTGACTTTCTCCCTCTGAATTATTTCACTCAGCATAAGACCCTCAAGGTCCATCCATGTTGTTACAAATGGCGGATTTCGTCATTTCTTATGGCTGAGTAGTAGTCCATCGTGTATAAATACCGTATCTTCTTTATCAATTTGTCCTTTGATGGGCACCTAGGTTGCTTCCATGTCTTGGCTATTGTGTATAATGCTGCAATGAACATAGGGGTGCAAGTATCTTTAGGCCTTTGTGTTTTCAAGTTCTTTGGATAAATACCCAGTGGTGGAATAGTTGGATCATACAGTAGATCTATCCTTAATTTTCTGAGGATACTCCATATTGCTAGAAGAAAATGTATTTAATGACAAGTTATGAGAATTGTTATTATGTTCAGAAGGTTTACCTGTAGTCATAGAGACAGGCAGTAATATTAAACAGAAAGGATCATTCTGAATGTTGGTAGTTTGAAACTGTAATTTCAACTCTTATATTTTTAGAGTGTGTGAGTACGAGGCTACCCTTGCTGAAATTTGCTTTAACCAGATAAGAGTAACAGTGTGCTGTCCTGCAGGGCCAGCCACAGGGGAAATAGTCAAGTAGGCAGTTTTTCTCTGATTCAGTCATAGCTTATGGTACCACAACTGTCCTCTCTGTTCTGAAGAAGGTCCTGAGGTGAGCATCTTTGACTTCCTATTCACTGGACCCTGCCCTCCCCAAGGTCAGTATCCTTTGTTCTGGGCCTTTAATGCTTCTCCTCGAGGGGAAATAGTTTTGTAATTAATTATTCCTGAGTAAGGAAATCTTAAGAAGTTTCTGCCATCTGGGATGGTCAGGTCATGTGAACAGACCTAGATGAGCGATAGAAGAATGCTGCCTGAAATTCCTCCACTCATCCGTGTAAACAGGTGGTGTGGCCTTATCTGTGGCCATGATTAATGCAACAGAGAGAGCGTTAGCTGGGAATCAGCAGCCTGAGGCCCCATCCCAACGTGGCATGAAGTAAGGTGTAATGATCTTAAGCAAATCACCCACTAGCTGAGCCTTGGATCTCTTGCCTGCAAAATGAGGAGGCTTCAACTCGAACATTCTGTGATTCTATAATCTCTTTCATCTCTTTTTGTATACTTGCTTCCAACGGATGGCAGATAAAAAGTGGCAAGGTTTTAGTTTTCAAATATATTTGAAACTGATCAGGGAGAAATGACTAGTTTTCCAACTCTGGAATAAATCCAGTTTAATTAGTGTCAACTTTTTGGTAGAAGTTGTTGTGTAGTCTAGACTTTGAAAAGTCTAGAAGAATTTCATACAGAATAATTCATAGGCACTAGAAACAATGAAAGTCATTTTTATGTGCCAAGAGTGTTTTTCCATTGCTATGGCAGTGCCATGGGGACACCACCCATAAATATGCAGTCTGGTCAAAACAGTGAGCTTGCATACAAACACAGAGGTAAGAGAAGAAAACTTGATCTCTCTTCCAGCCAGCTTACCATCCCTGAGCCCCTCATATGTAAAACTCCTGTAGCTATCATGGTCTAATAGACAATTTTGGTTATGGACAGCCTCAAGGACTACACATGAACCAGTCTCTGCCATAAATACTTTTGCCTTAGGGAAGTAGCGTTTTTGGATAAATTATTCTAGTCCCTCTTGCTTCATCTGTCTCTACTTTGTCCCTTTCATTTTCATGGAGATCTTTGAAATTTATTATGCTGTGGTCTCTCAAAACATCATATGGGCATTTAGTGTCCTGATATATTTATTAGTTTTTGGAAATGCAGAGCCCATTTCAAAGTTAGATGATAGTTAAGATTTGTCAATGTCTAATTAAAAAATAACTATGAAAAATTTCCAATATATACAAAAAGAGAGAATAACATGAGGAACCCCAACATATCTATCATCCAGCTTCCACAATTTTCAACATTTTAGCAATCTTTCTTCTTGATTATTTTTCTGGAGCATTTTTCTGCAAGTTCTATTGTTATAGTTAACAAAAATGATGATATGGTGCTGTCTTCTGGCTATTAAATCTTCTACATTAGAAATTCTTCTAAATTAGAAAAATTCAGTTGAATATACAGAAAACTACAAATAGGCTGTCTTGTCTGATTCCAAAGAGAGTTGATGTTCCAGTGATGCTTTGCAATCAGAGACAGTCTCTCAGATTTGGTATATGATAGTGTCATCTACAAATCGTCTGCCAGAATGCAAGCTTGTGCGAGCAGCTTTTTTAAAAAAGTGAGTTCGCTTAATATTTGGATTGTGGTTTTCAGTTTAGAGATTAGAATATTGGAAATTGAGTGAGTCTTTGTTACCCTTTTACGCCCAGCTATAACACCTAATCCAACACCTTATGGTGAAATGTCTGACTTATTTTTAAGCTGATTTCAGTGAAATTAATATATCCTTTTGAAATTCTTAACATTTTTATCCATTGTTTAGATCTCATGATCTTTGTGCTCGGAAATGTTAGTAACAAAACTATGTTATTTATCATACCATTCTATCAGTTCATTCATTATCAAATGGTGGAGACTTATCCAAGGTTAAATAATTGTATGTGGTTGACTTTGCACTGGACGCCAGGACATTTACCACATCTCATAGTGCTTTCTCAAATCCGCTGGAATATAAGAGATTAAATAACTACCTTACAGTCATGCAACTGGGAAGTAAAGATTAGGACAAATATGATAAGAACGTTGATGAAAATAATAACAGCTAACAATTACGGCAATTATGTGCCAGCCTCTTTTCTACTAGCATTCTTCATTCTTTCTCCTTTATTTAATGTTTATTGAATTCCTACTAAGTGCCCAGTACTGTCCTAGGTCCTGAGATGTGGTAATGAGCAAAACCCCAAATCCCTGTCTCATGCACTTATCTTGTCCTAGTGTTCTATATAGATCACCCTATTATTTGAATTTACACAACAGCTTTATGGATAGCTACTCTTCTTATCCCCATTTTATTGTTGATGAAGAGGAAATTGAGTCACAGAGAGTTGAAGTGCCTTAAAACCAAGGTCACACATGTAGGATGTGACACCTAGAATTTGAACAGATAGTCTGATTTCAGAAACCACATCATAAGCACCATGCTATGCTGTTTCCATATTGAACTCTAAAGTCTTTATTTATGACCACTCTGCTATGTTGCACTTCTTATTCTACATTTCTTACTGAGGTTCTTGGCTTTGTCGTTAAAAGTGAAGCCATGGATGGCAAAATAGGTTATAAGACAAAATGGGTTATAGATCCATATGATTGAGCCTGTTTCAGGGAACTTATGTTGGAGGCAAAGGGACAGTTTTATCCCCACACTCGTTTAGTCATTGGTGTGTTAGTTAAGACCCTCATATGTGATAAGGATTTTTCTAACGGCAGCACACAGAGTACCAGCTTGTGCCTTGGGATCATTCTTGGAGCTGCCCAGCTGAGATGCCCTATCATCAAAAGAAGTGTGACTGAATTCTTAAACAAAGTGTCAATAGTTATTTGAGTTTATTTTGATGCACAAAAGTCATATTATTTTTAGAAAAATTTAAAAAGCCTTGAAGTATGTGACCATTACTGGCAAAAAATTTGGGAATTATAGGCTAGACCTGTTCATCCCTTTGGCAATAGCATTTGTGTGGTTTTGCAAGGGCTGGTAATCCAAAAATTTATGCAATTCCCATAAAGCTTAATATATAAATTATTCTCTTAAAGACTAATGCTTTGTGGGTCCATTTGAAGAAATCTTTCTGATCCTGAGGTCAGAAATATATTCTCCTACATTTTCTTCTAATAGTTTTATGATTTTTTCTTCCCTTCCATATTTATGTTTTTGATCTATTTGACTTAACTTTTGAATATGATATGTAGTATCAATCTACTTTTCTATTCTTCTACATATAGAGCTAATTTTGCCAACTCTATTTATTAAATAATTCATTCTTTCCAAATTGACATATTGTAAATTCCCATGTATATGCTCCATTTCTATATTCTCTACCTTGTCTCTTTGTTCTCTTTATTATTGTTCCAGAACTGTGCTGTTGTAAATTCTATGGATTTGTTATATGGCTTAGCCTATAATAGGAAAAGTCTTCCCTTTTTGCTTTTCTTTGAAAAATCATATTCTCTCTATATTAAACTTTGTTCTTCCATGAGGAAAAAAATTCTGGATCTTTCACTTTTACCTGCTTCCCTATGATCAGATACGTGGTAGAAGTGAGATGTCACATCCTAGCTTTAAACTTCTTCTGACTTCCCCTTTCACCTTGCCTTGTTGTCGGCCTTTCCTGGTCTTCTGGCTACACCCTGTTTTCTATTCTTTTTTTTCTTTCCAGCACTTTTATATTTAGAATTTGAAATGTGAAATGTCTTGTTATTAGAGGGATTGTCAATAGATCGTGAAGCATTTAAGCTCATGGTCCATTTAAGTAGAAGAAGAGAACAGAATGCTTGAGCCAATGGATATGCTTACAACCCTTGATTTTGGAGATTATGTTCTAACCCACAACCCCTAGGGTATATTTCTTTAGTTGTTTCTCCAGTATGGGTGATGGGTTGTGTTCATCTAGCCATATATCTTCCTTGGCCCTGCCCGACAAATATCGTGCATTTTCTAAAAGTTTGTCTAAGGCTTAAGAAAGTGATGTACAGTTAACGGATCCATGTGAGGATCGAGCCCATAACCTTGGCCTCCTTAAATCCTATCAATAAATGAATTGTTTACAGATAAAGCCAAGAGGAGAAAGAGAAAAACAACAACAACGAGATTGTTGGAAATAGTGATGTTTGATAACAAAGTAAGCTGACATTCTGGTAATTACTGAACTTTCAGACTACTTTATCAAAAGTGAGATTTCAACCTGAGCTTATCGAATTGATTGACGATAAAAAGCCTGTTTTCTTCTTGTCAGTAATTAGGTTCTGTTGAGGAAGTATTGTATTATTTTAAAATGCAATAAATATTTTATTTCCACTATATCATTCATTTATTTCTGCACTTTTCCTACTCCCAAGGCCCCTGTTGCATTAAGATCTGGGGCAGAAATGTACAATGAGTAATCTAGTCCATTTTGGCAAAGTGATAGTTGTTTGCAACATAGAATATCATCTTTCATGTTCCTCTCCAAGTGCTTCTGGGATCACTTTCCTTCATCACCGATTCGTAGGAAAAGCTTTACAACAGACTAGGTGTTTCACTCTGGATCTCTCTATGTAATGATTAAACAAGAAAAAAAAGGTGCATTTCTTTCAAGGACAGCTTATCTCTTGAGTATGAAGCAGTTAGGCCTGCTTTGAGCCTGGTCTCAGTGAACTGAAGGCATAATCTGTATTTCAGAGAAGGCCAGTTAATTTTGGTGTGTGACATCACCACAGACAGTGTTCCCAATTCCAGCAAAACCTTTGGCAAATGCATGCTGTTGTTAATTAGAAACTAGACCAGTAAATGATGATGGATGCAAAAGCATGCCAAAGTGAGGGGACAGTAGTACAATCTTTGTATGCAATAGAATTGCTGTGAATTTCAGTACAGTAAAACATGTCTGCGTCTCCTTGTATTTGGAACTCCTGTGCTTTGGTTCATTGTCAGGTTACATGTCTCTCACTGTTTGAGCTGATGGCACTTGAAGAAAGTGAATATGCTTTTTATGAAATATTACCCCTTTGGTTTGAAGATAAATGACATGAAATTGTATCTTTACGTGTGCATTTGTGTCTTTAGAAATAACAGTCTACACTGAAAATATTTGTACTGCAGCAAGACGGAAAGTTTGCAGTGTTTGAAAATGTGTCAAAGAAGTCAATTTTAACTGAGTAGTATGTTCGTTTTTTAAAAATGATTTTCCCCCTAGCAAACCTAGTGTCGTGGAACCCTAAATGCAGTAGTTTGCTAGAGGGCAGGCTCTCTGTTCACATACATCCTGCTGTCCTTTTTCACTGTTTTGTTTTTCATGGTGCCATCAAGCCATCAAGCTCATGGTTTCTAAGAGCTGCTCTTGGAGAATTTTCTTGTCCCCATCTGGTCTAACCATGTTGTTCTTGCTCTTCCACTAGCCTCTCTCCTTGGGGCTCAGGGCTGCGATACAGAAGGGAGTAGGAAAGATTCAGAACTAAATAATGCATAATAAACAGAAAATGGTAAAATGGAAAAGTCTCTGGCTTTTGTGCTACCATGTCAAAAAGGTACATTGTTCATAATAACAATTGCTGGCATTGAGAACTTACTATGTGCTAGACACTGACACAAGTGGTTCCCATGGATTATCTCATTTAATTTCCATAGCAACCTAATGAAATTAGTATCCCCATTTTATAGTTGTGAAATGAGACCTAGTCAAATGAAGTAACATGTTCATAAAGGTGGGAAGGAGCTGACATTTGAATTCAAGCCCATCCTAATGACTCCCTAGTCTACCATCCTGTAGTATAGAGACATTAACTTTTGAGTTTCCTGGGTCACAAACCTCACACAAAAAGTTTAGTTAAAAGTACACGGTATTCTAGGCCACAGTCAGTGTAGCTGTTTCCATTGGCTGAATGGTAGTCACCTACTTGGCCTGATTTCAAGTGTGGCAGAGAGACCCACCTGCTGGTTATTGCCTGAAATTTCACAATTAGGGATTTCCTCCAGGAATGAGAACACAGTGAAGCCTAATCAGCCACTAGCTAGCAGATTTTGTTTTTCCTACAGTGTGCTTTTTCTAAGTGTCATGATTTAGGTCATTTGGACTTTAATGTAAGATTTAGTTGTCTACTAAAAGTCTTAAAAAATCTTTTCAGTGTATTCTGTCCTTTCAAGGGATATAATAGTTATAGTTCCTGGAAAACCCAGGTATGGGTTATGCTATAGTAAAAATATCCTAAATTTCACTGGTTTGCAACAACAAAGCTTTTGTTCCAGCTCATGCTATGTGTCCATGTTTATTGTAAGTTATTAGGGACCCAGGCCAAGAGAGAAGGAGAGATTGTGGTGGGTCTCACATCAGCAGTGAATTGCTTTTGCCCTAAGTGATATATGTACTCTCTTATAGGGTATTGGACAGAAATAGTCACATAGCCCCAAATTGCCACAAGGGGACTGTATTAGTTTCCTAGGGCAGCCATAACAAATTGCCACAAACTGGGTGGCTTTAAAACAAAAATTTATTCTTTCACAGATTTGGGCTGGAAGTCTGAGATCCAGATGTTGGTAGGATTGATTTCTTCTGAAGGTCTGAGTGAGCATCTGTTTCACGCCTCTCTCCTAGCTTCTGGTGCTGGCCAACAATCCTTGGCATTTCTTGGCTTGTAGAAACAGCATTCCACTCACTCTGTCTTCACGTGGTGTTCTTCCCTGTGTGGGTCCGTGTCTCTGTTCAAATTTCCTTTGTCTTATAAAGACACCAGTCATCTGATTAGTGCCTACCCTAATCCAGTATAGCCTCATCTTAATTGCATGTGCAGAGACCCTTTTTCCAAATAAAGTCACATTCACAGGTACTAGGGATTAAGATTTGAACCTATCTTTTGGGGGGACAAATTCAACCCACAACAGAGACCACGAAGTACAATTGGACCATGAGGTTGGAAAGGAAGAGACAAGGAACTATATGGCAAAGGGCATCAGTGACAACTACATTCTCCTTTGAAATCTGAAACTGAGAAACTTCCTTTCAGAAGTTGCTAGGAGTTTAAGAAAGAGCAGCTCAAAGACCTAAGACAGACTTGGCCATGGATGTAAACCAAATAGCCTGACTAGCTAAGAATGTTTGAATAACGCACAGATACCACCTGGGGAAGGAGCCACAAGGATATTTATAGTATCTGTGGTTTGAGGTCTCTGCATATCTTCTTATCTCTGCCACCTCATGGAAGGAAGTGAATCAGAGCTTTTGTGAACAAAGGGATGGAAATAAAACCAAGTCCTTTTACCTAACTAGAGCATTTTGTGTAGGATATGAGTATTCTTTTGCTGGTGATTATGACAGAAGATAACTTAGAGATGAGTAAGATAAGACATTTTGGTGCCAGGGCTGTCTCAAGGTTGAGGATCTGCTACAGAGAACCTAATTTGATTATAAACAATGATTTTGCAAAAATTGGTGGAAAAATTCAGGATTCATTGAAAAGTTGACAAGCTGTATCTTTGGTTAATCATTATTCACGTATCTTTTAAAATAAAATTGCTTTGTGTTTAAATTCTGCAGTTTAAGGATGAATTATATTTGAACAAATAAACTGTGGGAAATCCATGGTAATAAATGTCTCTGGGGTTGGGAAGCAGTCTCCAACAGAAGTTTGTTTAAAGCATCCATGAGTCAAATCCATGGAGTTTGGGTCATGAGTCTAGCGTAAAGGATGATGCTGAATCCATAAATCAAAGTGGCAGCAACATCACAAGAATACCGTGTACCTAACTAATATGTGGGTGGTTGGGATGTGGGCAGCATGCTTGACATCTGCAGAGTGGCAAAATAGAGTCATTAAGATCAGGGTCTCTGAAAACAACCTTTATCTTGGGCCATCTCCTGTTACAGGATGAATCTTCTTGTGGGTGGACCCTTGTCTATGGCCTTCTGCAGCTTGATTGCATATCTCCCTATTGCCTATCTCTCACAGTTTTAGGGGGTTGGGGTTGGTGGTGATGAGACCTTTTATCATCAGAATCTCAAATGTCAGCAGAAAATGACAATGTAGTATTTCAGGAGTGGGGAGGATGGAGCATGTGGAAATAATGGAAAAGAGCTACAGCTATGGCATATGGTGAGTGGCCTAGATCTTAAGGAGTCAGCAGATCATCAAAATAAGAGGCTACGAGATGGAGTACAATGACTGGGAGACAGAAGAGCTAGATTCTAGGCCAAGCTTTATCGCCAACCACTTATGGCTTAGGCAAGTTGCTTATCTTTTTTAAAATTGAAACAGAAATTTCCTAAGCTCCTTTCTAGCTGGAAACTACTACGATTAAGGACATTTGAAACTTTCTGTTCATCAATATATGTGGTTGAATATGTGTGGTCATGGAGAATAGGTAGTCCCCAACATCAGGGGACAGCTTTATTTCGTAAAACTACCAAATGTTTATAAAGGAGGGATATCTCAGGTTTGGCATTAGAACTG
This sequence comes from Equus asinus, assembly GCF_041296235.1. Classification (NCBI taxonomy): domain Eukaryota; kingdom Metazoa; phylum Chordata; class Mammalia; order Perissodactyla; family Equidae; genus Equus; species Equus asinus. The sequence goes on from NC_091812.1 coordinate 32,258,318, forward strand.
CATAGAGAGAACAAAAGAAAAAAATAATAAATATGTATTGAGTATAATAATAAATACTTATTGACAGACACCGTTCTAAGTGTTTTCTCTGCATTCAATCTTTATACAATCCTAAAGCAGGAAATGGAACCACAGAAGGTTGAAATAACTTGCCCAAAGTAACACAACTAGTGTAAGGTGGCCTGACTATTGAGCCTTTGTCCTAACCCCTTCCTCATACTGCTTGCCATGGATAAATACATGGACATTAGCTGGTGAAAAAAAGTCAGGACTCCATAATGGCCTTGGAACTCACTTAAATTTATGTGTTCACTCATTTACTCAGCATTGCTTCACTGTGCACTTACTGAGTGCCAGTCACTGTTCTAGACTCTAAGGATATAATTGTGCTCAAGAGAAGCCCAATTCCTGCCTTCACGGTGTTTTCAGTGTAATTGAGGAAAATAGGGAATTAGACAGCACTTAGAATACAGTGTGAGAAATGCTGATACAGGTGGATACAATTAATGATGTGTGTGTGTGTGTGTGTGTGTGTGTGTGTGTGTGTGCGCGTAGGGAGGTCATCCTAGAAGAAGTAACATTCAAGCTGTAACTTAAAGGATGTATACCAAGTGAAGGGAGAAGGGAGTTGGTGAAGAAAGAAGAATGTTTCTAGCAGAGAGAACGAGTGTGAAGAATCTAGAGCTAGCTCTTAAACTTGGACCGGTGCTGGCCTGGCTGCTTCAGCTTCACTCGAGATTCTGATTCGGTAGGTGCAGGATGGGGCCTGAGCATTTATATTGTGAACAAAGTGGTTTGAATGCCAGGCTGGTTTGTGAAGCCTAAATTTTATACTGTTTTGCATCCAGGAGTCACACATGTAGGCAGGGTGGGTCAGAGGCCCCAATTGGAGGTTCAGAATCATTTTGGAAGAGGGCAGGAAAAGAACCTGAGAAGATATGAAAGATTGCAGCCTCTGAGGGAGCTTCCTGCTCTGGGTGAATTTGAGTGGTATCTGAGACAGACGAAAGCTGGACTTCCTGAGAACAGTCTGAGAGTGGCTTGGGCCAGCCGGGGGGTCATAAGTTGGAGGAGATGCTGAAGTGACATAACAGGACCTCTTTCCTTCTTGTTTGAAAAACTGTATTTTGGGAAGTGTCTAATTCTCAAAGACACATGACAGAGTTACGTCATGGGATGAGTAATGTTCATTTAGATGCCTCTTTCTCATGTGAACCACGTGACAAGTGTCTGTTAGTATTGTGACAACAACTGTAGATATTTTGCATTGACTTCATAGGCCAAGTGCTGCGATAGCATATCCCATTTTTACCAATAAATAACCCTAAAGGGGGTGTAAATGAGATAATCATTTTTGATGGTCTCAGTGACATCTCTGTGCTATTCTTTCTAGAAATCAAGAAAGTTCGTTGTTTAATCTAGTGAAAAATATATCTGAAGTTGTATTTGAGTTACTTTCAGAGCACTCATGGGAAAAATTCATTTAAAAATTTATCAGTTTGTTTCTTTTGCATTACGGAACTTTTTTAATATATAAAAGGGTGGAAAGTATAATGAACATCTATATGTACTCTACTTACTTTAAAAATGTTTCACTTCCATTTCCTTCTCTCTTCTTTTTATCACCAAACCCCCTCCCGTGACACTTTTTATTGAACCTGGCATTCAATTTCCTTTGTGTTCCATTTAAATAATGTTTTAAAATATCCAAATTACTGTATCTTTTAGGGTTATACACTTACAAGAAAAGAATAACATTTAGGGCATTTAAAATATTTTTCTATGTAAGTGAATGACCCTAAAAATATATAGTAATTTGGACATTTAAAAATATTGTTTAGGGGCCTGCCCGGTGGCACATAGGTTACCTGCGCATGTTCCGCTTCTCGGCAGCCCAGGGTTTGCAGGTCCTGGGTGGGGACATGGCACCGCTTGGCACGCCATGCTGTGGTAGGTGTCCCACATATAAAGTAGAGGAAGATGGCCATGGATGTTAGCTCAGGGCCAGGCTTCCTCAGCAAAAAGAGGAGGACTGGCAGTAGTTACCTCAGGGCTAATCTTCCTCAAAAAAAAAAAAAGATTATTTAAATCATAGCTTCCTGTGCATATCTTTCTGCAACATTTTTTTTGCCCAACGTTATATTTTGAAGATCTATCACTGTTGATATATATTGCTACTTCACTTATTTTCATTGGTTTATAGTATTTCTCTGTCTAAAAAGACCATGATTTACGTATTCATTGTCCAATTGATAGGCATTTAAATTGGAAACAATCTAAATGTCAAGTTTGTTGACTGATCATACAAATCATTTATTCAATCTTTACCATTTATAGGTGCCTCTTTCCTCCATTTTCAATCATCATCTAAGGTATACAACCATTATTTCGGCAAGAAGATTAAAGAAAACCAGAGACAGCATTGCAATAACAACTAAGTTTGTGTGAATCCAATTACAGCTTGAACACTGTGTGCCTAAGCTTACAATTGGAACTAATGATGACTTTCTAAGTGGAGAGTAGTCAGTGAGCCATAATAAAGCTGCAGCTTGGGTCATATTCCATAACCCAATATTTTCTAGCTCCAGGGAGTTTCTTAAAGGGGCCAAATAAATTGGTAGCTATCTACAGGAAAATATTTTCATATCAACTTCTTCAGGACAGCCCAGCAGGTTCACATTTAAAAGAATTAGTGTAAGAACAGGTCACCCAATCAGATTCTGTCACACTCTTGGCCTTTTCAGTCTCAAATTCTGAATTTATGAAAGCTCTTGTTTTCAGTCATTCCTAATTTCCAAAAGGTTTTGGAAATATGTATTTCATGAGCGTGGAGGTAGATATCAATATGGCCTGATCTCCAGGGTGGATGTGGGATTATCATCCTCTCCCCAAAATATCTTCCATGTCAGTTATCGCTGAAGTTTCAAATGTTTTTACCAAAAGGCACCCCCTTTCTGCCATATGACTAAAGATAATGCTTGTTTAATGTAGGTGCCATAAAGCTTGGCAGATAACTTGTGAGTTAGATGACAGATCTGGGAACTTCAAATATTTAAAGGAGAAACTCAAATCCACAAAATAGAATTGAACTGGAATGAATGGAAAAATTCAAAGAATCAATGAAAAAGCATTAGACTGGGCCAAGTATATTTGGCAACGCTTCATGTGAAAAACATCTGAGGATTTTAGGTGACGATAATCTTAATGTGAGTCAACAGTTCAATTATTCTTGAAACTGAGAATGCAAACTGAAGGCTCTATTAATAAAAGTATAATTCCACAATCAAGAGAGGTAATCAGCCTATTCTACTCAGGGATTAGTCAGACAACATCTAGTGACATGTTTGAAGTTCTAGAATGGGCATTTTCATTGACAAATTGATAAAGTAGAAGTCTGGAAACTGACCAGAGTAGTGAAAGTTTTTGAAATAGTGGCATTGAAGAAGGGTTTTTGTGGAAACTAGTTTCTTTGTAATTACTCACAGATCTAGTGTCGTGGTCAACCTGTTGTTGACATAGAATACATTTGACAAATTGAACTGGAACAGTGTATAAATGGTGACTTTTTAAATACAATATATAAGCTATTTGGTCGTTTATTTGGGGGTATATCTCATCATGACTTCTCTAGAAAGGATAAATTATAGATAGGAAGATGAAAAATGGATAAATTTCGTATAATCTCCAGCCTGTTGATAGGGAGGAAGTATTTATTAATATCTGGAGGAAAACTGCAATTCAGGTACATACACTTTGAAAACTGAAAAATCCCTTCCACGAAGTTTATTTTTGAGGGTCATATATAAGACTACAATGTGAAAACAATGTTAGGACGGAGTGATGGACCCCAGGTTTCTACCCTATCGCTTTTCTTCTCTCCTCTCAGTGATAAACAGCAGAGTGGAGATGAATGTGTCCTCGTTCTGCAGCAGAGTGTAAGAATCGTGTTGGGGAAAAGATTCCACAACACAGGTGAAATTACTTTTGAGGCTCCCCTTCAAATACGTTTTAACAAAGAAAATTGATCACAAGAAAAACATTTAAATAATTGTTGATCGTAATCATATGTTCAAATGCACATATGAAAGAGCATTCATTAACTTTAAAAGTAGAATTTGGGGGGCAAACTTACAAAGGCAATATATTATAGTGAAGTATAATGTCTTGAGATTTGAAAAACCTAAAGTCAGTCTCTATTTAAGGAAACCATTCACTGAATGTTATGCTGAAGTCTCTTTAATAGGATTTTTCTTCACTGGTTTTCTGGAACGGGAACTGCTCTCTGAGCCCTAATCTATTCAATTTGGTGAGGCCTCTAAAAACGTACATTTTGTTGTGCTTCCAGATGGGGGTACCCTCCCTTTATGCCAGACAACCTCTATTCTATTGAGCTTTCAAAAGAGTACAAGGTCCTGATATTGAAAACAAATAGTTTTATAATTTTCCTCAATTGGAAATGTTGGTATGAATTTTATTTTCTAGGACAGTAGAGAGAGGTAATTTCAAAGCTATCATAATACGTAAGATACATTTCTGGATTTATATTATTTCCACCTCTCTTTCTAATCTGAAGCCCTGTTGGAGCAGGTGATCTTCAGAAGAATGAAAGCCTTTTCTGGCCCTAATATAAGGCCAGTTCATACTTTCAAAATATTTTGTACCTGAAGCCCAGGAAGGTAGATTTAAAGCACATGATGTTTTATTTACTTTTGATTTCACTTGTCGGCTGACCTAACTGACCTTCAATAGCTTTATTTAGGAAATAGCATGAAAACTGATTCAGTGGCCACTTCAGGAATAACATATTCCTTATTCAATCAGAAATAATAAAAATTGTTTTCAGAAAGGTCAACCATCAAACTGTCAAAATGACTAGATGAACTGAAGAATTTTTGAAGCAGTTTCTCTATCTGCAAAAAATGGGAAAGGTAATGCTTTTCTTCCTGGATTATTTTGAGGATTAAATGGTCTATAATGTTTGTGAAAGTGCTGAGCATAGTCACTAGTACCCAGGAGAAAGTAGCGAAGTAAGAATTTTGCTGCTCTAAGACATTCAATCACAAATAACAGAACTTGTTTGTCTGATGGATGTAGAAACTGTTAATAAAATGTGGTAATGATTTATAAATAAGCCACAAAACGTTTTCTGGGTAATTACTGAAGAATCATTAACATTTATTTAAGTTATTACCGCTGTTACTCTTTGAAGTATGTGTGTTTGTAACTTTTAAATTTTTACCATTAGGGCAAAAACAAGCAAAAAGTAATTTTTCTTTTCTGGGGCTTTAAACTTTAAACTCCTTGTCAGGAATCAGAACAAATGATTTTTTTAATTTTATCTTTCTCTCAGTCACTTGACATTTTTGTAGAAAATAAAATATTTCTTAAGTTTATGAGAGTTGTTCATTTTGACTTTTTCCTCAACAAAAAGGAAGCAAAGCATTTTTTAGTAAAAATGCAAATAAATGAGCTCTGTTTCCAGGGACTACATAATATCTTTTCAACTTTTCAAGAAATGAGCAATCAACAGCATGATCGTTAAATATAAACTGCTAAAAACTAATACATTTAATTTTTAATTTAAAATTCTTTTAATCTCATTAATTTCTTTTAAATTTCATGTTAAACTGTAGATAATGAATATATTGTCTGGTGGGCAAAATACTAAGCTATTTAATCAAAAATGTATATTTTGTGAATTTAAAACTATATAACCACAGTATCCATATAAAAGTTTTTATTTTAAAATCAACCATTCTCTCCCAAGCATGATAATAGTGCATATCAATATAGTTAAGTAAATTAACTGGAAAATTGAACAGACCTAAGTAAAATCTATGAACAAAGACCCTCTATGCCTACACAGAAAATGCCTACGCAGAAAACAAAATAAGAAAACCTCAACTCCCTGGGGGAAAAAATGCAAGTGCCTCTGAGGGATTTAATGAGGAAAAAGAGAGTTCCAGAGACAGTAACAGGAACGGACACTAACTAAATACCTACTATGTATCTGGTACTTCTGCATTTGTTATCGTGGTTAATCTTCCTCACAACATTATTCTTGGATGACCATATAATTTATTGTCCAAACAGGATACCTTTCAAATAAAATGCTAAAACAGGCTTGATATTGGAAGAAAAGGAGTGAATCGGAACTGTTTCACAGAAGGCGGAGCGTACAGTCACTGCATAGTGTCCACCTGTTTCATGACAGGGAATCCTTTCTTTAGGGATTTCCTTAATGACCAGTCTTCCCAACATGCTGGAAGCATCAGAGTTTCTATTATTAGAGTTCACTCATGGTTTGTGCCACGTTTCTTTGCCAAATGAGGTGAAATATGTTATATTCTAGCCACTCAGGCCCGGAAAACAAAAATAGAAAACAGATTCTATATCTTGACCTCCCCACTCCATCAATGCAGTTTTTCCTAAAGCCAACAGGTATTTCCACCCCATTTTTCCCTCTTCTGTACACAACTGGTGATTGTCTCTGCTTTTTTTGTTTCAACCCAAGCAATGAGATGGAGATGTGTTTGTCAACTCATCTTAATTTTTATATCTTCTATCACTACTTCATCTGAAGCCAACCCCTCTTTCATATCATCTCCTCTCTGCTTCCTATGGTTCATGGACCAATGGCTTTTCTCTTTCTCAGAAGGCACTCTTCCTAATTTCTTAAACGAATTATGTTTCTTATTTTTCTGGTTTGCAATAACTGATAGTGACCCTGGCTCCCTTTGCAAAGAGTTTGGACTCCCTGTAGATGAGGTCTCAGAAATGAGTTTACCATGAAGCTAAGGGAGCTTAATTAGGTCCTGTGCCTAATTTTGCACTTGTAATATTGTATTCCTTTTCTTAAAGTAACCCCCTAAAACTGTAGAAGCAACAGACAAACCCTTAAAACCTGGACCTGCCCTTGGTAAAAATTTATAGATCAGGGGAGACAGAGATGCAAGGAGTAAAAGTAAAAAAGCTCATAATAGGAAGAGGGCAGGGTTTGCTGTAAATTGTTTTTAATTGAGGTTTAATTTGCATGCAATAAAATGCACAGATTTTAAGTGTACAGTATGGTAAATTTTGATAACTGCAGGCATCTGTGTACCACCACCCCAATCAAGATAGCTAAGATTTCCATCACCCGGCAAGTTCCCTTCTCCCTTCACAGACAACCGTTGTTCTAATTTGCATCCCTTTAGCTTAATTTTGCCTCTTCTCAAACTTCATATGAATGGAATCATACAGTAAGTACTCTTTTGTGTCAGTTTTCTTTCATTTAGCCTGATGCTTTGGAGATTTGTCTTTGTTTTATGTATCAGTAATTCATTCCTTTTTATTGCTGACTAGTATTTCATCATATGAATATATCATATAATTTGTGTATCCATTCACCTCTTAAAAGCCATTGTTGTCTCTAATTTTGGGATACTATGAGTAAAACTGCTATGAATATTCCTGCACAACTCTTTTTAGGGCTATGATTTCATTTATGTTGGGAAAATACTAAGTGTGCAATTGTTAAGTCTTTTGATAAATGAGTGTGTAACTTTTAAAGAAAAATGTGTTGAACAATTTTCTAAAGTGTAACATACAACTGGCAAAGTTAAGAGTTCCAGTTGTTCCACATTCTTGTCAATATTTTGTTTTATCAGTCTTTTCAATGTGGGTCATTCCACTGTGTATATGGTGCTATTTGTGACTTTAATTTGCATTTCCCTGATGGCTAATAATGTTCAGCATATTCTTATATGATTATTAAAGATTCATATCTTTTGTGTTGTGTCTATGCAAATCTTTGGCCATTTATTAATTTGAGTGCTTGTCTGCTTGTTATTGAACTGTAGGATTTCTTTATATGTTCTGGTTGTAAGTCATTCATCAGATATGTTTATGGTGAATATTCTTTTCCGTCTGTGGCTTGCCTTTTCGTTTTCTTAACAGTGTCTTATGATGAGCAGCAGTTCTTAATTTTGATGAAATCCAGTTTACAATTTTTTTAAGTTAGTGAATTTTGGGTCCTATAAAAGAAATCTGTCAACCTCAGTGGTTTGAGATGTCACCTTTATCATCTGCTAAATTTCCATAGGTTGTTAGGTCTATTTTAGGGCTTTCTCTTCTATCCCATTGGTTTGTCTTTCTGTTCACACACCAGTACTCACACTGCTGTATTAAGGAAGCTTTGTAGAATGTTTAAATATCAGGTGGAGTTTCCTTCTAGCTCTTCTTCATCACTGTTTTCCTAGCTATTTTTGCATATCTATTTTTATATTTGAAGTGTAGTATCAAACTTGTCTAGCTCCAGGAAAAAGGATTTTTATTATGATCACATTAAATTTATCAATCAACTGAGAGAACTTACATATTGATGATATTAAGACTTTAAAATTAATGAAAAGGGATGTTTTCCATTTACACAGGTCTCCATTTATATCTCTTATGGGTGTTTTTATAATTTACTTCATAAAAGTTTTGAGGTTAACTGGCTAAATTAATTTCTGAATATTTATCTTTACTGTTGCTATTGTGAATTGAGTTTTCTCTTCCATTTTATCTTCTAACTTGTTATTAGTTATATAAAGAATACCGATTTTACATGCTAATTTTAAATCTGCTACCTTGTCTAATTCTTTTATCATTTGAATTAGTTTTATCGTTGATTCTCTAGTTTCTTGGGATAGTGTCATGTTCTCTACAAAGAGTTTTATTTCTTCCTTTTTCATTTCTGTACCTCCAGTACAATGTTAAATAGTATTGGAGATAGAGAGTATTAGAGTTCTAGAGTTCTTGCCTTGTTCTTGACCTTAATAGAAATGTTTGTACTGTTTCCCCATTAAGCCAGATGCTGACTCTAAGACTGAGGTAGGAGTGTGAGTGTGTATAAGGAAGTATCCATCCATTCCTCTTTATCAAGAGTTTTATTAAAAATAGCTGTTAAATTTTGGCTAAGGCTTTTTCACAACAAATTAAATACTTTATTTCAGAGATGGATTTTTTCCATTCTAGAATTTCCATTGGTTTCTTTGATAGTTTTCATATTTCCCCTGAAATCTCCATCTCTTTATTCAGAAATTCATCCTTTCTTATTGTTTAAGATTGATGATAGCTTCTATTTGGCTTTTTTAAAATCTTGTATGCCAATTCCAAAATCTGTCTTGTCAGTGGGTCTGTTTTTATTGATTTTTCTCTTGACTGAGTCATATTTTCATGTTTCTCATTATGTATGACACACTGAGGGCACTTCGGAGTCTGTCATATTCCTCTGAAGAGGGTTGAGTGTTGTTCTCGTGGACACTTTAATCTCTGGCAGATCACCTTGATCTTCTGGGGGCTTGGTTTCAGGTTTTGATGGAGTTGTCCTATATCTGGTTCGCCCTTAATCTAAGGAACGTCTCCTGGTCATGGAATGTTAGTTTTACTCCTCAAGTGACTGAGGGCTTCAGTGGAATGACTGAGGTGTTTGCCAGGCCCCTCTGATGTGGTGTGGCGGGCAGCTGCGAAGTTTCTGGTCAGCCCCTTCAGCCTTCTATGTGTTGTTTTTCCCCTGGGCTGTTTGGAGTCTTGCCGTGAACACGTGCAGCTAGGAGGCATCCAAACATCTTGAGAAAATTTTATGCCGATTTTGGGACTCCCTCCTGTGTGGCGTCTCCTTTCAAGGAGTTTCCTCCCGGATTTACAGCTTTTCTGAAACCCCAGACTCTGATATCTGATTCCTCAGTTGTTGAGATGACCATTTTCTGCTTGAGTTTGAGCCCTTGCTCTGGAAAGAATGGACGGAGCTCTTAGAGGAATAGCTGTATACATGTGGCTCTCATTCAGTGTTGTTTCCTTCTTCCCAGTTCCTGTCTACTTTTGCTCACACTCCGATACTTCCAAACACACTTAAAAAAATATTTTGCCTAGGATTTTTTTGTTATTATTAGCAGGATACCATATAGTCTGATACAAACGACAGTACCATTACTTGAATCCAGGAGTCTAGAACCAAGACTAATCCCAGCGGAATTAATTCCAAAGTATGTGCTAGTTCCTTTTTACCACATTACCTTAGCTACTTGATTGGTACTTCCTAGGTGTGAGAAATGAGTTTTATCTTCTGGTCGTTTTCCAAAGCTAGATTGCCAGAAGATACATGGTAGTCCTATTGGAGTGTGGTAATAAGCTAATAGTTTGACTGATTTTAATGAATTGATTGGTTTTGGATAGAATAGTTTGGAGGTGCAACCACTTTAAATATTTTCTCCCGGACTGATCAGTCTCACTTACCCCATGGTGGTTTTCCTTACTTTGGTAAACTTGCTTGCTGCTTTTATGCTGTTTATGTACAGAATCTGAAGCCAAAGAATACCATATCTTCCCACGTCTAAAAGGGTTTAAGATACTTACTATTGAAGCCCCAAGCTAGTTTCTAAATATTCGATTCTAATGGATTCTACTTGATACTAGACCTTGCCGAGATATTCCTCATGTTTATAAATTAATTTGAAGGTTTGGAAAGTATATGATAAATCTATAAGAGAAAAACTTACTTACAAAAAGATTATTTGCTTATTCTTTCAAATAACCCAGTTTATGGGTCCCAGGGGCATAATATCAGACTAATTTATGATTTCTTTCTCATATTATTTCTAATGGAATAATGGTGTATTCAATTTTGGCAATTGTCTTCAGAGTTGTCTCATATCAGTGATGAGGAGGCAGTTTTATCTGCAGCTTCATCAAGTTATAAACTGTTTGGTATGAGTCATATAATGGGAAGATTGCAAAGGTGTGTTCTATTTTAAGAGTACCCAGTACACGAGAATTTAACTACTAATTGTTAACGCTTAAGAACGGCTACTCAATTTATGAAGCATTATCTTAATATTGATTTTATCAAAGTGGTGTTCTGATATATTGAAATAAAAGGTAATCTAAAAGAGTTTGATTTGCCAAACTTCTATCCCAGGTTTCAGGGGAGGGCCTGGGTTTACTGCATCTGTGATCACCAATCCATGCTAAATAGCAAATCTTGCCAAGGAGGAGAGCTGACCCCAGGTTCCCAGTGAGCCATAACCATGTCTCATGTCTGCAAACTTATTAATATACTTTTAGGTCATTAAAATTTATTAAAGTTGCTTTTATCCATAATTTTTGAGCATCCATAATCTCTTTCCTAATATCTCCTATAGTTCACTTCATTCCTAATGGCAGTTAAAAGTTCATGGTGATTGTGTTTTGTATTGTGGGGCAAAATTCTATCATATTATCACCAACAATTGATTTTTTATTCAGTAATATTTTAAGGAGCTCAGTATTGGTATGGATGTAGAGTATAAATTAATAGTGGGTGAATGGTTGGAAAGAAAAAGATGCATAGAAAAAATATAGTAATTAGGGTGTTAGTTGGTGAGAGCTTGAACCAATGTTATTCTTGTAGAAATATAAAGGAAGTAACATTTAAGATAATTAAGTTAAATTAGAGAAATAACATTAAATAATATCTAATCAGATTTGGTAACTGAATGAAAATGGCTATGGTGGAGTGGCGCAGGGGGAGTCAATTTGGGGAGAAAGATGACTGTTGAATAAGAAGAGGATAGCTAAGAGAAAATTCAATTTGAGATAAAGGAATGTAGTTTAGGGATGTGGCCGGGGATAGAAATGCATATTTGGGATTCATTTTCAGAGAAGTGACAGATGAAATGTTGAGAGTGTATAAAATGGGATTAACCGTCATCTGTAATAGAGCAAATGATGTTATGGTAATTCTGTGGCACAAATTTATAGAAACATTTTGTCTTAAAATATTTTAGTATGACTTATATCCCGGGTATATTTCTGTATTAGAAATTGGCCTCTTTTTTCCAGAAGTTAGCAACTCATGTATATTAACCACAGTATAGTTTTCAAATTTAAAAAGGAAAAAATAATCCCTTGGGTTCACTCTGCTCCTTGCTTATTACCATTCGGTGGAGACACATGAGGAAAATGTTAAGCAGATTTAATATTAGAGCTTTGATTGATTCAAGGTCTCTCATCGGTGAATTGCTCAGTTATGCCTTTTTTCCTTTAATTTTATTACTGATTGTCATGCCTACTTGCAACAGTAACTTTTTACCTTTCAAGATACCATTTCTGTTGTCACAGTATGCTCTATGACTACAAAAAAAATAGTTTTGTTTTGTTTTATTTTATTTTAGAGGACTTTTTCCTCATTCCACATGTTTATGAATGCATGTTCCCTTTGGATCACATTCTCTGTCATTTCCTTGGTTAGTGTATCAGTGAGAAACTGGAAATTTGTAACCTCTTTTAGCCGTCAGATGTGTTATTTCCCTCTATGCTATGTATTTATGTATTGAATGAATTGGTTTTCAACTTTAAAAAGTTAGGAGATTTAACACACATAAATTTGGATTTCTAGCTGCTTTGAAAAAAATGGAAAATCTAATGATGCTCTGCATTTGCCATCTACTCCTTAAAACAGTGATATTTGTTATCTCAATTTCTGTGGGCCAGGAATCCAGGTGCAGCTTAACCAGAGGTCCTCTGACTCGGGGTCTGTCCCAAAGCTGCACTTGAGGTGTCTGTGGGGATGCTGTCATCAACTGGTAGAGGATCATCCAAGCTCGCTGCTGGGTTGTTGGAAGGATTCACTTCCTCTGGGGGATGGGAACCAAGGGGAAAGGCTTCTATTGGTTCCTTCGCACGTGGGCCTCTCCATAGGGCAGCTCATCACATGGCAATTTGCTTCACCAGAGAGAAAATGAGAAGAGCCAGAGAAAGTGCTAGCAGGACCAAAGTCACAATCTTCTGTAACCTAATCTTGGAAATGCCATCCTGACTTCTATTGTGTTTTTTGTCATTGGAAGTCTCGCTAGTCCAGCCCACACTCCTGGGGAGATTACCCAAGGACGTGAATGCTATGGGGAGGCATTTTCATCTGTTGCTCATGGTTCCTGAGTTTTCACTGCGCGGCCGCCGTATGAGTTCTGACTGGCTCCCAAAAGTAGGTCAGGAACTTTCTGGTCTAAAGCCGACCTCCTTCAATCCCTTAACCTGTTTATGTTCTCTCCTGAGATTCTACATGCGATCGAGTTTGTGATCCCAGTTATGTCGTTGTCACTATCTGTTTTGTAGAGATGTTTGTTCCACATTCTTCCCTTCTCTGCCCTGTGGAGACAAAAGAACCACATGAAGTCAGAATAGTAGATTTAAAAAAGACCAGATTTAATATTGACTAGTTGGTTAACATATACCGCTTAGTTTTTCAGAAGTTCTTTAGTAATTCTCCAAATTTTGGTTCAAAACTTTATTAACATAGACGTTTCAATTATTTAGAAACTGTTGAAGAAAAACTACTAGAATGTGTTCTGTAAAAGTTGTCACACTTAGAAACCAGCAAAGCTTAATTTTTGTATTTCTGGGTAAAGCTTCCACTTTGCACATGCATTTTAAGTTCTTCTAAATGTGTTATTAATTAGAAGCTTGTGACACTGTGTTGGTCTTTTAAAAAATTCTATAAGATTCTACATGAATGCTCAATGGTATGAAGCAAATTTATGAAATTTTGCAACAAAAATGAAATATATGATTAAATTGATAATGAAGTAGACATAACACCTTAACTTTTCTTTATATCCCCTGATTTCACATTTTTTGGTTCATCAGAACAGAACGCATTCTCATTGACTGACTTTATAATAAGTAAATTTTTAAAAGCATGCACTTATTTATGTTAATAAAAGGCCACTTTTAGCTCAATTGCAGCATTGTGTAAGAATTCACTTGAGCAGAGGGTTTCAGCGCTACAAGACAAACAAACAACATTGAAAATCACTGAGAAAAACTAGTTTTCCTTTGGGTTAGATAAAGAGACTTTAGCAAGAGCTATTTCCAATAAAAGCTTTATTATTCCTAACCCAAATGATAAAATAGCCAGTTAGAATAAAAGCTTGCTTTTCTGTAATAGCTAGAAATATTATTTAAAATACAAACTCTGAGGTACAGCAATATTTGGAAGTCTCTTTTTTAATCACTCAAGATTTGAATATACCTAGTGTAGTTTTCATGGTAAAGAGACTATCAGTTATCCAGGTGTATTGGTTGCTATTTAACAACTATATTCAATTAAGCAGAGTTTTTTATTCCCTGACCATACCATGTTACAGAGAATTTACTTTATAAAAACTATGTCTGCACAATAACCCATGTAAATGTTTACCATGATTAATTGTCACTATTTTTAGGATATAACTTCAGTGATAAATGGTAAAAAGCATCCTTTGTATCCACAGGGATTCCTTTTGTTTTAGCCATTTTTCCCTCTATGTAGAATTTAGTAGAGAATTGTGGCAGCTATGGGTAGTAACAATGTTAGCTAGTCAAATATTACTCATATTTCTTATAAGTCTCCATTATAACCTGGATTAAAGATTTTTATCACTTATGATGCAAAATAAATATCTGGCTAGTTTATCTTATCTGACCATTAATGAAAAGATTCTTATTTTAAGAGCTCACAATCTAACTTTTTTGATGTGAATTTCAGTTGTGCAATATTTGTTTTGAAAAGAAATTTCATAAATTTATCTGAAATTTTACCTAATCTAGAATTATTTTTATTGAAGTATAATTGACAGTCATTTAGGATTATTTTTGAAATAATCTTCCAAACAATTTATTAACATTCCGTAAAATCAAGTTACATGACCTTATACCCGCTACTTGGAGTTCTAATTTGTCCTCTTAATTTTATAGGAGAAAAACTGAGGTCCCGGGCATCTAAGCAATTTGCCCAAGGTCTCATAGCTGTTTAAAGATAGACACATTTTTTCCTGATTCTCAGACATGTCCTTTAAGAAAAATGGAGACTTATTTAGGCCAAGTCTACGCCTCTTGTCAGCTCCTGCCACACCTGAGGCTATAGGGTCCCTTCCAGGAAAGACTGTCTCCCTTCTGACTATAGAAATTCTTGTAGGCTCTGTGCCCCCATCATCTGCTTGAATCCTCCTCACTGTCATCTGGTATCCTTGTATCTTATCCTGCTGCTGCTTCATACTCAAATTCCAACTGTCTCATTCAGGACAGACACTTAGGCCTTACAGGCTATGTTCTGCATCCTTCCAGGGGGTGCCATTCACAAAGACTACCACATGAATGGTGTCCTCCGACAGTGTGCGGAGTTCAGCCTGCACGGCGGATCATCCTTTAGCCTGCTTGGGTGGACCAGTTGTTTGGATGATTTTCCTTCCTCTCATGCTTCTCCTTCACATCCTTGTCTCCACTGCAACCTTTAGCACATGGCTAGTGTTAGCCTTTGAGATGCCCATCACCTTTGTTCCTGCTTCTCTGAGATGGAGATGTCAGAAATGTATTCTGTGCTCTTTCTAATTCACCATCCTGAGAATTTATTTCCTCAGTACTAGAAAAATATTGGCAAAATAAATTCTAACCTTTCAGGGAGATTGTGATCATTAGTAGTATAATACCTAGGAAGTTGTTGGTATTCAATAAATAATGCTCATTATCCTTCTTTTAGTACAACTAATTAGTATAAAACTCTGAATTGTGGCAATGCCATTTATGTATGAATTAATACAATGATTATAAAAATGTTTATCTCTCCTTAAAGCAGGTCCACACTGAACTGAAAATGTTTTGTTAGCCTAATTGAGTTACTGTGTGTTCTTAAAAGTAATTAAAGTACATAACATAAAAAAAATCTGTAATTTAGTTTTTCAAATTCAGACTGCAATTACTGCTTTAATTAGCCAACATTGAGATGTTCCTATGTGTGCCTGATAGACATGAGAATTGCCTGCGTGAAGGGTGGACCAGGATTGTTCATAAAGAAAATATTTTTTTGGTTCTATGTTGAGAACTATACTACAGCTGCTACCAGGCTCTGTTTTCTTGGGAATTGGCTTTCTTCTATTGTCTTTCTAAATTTGGGTCCTTTTCTCCTCGCTCATTATTTCTGGTCTGCCAACTTACATCCCACAACTCCTTCAAATTAAAACTCAGAATATGATGCTTCCAAGAAATTTTCTATATTTATTTGTACCCAGGTTCATGAGTACTTGTGTCTGAGTTATTGGATGCTCAACACACAGAAGTGCTCAGGAATGCTCCTTTAATAGAATTCAGGAACCATAAAAACATGTTTTCACCTTCTTATAGGGAGATGGGACCCACCAAATTCTGGGGTCATGCACATGTCTCTTTTCCTCAGCATAACCAATGCAGGAAGAGTATAGAGGAAGACCACTTTAGAATTTATAGACAATAAGTGGTTTGATGCAAGGCACATGCTGATTTGTCTTCATAGTTGCATACCATTTTGATTATCCATAGCAATGGTTTCTAACCCCTCTTTTATCCTCTCCCCTTTTTTCCTAACTTCAATTTCATTCAGATCTCCAATTTATAAAACATATAAGGTAGAGCTCCTGTAGTTGAATCTTCATTTTCTTGGCTGCTTTGAGCCCTTTGCTGCATCCCTGAGGCTCAGCTCACCTGTATGGCTTTGGGATACTCCATACCCAACTCTCTTGATCAACTGAAATATTGAAGAATCATCAGATAATTAAAACTGTATTTTATTCTGTCCACTGTATGCTCAGAATCACATTAGATACTGTACAAAATACAGAAAATTCTAAGACCTAGTCACTTCTCTCCAGGTGCTAATTTAAGAGACAAGATAAACACACATGAAATGAGAGTGAACCATCAAGGCAGTAGATAATTAAGTATAACTACATTGCTGTTCTAGGGGTTGTTCCTATTGATACGCCTCATGTTTGCTGCAAAAGCCAAGTTAACAAGGTGCAGCTAACATTTATTCAGTGGTATCAGGCACTTTTCTTGCCCTATCCTATTTCATCTGGACAACAGCGCTGTTGTTACATCTCTTTTACAGATAAGGAAACTGCAGCTCAGAAAGGTTAAGTGCCTTGTCCATATGCACCAGAGCTGGGTTTCAAAACCTGCTTGGTCCATACTCTTGATTGCTGCTTTGCTACCATTCACGATTGTCCACGTGTGAGTGTGGAAGGTCTTAGCCTCTGGGGTATGATGATAGGGATGCATTTCTTCATATGACAGTAGCAGTTAAAATATGAATGAGATCTGTGCTGTAATGTAACGCATTAGATATAATAAAAATAGTAGATCAACTGAATAACCTTTTGTATTTTGAAAGTAGCTTCATATACATTATCATAGATAATGATGGAATAGAATTTATCATGACAGGCTATAGTGTTGTAACAGCTATTGCTATGCTCGTTGGAATGATGAAGAAATCTGCCAGAAAACTTGAATGACTGGTCATAGGCTACAGGGCTAGGGATAGAGCTGGGAATGGAAGTCAGTATCCCAGACTCCTTTCTACCAAGTTATTCTTCAGAATTGGGAGACCGAGTAAAAAATAGACATTTTTGTGGGCTGCCCCAGTATTTTTATTAATAGCGATTTTTAAATCTATCACAATGATCCATGCTTGTCAAAGAAGTATTGGATGACAATTTAACATTGATTACTTAGACATAGAGACTTGATTGATATTTATTTTTTATTTTTTAGTAATCTTTCAAATGTCCCTGAATTACACTGGAACTCCTTAGTTGTTTGATTATATTCTGCTCCAAATAGCAATTGTGGGGGAATTCAAACCTGCTTGCATGAAACCTAGTGGCAGTCAACTAGACAGTTGTAGTAACAGGCAGTCTTTAGACTGCAGTCAATTAGTTCTTGGGTGTTAGTAAGTTAGTTAAAATAATTTTCCCCATTGGCTTAAAATTTCAAAGAGAGCCCACCTCAATCACGTGTTGAGCTCTTGGTCATTCACCCATGGCCTGATGGAAGGGAGAGGATGAGGGAATGATAAGGACAGAAATAGGAGGTATCCTAGCAGGGCATCCTAATGACAAACCCAGGGCAGATTGACCTTCTGGGGAGGGAGCAAAGATGAAAGAGAAGTCAGAGAATATAGACAGCGGACTTGGGGACATTTTGGCTTCTTTACTCTGGTCACTTTGGTATTTTTTTCTCAGAAAATTGCTGTATCTTTTCTTTGGCTGATGCCATCTGTAGTCATCCCACTCTTTTGAATATCCAGAGACTCTCCATCATTTCCCAAATGAATCCAGCACAGCTTCAGGACAGGAAAACTGGCCGCTTGAAGTGTTGCATTCCTGTTGTGCTACTTAATGTGAAACACCACACATAGCTGACACTCATGAAACTATTCCCCTTACATCCTTTTTGGAAGCAGGCAAGGCTTATGATTAATACATTACAACATTTTTAAAACATTGATAGAACCTCTCAGGAAGATGCTAGTATGTGTACATTGTTTCAGAAGCAAAGCTAACTTTTGAAGGGAATTCAGAGGTGTTGGAGACATGAAAGAAGGGTTGAGGGAAAATAAGAACAGTGTGTGTTTTCTTCCAAAACACAGCGTTAAAAACCAAGCTATGTTATTTAAGCCTTTTGAAACGTTAGTTCATTCATTGTATAGTTTTCGGTTTGAAAATCAGTAGGTGATATGTTCTCTGCTGTTCCATCTGCTTGTAGCATTAGTCTCATATTTTGTATTTACCTAGTGAATTTTGTCTCAAAATCCATCATTGTGACTCATATTGTAGATAAAATCCTTCTGTATTCCTGGGAAGTCTCTGCTGGAGGGGACATTAGCTGGGGAGGCAAAGAGCGTGTGGTGTGGCCGATCAATCAGCCTGTTCCAGCGTGCTGGGTTCTTAGGCAGCCCAGCAGTACTAGCAGTGGATGGTGGTCCATTGCTCTCCACAGCTCACCTCTTTTCAGTAATCTTTGGCCCTTATAACGTTTGAGCAAAATCCTAACTTGATATCAAATCTTCAGTATCTCTTTAACAAAAGCTAAGACATTCAGCCTCAATTCCATAAGAAAGCAGATGCTGTGGTCCAAGGAAAATGGCAAAGCAGCATAATTCCAAACAGCAGGTCCTAACAACCAGTCCAAGGGTAAACTCCTGAATCTGTACCTGAAGGGAGTTTTCTGTAGGAATAGAGGCTCTGCAAAAGCCTATGCGGTTGGTCAGTCCATGTAGGCTTGTCTAGAGACGCAGCCCTGATGTCATCATGCTGGGTGAATTCATAACAAGTGTGTTGTGCGCCTGGAGTGAGAGAGTGTGGGCAGCTAGTGCTCCCTCTCTGTGCACTCAGGAGGACCAGGGCTTGGGAGCTGCACCAGGAACACGGGCTGTTTCTTGTCTGCTGAGTCAGAGGAGGACGTGAGAAGGGACCTTCATCCATCACCAGGGTTGCTAAGGATGGAAAGATATTTCTGGGCCTGGGGAAGCTCCAGCTGTCTCCTATCTCTTCTGTTTATTTTCCCTGTCACAAGAGTGTTCTTGGGCTGCTTTAATCAGGAACACTCAATGTCAGTATCAATCATGGTAAAGATTGCATTAAAACAGCAACATATACTTCTTTGCTTTTGTTATAAATCATGCTTGGGAGTCAGAGTTGCATTTTATGAATTCTTTACTCATTCAAACAACACTTACAGCATACACATGCTGAACTATGTAAGTTGTTGGGTGCTGTGGATACAAAGACGAGTGAAATCCATATTCCCTGCCCTCCAAGAGCTCATAGTCCTCTAAAGAAATAGTTGTGATACAAAGAGCACCTGATAAGGATTGCTAATCTGCTGGTCACATGGGAAAGGTTTAGTTTCCTCATCTGTAAAATGGAAATATTGTATGAAATGGTTTCTTGGCTCTTTTCCCAGTCTTAAGTTCCAGGATTTCTTCTGACTTATTATCAATAAGTGTCATGGTTCTTAGAAATGTAGAATATTTTCTTTGATATGAGATAACATCATTTTGTCGGTTCAAACCCTACGTATGCCCACAGTTATCAATCACTTGATCAGCAGGCTTATGGTAAGTATGCTCAATGCCTGTGTTTTAAGGCTTTTAAACCTAAGAAGTTGCCCAAGCTTGCCACAAATGTGTAAAACCTCTAGGTGAATCTACTGATGATTAGCAATTAAAAATATGTTGCTATAAGCAGAGTGAGAAAAATAAAGTCCCAATGGAAAATCATCATCAAATTACCATTCCCATTTAATGAAGTATGTGGCAGTTCCTGCATCACTCTGGGGTGTGTGTGTGTGTGTGTGTGTGTGTGAGAGAGAGAGAGAGAGAGAGACAAAGAGAGAGAGAGAGACAGAGAGACAGAGAAAGAAGCAGAGAGAGGGAGAAGAGAGAAAATAGCTAGCCCCTATAAGAGTAAAGGAAAGGAAATTGTATCTTTATTGATTTGGTTGTTGCTCTGATTCTTTGTCTCTGCCTAAGCAATTCTTTCATTCATTAACAAATTTACTTACCTGTCATGTGAAAGGCTGTTCTGTAAAATGCATCCTGTCTGCTCTCATGGGCAAAAGTCGATTTGAAGTTACCTGACAATCCCTTCAATTCCTACTTTGAAAACTTACAATCTCTGTGACTCTAGACTTGGCATTTGGTCTCTCAGAGCCTCAATGTCCTCACCTATGAAATGGGGGGAACACTTCCCCCACAAGCTTGTTGTGAGGATTTAACAAGCATATATGTGAAAAAAGGTCACAGCAGACTTCAATGATGACAGGTGATGATACATTGATGCTTGAAGACATGTCAGCACCTTTTCTTGCTTATTAACATTGGCTCCAAGGGTAGAACTGGCTTTTGTTGACTTTAGTCCTGTTTCACAGTCATGTGGAAGCCTGTTTTAAAAATTTGTGCTAGAGAAGCTCTGCTTTTTTGGTTTGGGTTGCAGAAAATACTGATAATTTTGGATCACATGTTCAAGAGAACTATGATTTCCAAGACTCTTTCCATTTATAAATTTTCCCTAATTATTGTTATTTTCCTAATTATTTATATACAACAATTCTATTATATTTATAAATAAAACGACAATAAATCTATCTCTCTCTCTAAATAGAGAGAATAGAAAGTTCTACCAGTGAGCTCATTCTGATACTCACTCTATTTAAAGTATCATATGAAAGGATTCTGTAAGGAAGAGAAAATTCATGTTTTGTGCACGACAAAGAGCATTGGGAGTAAAGTCCGGAGCATGATGATGAAGTCAGATCGCTACCTCTGTGTTTTAGTCAAGGCAGTTTTGGTTGTGACAGAGCCCAGTCAGGCTGGCTTAAGCAAAGGGATTTATTATAAGTCTGCAGTAGTCAATTTCATTGTCATCTAAGATCAGGAAGTAAAGTACAGCCAGACCCGGTGAGGATCAGAATTGGAAAGCCAGGTATGAGATCCCTTTCTTTCTTTCTTCTAGGCTGAATGGTTCCCTTCATGTCATCTTCTCTCTGGTCTTAGTGTGTCAACTTCATTTTATTTTCTTAACCACTTTCTTTTGCTTGCCCATATTGGTCATGGCTTAACAAAGTCATTTCTTGGTCCCACAGACTACAGTGTAGCCTTTCATTTCCAATGCCTACATCCAACTGACAACAGTTCCATTGGTTCAAATTCTCAAGACAGTCTCATGGGTTGTTGGTTGATTTGGGGTCAAATATCCATGCCTGATCCATTTAGTAGTTTTTGCTTGGAAGGGTACAGACAACAAACCAAATCTAGTCAAACCCTTGCTTGTTTGGTAAGCTTGTATAAGATTCAGATACATTTTGTCATCTGAAGAAAATGTAGATAACACTACTTTTTTCAAATTATAACATAAGAATCAAATAAAATAATGTGATATTGTTAGGTAAAGTATAAAGAGTTTTGTAGCAAGAAAGACTACTCTTGGGGTTAGTGGTTAACCACTAGGCAAGTTGGAGTGTTTGGCAGATGCTATTCCTGAGACTACAAGTATTCCTCTTTAAATTCATTCCAACTCATTTTAAGGACTTAGCCCCAATCATGCTCTAAGATATGAAGGCTGACGAAATGGTTTCTCTGAAGAATGAACAGAGACTACACTGTATTTAAATTGTTAGGTTATGAAAACAGAACAAATTAGTTTGAACTGTATAGGAGAAAAAAGATAAAGCTGTTTGTGTTCCCTACTGTTGAAACATGTAATGTACCATCCAATCTTGACATTCAGAACGTATTACTTTTTTACTACAAAGGGCAAAAAAACTTAGAAATATCTCAAAAAGGTGAATGAAAGTGACTGATCTTTTTGTCAGTAAACACTTTATTAGCTGAACTATTACCTTTAACTTGAACTAAGCACTTCTTTTTATCAAGTCAGTGTACTTAATTTATAGTTTGCCTTAAAAAAAAACTACTCTAATTTTTACATTGGAAATGATGGGATCTGGGGAGAATTGCTTAACTATGCAATTCGTCATTTTGAAAATATATAAGAACTTAGACATCAGCCAAAAAAATAATTTAACTAGTTGTTATGTTGCTTTTACATGAAATCCTGGGCTAAATGTCTCTCAAATGTAGTTTATTTCTTTAATGATCTCTATTGACCCCATAAAATATAAATTGGAATAAGCTGAGTCATCACTGCTCTCAGAGTGTTGTTCATGAGATGGGAGTTGACATTTTTCTTGTAACTGCCTCATTCACACAGAACATGCTGGCATAGTCTAACTCTGCTGTAACCTGAGGCAATATGACTGGCTGAGATGTCATTTCTGGAATGATATAGCAGGTTGGATAGCTAGTTATATGTGAAGATGCTTAATGAATTATCATTTCAGAAAATGTACTGCAATCTTGCAAGAAATATTTTAAATAACAATATTTTATCCCAAAAACTATAAAATCATCATCTAATTGGATGAATCATTTGGATAGTTTGTCTATATGTAAATGATCTGTGCAAAATTCCCCCATCAAAGTTCATTTAGCACACCACTGGGGTCTCTCCCTACCCTCTCATATGGCTTATAGTCAGATAAAAGACAACTGATTTTAATGATCTAAAATATTTAGAGAGTTAAGACCACTGCTAACATATAATGGAATCTCAAACAGGTGAAATATTATGGCATACCACTATTCCTCACCTTCACAAAAAACCCAAGTTGTCTATACAACCAAAAATTATTTGAGAAAAGCTTCCGTAAGTCAAAGTTCCTGCCCCAGCACATAGGCTACTTTATCTACAACTTTTTATTAAACGTTTAGTTCTACTTCTGCTTTTTTCCTACAAAGCGTTTATGTACCTATTAATCTCTATTTCCTCACCTCATTTTTCTTCCTTCTGTGATATCTTCCAGTTGCCTGCTTTTAAACTTCTTCTCATATATGAGTGACATCTCCTCAAGTATGTTATGGGCACCTGAGAGTAAGGACCACTTTGTACACGTCTGTATGTGCTAAAAGTTGCTTACCAAATTAAGGTGCATGTACTAGCTGCTTAATAAACATTTTCTAAAAATAATTAAGAACATTTCTCTTTGTAGACAACAGCTGCAGCTTGGACCCCTCAGCAGCTTGTAGGAACTTTTAATCTCCCACGTCTAATAGATTGTATTTACCAGGAAGTTCTTTCACAGTAACTATTGTCATTTAGTTGATGAAACCTATATGTAATACACTTTGCATCTTGTTAGCAAATGCATAAAATTTTGACTCTGTTTATTTTTGTGTTCCTTGTGTCTTACGACCTATTCTAGGACTGGGAAGTTTCATATATAAATGCTTTATATAAGATGAAAGTGATATGTATATTCGTAGTTTCATGTTACTGATTTTTCTATTTGTATGATTTCAACTAAGTAGTTTAACAAGAGAGAGAGATAATCCTTTGCTTCAGGACAATCAATTTAACTGCACTTGTAAAGGAGGTTAGAGAGGCAAAGACTGAAGGTGGAGAGACCAGTTTCAAATTAGTTGGTATAATCTAGGCAAGAGATATGATAGGTCCAGGTCTAGTTTAGTGACGTTGGGTTGGAGAAAGGTGGATAGAGTCAAGAGATATTTAGTAGGGAGAATAAAAAATGTTGGTGGTTATATTTCAGATATGCTGAGGAGAAAGGGGAAATGGTTTGTGTTTTGAAAGGTCTTTTTGGCTGCATTGCAGAGAATGAATAGAGGAGGCTGGAAGAGGTGTGGATTGACTTGCTAGGGAGTTATTGCAGTTCTCAATGAAGGCAACTTGGACTCAGACAAAATCAGTGGAAATGGGTAGAAGCAGACTAATTTGAGAGAGATACTGTGTTTAGAAGGTAAAAAAATGAGAATTGATGATGGCTTAGATAGGGAGAGGTGTCAACAAGGGGCCCTATGTGTGGGTAGCTGGATGAATCACTCACTGAGATAGGGAATTATGGAAGAAGATCTTGTTTGGGAAGAAGATTAAAAGTTTATTTTTTGCCTGTCGATTATGAGATGGCTTTGGAACAGGCAAGAGGATTTTTCAAGTAGGTGAGTCGATATGTCCGTCTAGAGCTCTGAGGGGAGGTCTGGGCTGGAGATACACAATGTGAGTCCTTGTGTATAGGTGGCAATTAAAGGCGTAGGAGTGGATGAAATTGTCAGAGAGAAAGAAGGCTGACTGTTGAGCTGAGAAAAACTTCAGCATTTATACACTGGGTCTAGGAAGTTAAACCTGCAAAGGAGACAGAGGAGGAGTAGCCAGTGTTGGATACTACGGGGCAGGAGCAAAGAAAAGACAAGTGAGTGATGAAAAGTATGCAGGATATTGATAAAAGAGAATCCTCTCTTGTCTCTGACCAACATTGCTATTTCCTTATTTGCACCCTAATCTATGTTGGGCTGATGCATTCTTGGAGACTTTCCTGATGAGCAGGGAACTGTTTCATGAGCAGTTGTTCACTGCTTAGACTGTAGAAAAATATTTGCTTTTCTTTTAAATCAATATTTCAAGTACGTTTGCAATACCGGAATCGCAGAAAATATAACTCTAGGATTAGCTTTGCTGTATCCTGCTGCTCTTTTTAATAGACCTTTCGCACCTTAGAGGAGACAAAGAGTATCTTCTGGGATGACTGTGGCTTGGAAGACACACCACCTCTTACTCAGATCCCTATCCTTCTACTAGAAGCCTTATTGGAAGTTGTGTTTTAATGCTCCTTGCTCATATGTTCAGATCATAACAGTACAATCCTTAAAATAACAAAGTACCAAAATATAAAGTCTTCTCATATTTGGGATTTTGTAACTCCTCCATTTCAGGCATCTCGGGGATCAGCAATGATGGCACAAGGAAGTTTGTTTTCCTCCCCTCTCAAAATTTCTTTCCCATTTTATGCAGTAATAGCCCCAGCCTAACTGACCCCTAAGGGCCATTTGCTTGTTGCCAAAGTAGTGGAATGTCTGAGGCTGATGTTAAAATTTTTTACTAGTAATATTATATTAACTTAGTAAGAATATTATCTTGTAAACTGCATGTATCATTTTCCATAGAAATAACTAGGAATCCCAACTCTTATTTTACCCACTGAGAGTTCATCATGTGGACAAAAAATGTAAAATAAAATAACTGTAGGAATACTGCTCAGAAATAAAAAGGGAAAACAAAGCAATTCAGTGGTTGTTGGAGTTGGGGGTTTGGGAGTGGGGGTGGAGTGGCTAGGATGGGTGACCATGGGACAGGAGGAAACTTTAGAAGGTAATGTTCGTTATCTTAATTGTGGTGATGATTTCAAATGTCAAAACTAATCAAATTGTAGATTTTAGATAAGTAAAGCTTACTCTGCTTCAATTATACTTCAATAAATTGTTTTAAAAAAACCTAAGTAACTCAAGAAGAAAAAAAAATCTATTTTAACGTTCCGTCCGATTGTTGCTTTCTATGATTCTCTTATTTTAGAGATAAGAGGACTGAAGGCAAAGGATAGTGTGTCTTATAAAAGTTATTTTTGTGCTTAGCACTAGGACTAGTTGGTTATGATTACCAATTGCTAGTTCTCAGCAACTGCCGTTCTAACGGAGCATCTCCTCCTTCTCTTATCGGGTGGGAGAAAGATGCTCTGAAGTATTAACATACTTGTTGGTTGAAGGAGAGCTGTATATGTTGTGAATGCAGTATTGAAATATAAAGCTCTTTATTTACCATTCAGATGTCCTTCAATTATATGCAACAAACCTCATTATTAATGTGGAGTTGTGGAAGTCCTGTCCAAATTTGTAACAAGTCAAAATTTTAGATTTTTAAAGAACATCATTTTAGATGTCAAAGATAGTGATGTATTACTGGAATATGACTATATTTTGAGTTAAGCCTCTGTTACATAATGTCTCATATTTTAAAGACCCTGATTTTGACTGCTTTTCAGTAACTTGGAATTCAATAATGATCAAACACATTTCTGAATTATCACAAAATCTGTATTAACAGACATTGCTGACAAAGCATCACCTTGTCCCAGTCCATTTTGAGTGTTGAAGCCCAACATTCTGCCTGCAGTTTTTCCAGGTTGTATGTACAAGATACTCTTTTATTTGTGTTTCAAGCATTTGGTCAGAGATGGGCTAAAATTTAATGAACATGATTAATGCTGTTTTTGAGAACTTTTGAATATTTTCTTAAAAAGTATTTTGTTAGGTGAAAGAATGAATGAGAAGAACAGCAGTTCAAAGTCCTGTAAATGAGTGGTTTGAAGGACCAAAGATGTAAGTAGAATTAAAATGAAAGGGGTTTTTGCTGTTCTATATTTTGAATAATTTATCTTCTTGACCCTAAGAAAATACGAAGTTGTTTTTATTTATCAATCTTAACTTTTTACTTCACAGGACATTGTTAACATTCTGGCCCAAATATTTATGATTTCTTTTCCACTAGAAAGATTTGATTAATCTTTTTTTCATGCATTCATTGTGGGAGCCTTTAATCTCGGCATTCACATGAGTGCTGCAATGCAGATGTAATATGACAGGTCAGAATTATGTCCTGGTTGTAACAGTGCATCGTTGACATCTTCTGGGGGAGAGAGCAAAATAGAATGATAGAAACCAAACAGTAGCACAGGGAATATGGTTTATGTAAAAACCTCAAAATCTTCTGTGCCTCAAAAAGTTGATTCATTTGTATAAATTATCTTTTATAGAAAAAATACTTTAGAAGTGATATTGTAGAGTTGTGAATGATGTTGCTTATCTGAAAAGCATAGTAGTCAGTTGGCTCACAAGATATTTTTTTCTTTACAGTGTGATTCATTCTTGTGGGTTGTATCAGTTTTCTGTTGGTTCTGTAAGAAATACCCACAACTTAGTGGCTTAGAACAATGGAAATTTACTATCTTAGGATTCTGTAGGTCAGAAGTCTGACATGGGTCTCACTGGGCTAAAATCAAGATGTGAGCAGCAGGGCTGTATTCCCTTCTGGAGGTTCTGGGGGAGGATCCATGTCCTTGCCATTTCCATCTTCTAGAGGGCTGTCCTGCATTCTTAGGCTCATGCTCTCCTTCTTCCATCTTCAAAGATGGTAAGGTTGCATCTCTCTGTGACCTCTTTCTGACTCTTACCTCAGCCAGAAAGTTTCCCTTAAGGACTCATGTGATTAAGTTGGGCCCACCTGCATAATTCAGACTAATCTCCCTTTCTCAAGATTCTCAGCTTTGATCACATCTGCAAAGTCCCCTTTGTAATGAAGGGTAACACACTCACATCTTCCAAGGATTAGGGCATAGACATCTCTGGAAGGCCATTATTCTGCCTTCCTTATGGATGAAATACTAGAATAGCTAGAAACTAAATCAAACATTTATGTGAATTACTTGAAAACTATTAAGGAAAAATAGAACTAGGTTAATAGACAGTTTTTAAACCTCTAGCTTCTTGCTTAGGGTATGTTTAGAATCTGCAGGAAAATGACAATAACTATAGACCAAATAACTAGAGACCAAACATCTTCTCAGCAAGATGTTTTTGACTTGAAGAGATGAAGCTGTGATATGTGAACATCAATAGAAAGGCAAGATTTAGTTCTAGCTTTTAAATTAGCAAAATAAAAAATTCCACCTTTCACAAAGCTTAGTTGATAAGGAAAGGCAGATTAGTCTTTCAAAATCTTTGAAAAACATTGCTGGATAATATCCTCTTTGTTTTAGTTAATTAAAAGCCTTTAATTCCTTATAGAATCTTTTTAAACTGTATTTTTCTCACTTAAATTGATTTTAATGAGCTAGATAAAATTAATACTCAGGCGAACCTAATACACAGCTGCAAGTACAGCTGGAATTGATTGTCTTAAAATTAATTGTAGTTTGAAATTCGGAGCTCAAGCTAGAAAATCAGTGACAGGTGAATAAAGCAGAGATCCAGACAGAGTGGGAATATATTCACATGTCCTGGGGAATTCCTCAGCTTCATATGTATGGAAAGTTTGCAAAATGCCTTCCTCCCTACGCTGATCCTTATAAAGGCAATAGCCGGTTTTACATACAATGAATAGCTGAATTATGCAATGGAATTGTTTGGTCTATTTCTAAAAGTTAACTCATATGTGATTGTAATTAACATCAGATTTGTATAATTCTCTTATTCCGCCACCTGGAGTGGTTGGACAAGCTAGAAAGAATCCAGAGTCCCATTGATCTCACTCTTCCTGGAATGTATGGAGAAAAGGGAAGGATCACGGGAAGCAGAGGTGGTCTGGTGGCAAGGAAGAGAATGAATGCTTATTAAACACCTACCCTGTCCCAGGTACGCTGCTTCATGCTTTGCACACATTGCCACAACTTTTTGAGTCAGTTACTATCCAGGAGAGATCATTGAGACTTGGAGTGGCTAAGAACTTTGTGCAAGGTCAAACACCCCCTCAGCAGTATAGCCTGACTTCAACTCACATAGACTTGACTCCAAAGCTTTGTCTTTCTCATCACCTCCATGCTGCTTCCTGAACCTTGCGACCCATTTTTCTGCTGCCTCTCCTTAAATAGAAGTTACTGTGTGCCTTAAAAAAAAACAAGTTGAGTCCCTCAAAACCTCTGACACTGACAGGTTTACAGGAATCCCCAAAGCATCCCAGGGCCCCCAAATCAGAAAAGCCTTCAAATCATGGAGGTTTCCTTCTTCTAGTTGTGTGATTCATTCACTCCCGTAACCTAAGGCCTCACTCCCAGTTAGGAATCTCCTCTGGGAACAGATGGACTGTGAAGTCTGGCAGGCCCTCTGCACATGATGGGGCGTAGTTGTACTTCAGATCTTCCCCTTCTTATCAACCCGCTCTTGGAGCGCTCCTGCTTCTGTATCTATTTCTCCCTTCCTTATACCCATCAGGGGTTATTGGGGTAGAATGTGAGGCCAGAATCATTTTTCCTGATATTAAGAGAACTTCTTCAATAATGTGGACTTTGCTGAAACTAGAGGGTGAAAGGAATTATCATACAGCCTACTGAAAGGAGAAAAAAACGCTTACTTATTGAGGAGCAAGGAAGATAGGAATATGTGGAAAATATGTTTGATGAAAACAATAGAGATCTATGTGATAAAGAATAATAGGATAATTGTATTCGTGGTATGTTTATCATAGGTTATACTTGAATTATCCTTAAGGCCAATATGGTATGATTTAGAAACCACCTATGGGGGTACTTAAGATGCAGGCAGGCTTTACTTGAAAAGTTGTTCTTTGCAACTGCATAATGCCCAACAACAGGAATATGGTTAAACAAATTGTTGTATCTCAATGTGATGTCCTCAGTCTTTAACAGTTTATAAAGAATTTATAACGATATGACAAAAAACTTCACAAAAATATTTTAAAAACAAAATGTGAAGTTAGGGATATGATATTTTTTTAAATTATGAAAGTGCATGAAAATTCTAAACAAAACTGCTAAAATGTTGATAGCGGTTGCCTAGGGAGTTCTGGTTTCTTGCTGATATTTTTTTCTGCTTCATTATCTTCTCCCAATATTTACAACCAGAAAAACAAATAAGGTTCTGTGATGAAAAAGAAAAGCAGAAGATTTTATGAGTGTTTTCAAGTGACCAGGGAGGAAACAAGAGATCCTTCTGGCCAGATGGGACTTACCATTGTTGCAAGTTAATTGATGTGGTAATCCTTCTGTTTAAAGCCAGTGAAGATCACATAGTGACTGTAGAACTCAATATCATGTTATCTTAGCAACAGGAAAAATAATTAGAGAAGTTATGCAACAGAAATTTATCAACTGTGATAAATCAAGAAAAGGAATGTCAAGAATCATATAAAGCATATGTTTTAGGCATTAAAAATGTTATATATTTGTCAAAACAATCATAAGTTAATGTCATAATTTTAAGTAAAATATGAATAGCATCTTAATGAATTTGCTATGTTCTACTTTTGTAATTTCTTTGCTATAAAATTACCTGTTTGAAGAACCACACAGGTCATCCAGAAATTTAGAAACCAGCTATCAAGTATCAGTTCATCCTTTTTAAAGCTATTAAAGTAGTAGATTTGGGTATTCATATCAGTAAGCAATGACTGAGATTATGTACATTCATAAAGATATTACTTTTTAAATTTTTAGTGTTTAATTTCTTTTAAACAGATTTTTAAAGAGCAGTTTTAGGTTTACAGCAAAACTGAACAGAATGTGCTGAAAGTTCCCCTATTTCTGTATACCTCCTGTCCGCACACATGCCCTGCCTCCCCACTATCAACATCCCCCACCAGAGTGGTACATTTGTTACAATGAACAAACGTTGATACATTATTATCACCCAAAGTGCATAGCTTATGTTTGAGTTCAGTCTTGGTGTTGTATATTCTATGCGGTTGGGTAGTTATACAATAATATATATCTACCATAATAGTATCATGCAGAATAGTTTCGCTGCCCTAAAAATATCTCTGCTCTGCCAATTTCTCTCTCTCTTTCTCTTCCTCCTGGCAACCACTGATCCTTTTGTTGTATCCATAGTTTTGCCTTCTTCAGAATGTCATATAGTTGGAATCATATGGTATCTAGCCTTTTAAATTGGCTTCTTTCATTTAGTAACATGCATTTTAGTTTCCTCCATGTCTTTTCATGGCTTGATAGTTCATTTCTTTTCGGCACTGAGTAGTATTCCATTGTCTGGCTATACCACAATTTATTTATCCATTCACCTACTGAAAGTGATCTTGGTTGCTTCCAGGTTTTGGCAATTACGACTAAGTCTGCTTCAAATGTTTGCAGGCTTTTGTGTGGACATAAATTTTCAAATTCTTTGGGTAAATACTGAGAAACGTGATTGCTGGATTGTATGGAAAGAGTATATTTGGTTTTATAAGAAACCGCCAAACTGTCTTCCAAAGAGGGTGCACCATTTTGCATTCCCACCAGCAATGAATGAGAGTTCCTGTTGCTCCACACCCTCACCAACATTTGATGTTGTCTGTTTTTTGGATTTTGACCTTTCTAATAGGTGTATATCTCATTGTTTTAATTAAGTTAAGCTAAATTGTTTTACCTTCCCTATTGTCATGTGAACCGTAACATCTTTTCAGACACTTATTTGTCATCTAGATATCTTCTTTGACAAAGTATCTGTTTAGGTCTTTGGCCCATTTTTAAATCAGGTTGTTTGTTTTCTTGTTGAATTTTAAAAGTTCTTATATTTTGCACAATAGTTGTTTATCAGATGTGTCTTTTGCTAATATTTTCTCCAGGCCTGTGGCTTGTCTTCTCATTATCTTGACAGTGACCTTTACATAACAGAAGTTTTTAATTTCAATGAAGCCTGGTTCATCAATTTTTTTTTCTGTGGATCATGCCTTTGATATTCTATCTAAAAGGTGATCGCCATACTCAAGGTCATCTACATTCCCTTCTATGTTATTTTCTAGGAATTTTATAGTTTTGCATTTTACATTTAGGTCTGTGATCACACTGAGTTGACTTTTGCGTAAAGTATAAGGTCTGTGTCTAGATTCATTTTATTGTGTACGGATGTCTGGTTGTTCTGGCGCCATTTGTTGAAAAGACTGTATTTTCTCCATTGTGTTGCTGGTTCTCTTTTGTCAAAGATCAGTTGATTATATTTATGCAAGTCTATTTCCGGGCTCTCTATTCTGTTCCATTGATTTCTTTATCTATTTTTTCACCAGTACTACAGTGTCTTGAAGAAATATTACTTTCGAAACTGATAGGAGGTAGAGTTCTTTCTACCTGTGATACATATTTTCTACAAAATAATTGTTTTCTTGTGGAGTATGTCTCTCTAATGTTGAATTTAGCCCTCATATCCTAAAGAGCTTAAAGTGTTGAAAAAGAAGATGAATTTACAAAAAAATATACTTTCTTAGTGACAATTTGATTTCACTATATCTATTTGTGTACAAGTTTTAAACTATTCATTTTTGCAAGAATAGACATAAAATAAATTATTAGAATGATATTAGATTACATTTTCTTTTTTATATGTTTTGTCTTTACAGTCACTCTGAAAAAATATGTAAGGAAAAAGAGAAAGAAAAATGTAACGTTATGATTTCTGTTCACTACAATTCTAGAGTAATCCAACAATTTTTAGTAGGAAGTCTATTCAAGAATAAAACTCAGTTGAGGAACAGATCGAGAAACTAACAAATCAGTATCAGATTAGAAACTATTTTAATTCTTATAATTTTTTTAATTATGTCTCTTATTTCATCTCTTCTTTGACTAGCTCTGTGGTAAAGATAAATACGTCAAGCTCTTTCAGGTTGATCCTTCTTTGTGCCTCCAATCTGGGTAAAAGGTGTTCTTCAGCACGTTGTCCTATGCTTGAAATCTCAAAACATGTCTGGTCAACTGGAAGTGATACAGCTTGAAAGACTGATTCATATTAGCCAAAAGCATGAGAGACTGATTTGTAAGTCTTAATGCCCACTCATTAGTTTACAGTGGGACCTACACTTAGTGTGATAACTGGATCAGTTAACTGAACAAGACACTCCCTTTGGGTGAGTAGAAGTACTCTGGTGGCCAAATTATAGATAGGAAGTTTGCTTAGAGTCTATGAAATTAGAGCAATGGGAATTGAATATTAACAGATATTTCTTTCCAGCTAGGGGAGCCTAATAATCCCTTTGTCCCTCCAGGGATTTTTCTGTTATAACTAGAAATGTTGCCCAG
This sequence comes from Equus asinus, assembly GCF_041296235.1. Taxonomy (NCBI): domain Eukaryota; kingdom Metazoa; phylum Chordata; class Mammalia; order Perissodactyla; family Equidae; genus Equus; species Equus asinus. Next base: position 32,291,315 of record NC_091812.1, read on the forward strand.
ATCTACCCTGAAATTTTTTTGCCCTACCACTCCTTTCTCTAGATTGTTTAAGGTTGTTGTGACATACTATCATTAAATCATCCTTTATGAAATGTTGGTTTCCAGTTCAGATTTGTTTCATTTTACTATGGGTTTGTTCTGCAGACTCTTAGTTTATTTTTAGAGCAAGATCTCTCTCTGGAAATAATAATGTAAGACAGGTTAAAATGAATTCCAGCTATTGTGTGTTGATTCTTACCTCATTTAATTTCATAGATTGTCACACTTTGACTTAGGGTTCTGTCCTATTCCTTTGGCTTGTTGTTTTCTTTCCCTATAGCATATTGAATGATAGGCTACCTAAAATCTGAATTTTAATTTTATGTTTTATTTTGACAGTTTACAAATATCAGTAGTTTAGCATTTTTGCTATCCACCTTAGCATGTTACACTCTTTCTTTTATGAAAGATAAGTTCTTTCTAACGGTTTGTTTTCCACTATAAAGTTCTTTCATAATTTGGTATATGGGCTGAATGGTAACGATAAAAAGCCTTCATTCAATTTTGAATCCCACAAATCACTTTTAGAAAGAAAGAAAGAAAAAAGCATGTTAAGGGAATCGTTTTGGTGTCATTTTTATCAATTCTGCCATGATATTTTGATGAAAATGAATGTGTGTGCATTTCGTTTGTAAATTAGCATGTCGACATTTAGGTCATAGGAAGTATGTCATTCTGAGAAAATGGAAACAATGAATTAAATATTTAAGTTGTGTTTTTCCCTGAAGTGTTTATCAAATACAGTGTGTGATTCATGTGTGCATTATTTCAGAATTTCACCAAAATTGTAAGATCAAGAAAATAAGTGAAGATCCAGCATTGGACAAAAGCAGTTGTGCTGGATCTTGCCAAGTGGCTTTGAGTGATATGAGGTTATAGTGATGGCTGGGATCTTCTGCTTATATCTACTAAGTAATTAAAATGAGTTTGCCTTTCCTAGTCTGTATTAGGACATGTCCACTTTGCATGCATTAAAAATGAAACTATAGGGCCAGCCTGGTGGCGTAGTGGTTAAGTTTGCGTGCTCTGCTTCAGTAGCCCAGGGTTCACAGGGTCGGATCCGGGGTGCCATGTAGCACTGCTTGTGAAGCCATGCTGTGGTGCAATCCCAAATAAAGTAGAGGAAGATTGGCACAGATGTTAGCTCAGGGCCAAGCTTCCTCTCAAGAAAAAAAAAAAAAGGAAACTACTACATTGTATCTTTCTGGAAAAAAATATGAGAAATGTGTGTTTTTTATATTACTCTGAGCCTATTTTTATTAAGAATATCCGTGAAACAAATGAAAATTTTTCTATAAATAGAACACAAAATCAGAATATTTATGAAACACAGCAGAAAGTTTGTGTCCAAAACACTATAGCTGTAAGGAAATGGGCAATAGACAAGACTGTTGTGAGTCAGTTTGAAAAGGAATAAATAATCTGGAGAAGCTACACTGTTTAATGCACATTAAAAGATTAAAAGTAAGTTTCAAATGGTAATATGTTTATATCTCTCACACTAAGGCCTGTTTCTGTGGGTACCTCCCATGATGCTTTGGAACACGTGGCAGCACCTTTAAATATTGATCAGATGAGGGCAGGGTCCTACCCAGTGGAAAACTCTGATAGCCGATGAAAGTCCCAGTCAATCCCATGTGATGATGTGCCTGGTGCAAGAACCATATGATCTCTGATAACCTTGAAGAGTGACTTTAAGGGAAGAGTACAATTTAAGGCCAGTGCAAGATCCCGACGCATTAGAACTGGCTTCCCAATCTTATGTTTCTAAAGACTGGGAATCAGTCAGAAGCACCATTGGTCTATATTTGCTTTCATTGAAAGTTTACCTTGGTTTCCTGTTTCTGTGGTTTCATGGTCTGTCTTTGAGCTTCAATTACAGAGCACAGCAGTACTGTTTATGTCAAAGGCCCCCATTACTTTGTTTGCTGAAGTGTAAAATAATTTTCACTTCGAGCCAGGACAAGTCCTACCTAATCTCCAACTAGTCCGGAAAAGAAGACACTTCGATCCTTTAATTTAAGGGTGTTAAATATTACCTTTGGGATAGGCATTTTAATGAAGTGATAACTGATCATTAAATGGTTATGACAACTACGTTCTGCCTGACTTGCTAATAAGATGAGATAAATGCAGTAATCACAAACTGATGTTTAAATTAGATGTATAAACAACCTTATCAATCTTCCCCTTAGTTCTCCTGGATTCGTGCTGAGAAAATCTGAAATAACCCTCTATCCTTAGGCAGTGACAATGTGTGAAAACAAGTGAAGTAATTTTTTTTAAAAAAGATAAGCATTTCTCAATTATCATAAATACCTTCATATAGACCGTAAATATAATTTATTTTTATTGATTTTGGGGGGCAAGGATATTAGAATATATTGAAACTTACATAAACCTTAAACACTTAATTATTGAAATATGAGTAAAAGTCTTAGATAAAAAATATTTTCAAGGGGAAATCACACAAAGCATATAAAACTCTAACCGTAAAGCATGATAACTATTGCCACTTTGGGAGACATAAAAATCTCAAGTAGGAAAGTTAGATTAAACAACATGGTAAAATTCATTAATGGAAGAGGCCCAAATTGAAAATTAGTGGAAACCAATAGATTTGTGTTAATAGATGAGGAAAAGGCATCTAATAAACATTAACACAGATTTATAAAGCACTCAAAATATAAATATAAAGATACTTCCATAGTTAACATATGTATTCCAAAGCAATATGTAATTCTGCCTAGTTAAAAATATTTCTATCTATATAAAATGCAAAACATGTTTGCCATGATTATTTTAGCATATTATTATTTTTCATGTTTTGAGTGGTTTGACAAATGCAATATAATATTGGCCTCTAAGTATCAGTATTATAACCAGGAAAATTCATAGTAATTAATTAAAAATAACATCTAATGAAAGGCTCCAGTAAAGTAGATGAATACAAGGTAAATAATTAAACAACAAAAAAATGCCTTATTGGAAATAGTCATTTAGAAACGATAATGAAAAAAATCAATTCATAATAGCAGCAGTTATTGAAATTATATGAAATATCTAAAAAATAGTCTGGAAAGGGAATTTGCGTTTCTTATGAAACTTTACTGAGATAATAAAAAATAAATGTGACTAGACATACTTTTAGAGGGAAAACTAAAGTTCACAAATATTTCAGTGCATCCAAAATTGATCTTTAAAATGGTGCTTTTATCCAAGAAAAGATGTAAGTTCTTAGAAAAGAATAGGTAACTACTGAATAAATCTAGTTATAATACATATATACTGCCCCCACAAAAAAAGGGGAGAAAGATGAACTATTTAAAATAAATTGCTTTAAATAAATGGCTGGCAGTTTGGGGGACAAATTTAGTTAGATGCACATTTTATACAATTTACAACAATTTCCAAAGAATTAAATTACAATAAATAAATATGTAAATAAATATGTAAACATACAAGAAAATAAAAGTTAATATTTATCAGCTCTTAGATGAAAAAATAATCTAAATTTAAAAGTACCAGAAGTCTAAAAGGAAAAAGATCAACAAATTTAATTATCTAAAAATTTTTTTGAAAGGTAGGCACTCAAAGAACCAAAATAATTAGGTAACTAAGTACAATACTTGAAAAACATTAAGAGCAAATATAATTTTTCTAAACATAATATATTTACATTAATAATATATTTACTGTATAATATTAAATATATAATATAATATAGAATAAAAATTATTTGTATAGGACGTATTGATAAATATATTTATTATGTGCATATGTAATTTGATAAGAAAAGCATTTGCTTAAGTAGATAAAAGGCCAAGTCAAACATAAAATTCACAAAAGAGGAGCCATATTGGTAAATAAACATAAAATAGAGAAAGATCAAAGTACGTGTTGTACTAGGAAAAAATTAAAAGAAAGAACAAAGGAAACAGAAATAAAAATAAAAAGTAAGAGAGAAGAAAATGGCTTATCCGGTGAGGTTGCCATGAAACCCCTAGTCACGCCTGTCCACAGACAGTCCACAGAAAGCGAACTTCAAAGACTATCAGAATTCACACAGGTGTTCATAGCCTTTGACCCAGTAATCCTACTCTGGCATTCCAGACTAATCCAAATGGAGAAAAGCTAAAATCATTAGGCTTATAGAAGCATAAAATGTTTAGCACAGCAGTATTTCTAGTAAAAGACTGGAAGCAAACTAAAGGGGGAACAATATACGCTGTGTTCAATTCTGTTTCAAAGTAATGTCAAAGGAATATTTTATAGGCAGTAACAATGATACAATAAGGAGAATATAGAAATAACCTTGAACGGAGACTTCAAGTTTTTTAACTATATATTTAAAAAGGAATATACAGAAGGTTTATAGATATTAGAATGGTGGATTTAATATATAACCTACTCTGTTTTCCAAACTTATTTGATTTTTTAATATAAAAAGGATAAACTTAAACTGAGAAATAAAGGGAAACTTTCTATATTGACTAAGTCTGTCTATTACTTATGAAAATATGAAACCGAGAGAAGGAAATGAAAAGATAAAACGTCTGTGGGGATGCTCCTCACACAAGGCAAGCAGGATTTCTCTGCTGAGGATGCTGGTTACAAAAGGAGGATCTGGAAGCCAATCTAAGTCGCTTGCTGTGTGGCTTGCAAGAACTAGTGTAAGAGGGGAGGGAAGATCCAGTCCTATTATAGAAAGTTAACAAATCTGCAGGGGTTTCCTCTTCGGTCCAGGATTTAGACTGTGGGATTTTGATTTGATCTCAGTAGCCAAAATGTTTCTTTCCCACCTTCTAAATTGTAACCAACCAAATAAGCCTATGGTAACAGTTAGCAAGTACCAGAGCAAGGCCTTCTAACCCTCTGCATTTCTGCTTGAGGCTACACTTAAAACAACACGTGTATGTGTGACAATCAAACATCCTTTTTATTCACGGAAACCATCAAACCCTACAAGAGGATTAAACTATCAACTTGAAATGCAGAGTGGGAAAATTTAGTGTACATGAGCCACCTTTTTTAGATCTTCTCTTTGCAATTAGAGAAAATTGCATAAAAGCACCCTGATCAGGAATAAGCTATGATTGCGTAAGGAAATTTCTGAAAGAAAGAATTCTGGCACACGTGCAAGGTAAATCCTGGTTATAAGAAGATGTAACTGTGAAGAACAGGCGCCGTGACCTAAAGAAAGAAAATCGGGCAACGCTAGCTCTTTTCCCTCTTCTGAGGCTCATATTTTGCATGCATCCTTCTCAGAGGAATCCTGTAGAATGATTCTCAACCCTGGCGGCACATTAGCATCACCTTAGAGTACTTGCAAATGCCTGACATCTGGCCCTGACAGAAAACAATTAAAATAGAATCTGGGGGTGGGCCCAGGCGTCAGTATTTTTAGGTCTCCCTAAGAGGTACCAATATGCAGCCCATGTTGAGAACCAATGCCTTAGCGAAGTATCTATGGCTTAAGAGAGTTGTTTCATAAAATACGGGTTGCAAATAAAGATATCTATGGGTCCTGAGAGGTAGTACAGATGAGTGGCCAGATTTTTTCATAATAATGTTCTCAGTGGTATTCAGTCAAAGCAAAAACTTTGCTTACACATTAAACGTGTAGGAATAGTTTGTACTTCTACGAAAGAATACATTTACTTGCATTTTTCTTAAAACGTGTGCCCATTTGGGCTTATCTTTTGTTTGCACAGTTTTGACAGAGATGCGGGCATGAGAAATATTTCACTTTCTGCTTTACTGTATGAAAGCGTAGCACTAGGGTGACAATTCCTGTTAGCGGGCTACACCCATTGGCAGCTGCTCTTCAGCCTTGTCCTATGGTTATCATGAAGGAATGCAGACTGAATCATTGACAAATTTTCTGATATTTCAGATGAAGGCAGAGATTCAGATTTGCATGTGAGGTCACTAATATTTAAATATTGATAATTAATTTGATATTTTTAAAATCTCAGTGTATATGAATATTGCAGCCAAAGAATATATGTGTGGGCTTTTTGTGCTCACAGACTAAATCTGGCTGGCAGGGTGGCAGTTCACATTCTTTGGTCTAAGGTAAATTTATTGAGGCCCCGTAATCAATTGACCTTACTACATCATTTGAGACAGAATCAGTCATTGCCTGAAAAGAAACATGATGGAGATTCACTGACGAAAGATACCTGGTCTCAAAAATAAGGTCAATGTACATGGTCAGTGGTAGACTATTGGCCAAAGAGACCTGATAATGAGTGACCCTAAATAGTAACATGAAATTGTCTCTTCCCAAGGGTGGAGTAGGTTCTATAGACTCTGGCGGGGCTTAAAGGGAAGATAGAATTGTAGGAATACATGAGCCACCTTTCAGCCAAGTCTGAGGCCTTGAAACAGATCTTTACATTGTTGACTCCTGCATGGCTTGTTGGTGTGGAAACGACATCTGCCTCTTGTTAGCAACATGACCTAAGCAGCTCACTTAATCTATGATATGACTTTTCAACAGATTGGTTCTTGGGGAGAAAAAAATGTTCTTTGGCTGGCTAGACAAAAGATAGAATGTCACATCTACAGAAGTGGTTCTCAAACTTCAGTGCACATTAGAATCACCTGGCAGATTTGTTAAAGCAGAGATTGCTGCCCACACCCTCCACTCCCACCGCAGCCTCTGATCCATCGATGTGGAATGGGACCTGAGAATTTGCATTTCTAACAAGTTCCTGGGTGGTGCTGATTGCTGGGAAGCACATTTTGAATGCTCAAGTATTGGATCTTTAATTGTCATTTCCCTCCTGACCTGTTTTTGTACCCTTTGTCTCTGAATTACTGGGAAATGGTATTTCAGTGTGTTTGTTAGTGTTCCTCTTAGAATAAAATAAAATATAAATGCTGCATAGAAATTATAAGGTTTTTCTTTATAGGACCAGCACTGATCTTTGGGTTCTATTAATTAGCAATTTTAGGAACCACTTGGAATCCTTTTCCTTGAGATCTAAGTTTTCCATGGCCATCAAAGGAAACTGTTTGTGCACTTCTGAATTTCTTGGCACGTTGGCAGGGATGACGACTGGTGAACCCCAGAGCCCACACCTCATGCAGTCCAAACGGGTGTGGTTGGATTGTTTGGTTGCAAGTTTGGTGTCTGTCTTTTCTTTATGTCTTTCTATATCCGATGCTATTTTCTGAGGTCATTGAATCATGAGGCGCATCCTGGATGCTATTTATGATTTCCTTGTGATTTTGATGTTTGTTACCGGAGTTGCCATTTGTCAAGGATTGACCTCATTGTTGAACTCTCTGCAGAGTTACTGAGAGACAGAAAGCATTATTATATTCAATTCAGCCGGATATTTTTTCTGTATTGTTTTCTGGAAGGGATACTATGTGTATTAGTATCATTTGGAACAAATCCTAAAACAAATAGGCTAGTGGTTCTGAACTCTGGCTGAGACATTTGAATCTCCTAGGCAACTTGGTGGGGCAGGGGACAATGCCTGGATGCCACCCTAGACTAATAAAATCTGTTGTTCCAGGGGTGGAGCCTGGCACAGTTATAATTTAAAATCTCCCTAGATCAGTGTTTCTCAAAATTTGGCCTGTGTCAGAACCAGCTGGAAAGCTTTTGGAGATCGCCGGGTCCCACCCCTAGAGTTCATGATTGAGTAGGACTGCACTGGGGACATAAGAATTGGCATTTCTAGTAAGCTCCCGGGTGATGTTGATGTTGCTGGTCCTGGGACCACACTTTGAAGACCAGTGCTTTTGATGATTACAGTATGCAACTCCAGATAGCATGGCTTCTGTAGGCAGAGGTTGCCTTTTCTCTGAGCTCAACTGTTCATCACTTCATTAACCCTGGCTTCCCTAGCAGGCCAAATAATAAGCCTTAAATCCACCGTGAACCTTTCTTTACAGACTAAAGTATTTTCGAGAGTTGTGCTCTTGGTTACATAGGAGTCCATTAAATTATATTGCAATTTAATTTTGTATAAATAAAACTATAATATCTGTATCAAAATTTGTCACTTTAGCCACTTCTAGCTGTGTCAATCAGCTTCGAAGAGCTCCAACTTTGCTATTTTTCACTACGTTTTCCTGTAATTTTATTTACCAGACCCTTAAATTGGAGAAAAATAGCAACCACAGCATCAGCAGGCCTAAAATAAATTAGATCTTTGTGGGCAGTTTTCTGCATTATGCTCCCCTGGTATGATAAATTCAGTCATCATTTTATGTGGCTTCCCGTTCCTGGAAGGATTATTTTTACCAAAATGTCTACAGATCATCCTCCAGCTCAGTGAATCCTTGCAGTTTCCAAGTTTTGGTTCTTGGGCTTCCTCTGATCTGGCAGAATTCTAAAGGTATTTTAATTATAATTAAAGCTTTTAAAATATATATGTAGATTGCTTTCTCGCTGTACCAAGTGTCTGTGCCTCTCTTGCTAGTGTCATGAGAAGTGTAAGGCCATCGCAACTACAGCCATATCTGTATTCTCATCACTAGCTGAGTAGATTTGGGCAAATTTCTTGGTCTCTCCCAGCCTCAGTTTTCTTATCTGTAAAAAGGGAGAATAATCCCTGTCTCACAAGGATATTGCAAGGATCAAATGAGGTAAGGAAGGCCAAGTCCCCAGCATAGTGCCTCATGGAAGGTGGGAGCAATTTTCATGGTGATGATGGCGTCTAAGAAGTTTTTGGAATCCTATTTGTGGGGAGAGGAAACAGATCAAAACAAGAGATTCTCGCAAGCCACAGAACCAAACCAAACAAATCATGTGTAACTCCGTTCTGTCCCCACACGGATTTACTACACGTCTACCTTACTTTTGTTCTTCATTCTGAAGTATTAAGTATGCCTCAAAAGAGAACATCGCAGGCTAGATCCCTGCTCTAGAAAGTAACTATTGCAAATACAATTGCTGACCTAATTTTTAGTACTATATTTCATATTTACATGGTGGCATGACATATCTATTAGGTACCGTTTTTTTGGTGTGTTTTTTTTTTTAAAGATTTTATTTTTTTCCTTTTTCTCCCCAAAGCCCCCTGGTACATAGTTATATATTCTTTGTTGTGGGTCCTTCTAGTTGTGGCATGTAGGACGCTGCCTCAATGTGGTTTGATGAGCAGTGCCATGTCCGCGCCCAGGATCCGAACCAACGAAACACTGGGCAGCCTGCAGCGGAATGTGCGAACTTAACCACTCGGCCACTGGGCCAGCCCCTAGGTACCGTTTTTAATATGGAGTCTTGGGAAAAATTTAGGTTTAACTACAAATGGAACTTGATTTAATTAAAGGATTACCTCCACAATAAAAACTGGGTTGAATTTCTTTGAAGTTTGTAAATCTTTATTCTAATAATGCTGCTGATGCCCTGTGAGATTATGCTTATTTACAGCTGAAGTCAGTCCTTGCAATACAGACTTCTCATCTCACTGACCTGGTTTTGGAACTTTACCCTCCATGGAATGAGCTGGCCACATGCAGGAGGCTATGCAGCTTGTCAAGCCTGGCACTAGTTTGGTAGAAATAAAGTCCATGTGAAAAAAAAAAAAAAATTAAAACCATACCTGGAGAACTCTAATTAGTCTTATCTTGGTGTAATTTAACAAAGTTACCATATTACTGTATAACTATATAATATCATTATGCAACTATATGTATGTCTGTGCAGACAATTTATTCTTAGTACATTAAGCTCGATTTGTTGCATCAATTATGTATGCAGTTTCTTCAAGTTAGGAATTTTCTACCGTGGTCCCCAAGATATGTGTGTCTCAGTGTTCACAGCTGTGTTTGTACATGTGTTTTTGTATAGGTCTGAAAGCATTTTTGGTTTTTATAATTCACAGAAACAAACCTTGAATAATCATTACAATATAATGAACATAGAGCATAGCTTTATTTTCCTTAAGTATTTCTGTTAAAACTCCATTTAAAATAACATAAAAACCATTATCATCTACCTTTTCTCTTGAGGTCTTAATAATAGAATTTAATTTTCTGTGTCTTTATATTTTAATAAGCTAGTGAAACAAACTAGGCTCTTCGATTTCATTTTGCTCAACTCGAGGTAAGGGCTGAATTTTCTTCTCTAGGATTGCTGGTTCCCCTTCTCTCCCCCTCACAGAGCTCATCTCTTCTTGCCAGTGAGCTAAAAACTTAAAAGCAGTGACAGGCCAAGCAGTGCATGGGATTATGACTGTCCATATGAGGATGGCCCACATATCTTTTATCTAGGTCCACTCTGATTTCTTGCCAGTTCTCTACTTCTCTGTCTTAAGATTCCTATTGAGTATTTCTGCTTCTCTTTTCTCTCAGTGTTCAAAAGCTAACATCTAGAAAAATACTGTAATATATTAGAATTTACACCGTAAGATGCAGACATACAGAAATTTGACTTTGTTTTCTTTAATCGCACTCAATTTGGTCATGGGTTTCCATTTCTATTGATGGTGAGGGAAAATAAGCTTTATCTTACTTTTCCAAAGTAATTTGTTTTCTTCCTTTATACAGTTTAGTCTTATATAAGGCGATGAGTCCAGGATCACTTTCTACCATCCTCCTTCCCTTTCTTTCTTTTGGGAAAGAGGATGCTGAGGTGGAATGGGATAGAATGTTCAGGATATGGTCTAGGCTCCCTCTGGCCCAGATGGGTGAGGAAACTAGATTTACTCAAAGTTCAGGCACTCTGTACACATTTATTTCCACTTCACTGTGGCCGCCAGGTATTCTCTTCTCAGAGTTCCGGATATGAGCTAGGGCACAGGCCCCTCAAGGAGTATAGACTAAGGGTTAGCAAGAAATAAAAAATAAAACTATATCAAACATTTCAGAATCATTTGATGTTATAACTTCAAATAAGCTTATGTGTTGCAGATCTTGCGTAATGCATTTGTCCAGTATTGTTCCATGGAATACTTTGTTGGTATTTGGGCTTTCATATCAACTAGATAGCCCTACTTACTCAAGTAATCTGTTGGCCTTTGAATTTGTTTATAAAATAGTAAATATTTTATTCATTCTCATTACCTACTAATATTTGTGGGTAAATTTCTCTGATCTCAGACATATGAAAGAGTATCTGCAATGACCTTTATTCTAACTGTGTGATTTAAATAACTACAGTTTATTTTTTAACCGTGTAGATTTCTAAAACGATAGTTACATAGAAAGCAGTTTAAAAAACTACCATGTAGGAGTTGATTTGTGACACTAAATTGTACATTTTTGTTTGTTTGTTTTATATAGACATTTGGAGTTTATTATTCTCAAAGCTATGGCAATTATCTAAAGGCTCAGAAAGCGGGGCATAAACACAAAAGCTATTTCAATAAAGTTCATTCAATGCAGCATTGGTAGGGAAAATAATTCATCAGATTTCCTAACTATTGAGAAAACACCCTGAGGGCAAATCCATGTTTCCACAGAAACATACAGGAGATTAGTGTTTATGAAGCATCTATTGTATGCCACGTCCTACACGACTAGCTCATATGTATAGGATTCATTTAGTCCCTATGAGGTAGTTCTTATTATAATGAAGCGCTTTATAGTGAAGCAGTTGGCATGTGGCCAAGCTGGCATTAAAAACTAGATCTCTGCTCTACACCCCAATGCCAAACACAAAACTCACCTTTTTATAATCTTTCCCTCCATCCGATGAACAGCAGGTGACACTTGAATAAGGTAATATTTTTAAAAGCTAGTCATTCATAGAAAAAATTTAACCATATAATCAGAAGGTGATTAAGAGAATATTTTTATAGCATATTTTTCCATAAAATATAAACATTTAGTCTGACTCTTCTTATATATTGGCTCAGTATATAACTTTGAAACTGACTATAAATAAGTGATTTTAAGGACAATTGAACACAATAGTTTGGCACAAATTCAGTGACTCTTGGGAGTTGGGAATAACAGTAATCCACATATAATCCACATTAGTTTTCCCTCCTAGGAATTATTTTAGAAATAGAAAGATTTCCTTTCTTATGCTTCGTCCTATCCATAAGGTGAAAAGTTACTCATCGTACCATTCAGGTCCCCAGACATTACTTGGGTGCCTATGGGCGGGGCGCAACACCACTTGCTCAGGAGACAAAGATGAATAAGACCTGATCTTTTACATGTCATCAGATGTCAACTCTAAACTAAAACGTTTCTTGGCACATGTTGCCCTGAGACAGCTCCCCGAGGGCAGGTGTGCTGTTGTCCTATATTTCTTTTAATACTTTAAGTGTTGTATATGTAGGAAGTGCCCTTTACATATTCATTTGATGATGATGGAATGAAAGCTTGGTAAAATGGAGCCTCCCAGTGTAGTGGCGTAGAATTTAGTACATATTAGCTATTGACTATGTATTAATCACGTAAAGTTGAATTTTAAGTTGCTATTTAACACTTTATGGAGGGTCCCATCTGGTCGTGAGAACACGAGGCAGTAGCAGGTATCCTTCGAAGCTCTGATATCCCACATATCTTTTGGGGACATCATTGACTTTAGCTTCTTTTCTGTTTTTTTCCATTTCATAAGAAAAAGATGATCCTTGAACTATATCACCTAGGAATTAATTATGCAATTTGGAAAAAACTGTCAGGGCTTTTCTTATTAATAAACTTCTATATTGTAAAGACTGATCTTGAGTTAAGGATTATAAATTGGGAACTGTGAGAAAATTCCTGACTTAGAATTCTATTTAAGCTTTTAAACCAGTATCATCTTTAAAAACAAACGTATATATTAAAAAAAAAAGACTTGCTATGTTCATCATTCAAGCAGTCCTTGTGACAAGTGTCCTGAGTTGAAAAGGTCGAATATCATTAAGTTGTGGTTAAGGATGTAAGTCTTATACTTACATCCTCACACTACATTTTGACAAAATAGAATCTTAGGAAGGCACTAAGAGACCTACGAAATGCATAGACTTTACAACTAAATGGAGAAAGGATCCAATTAAATAATTTTCTAGCCTGTCAACAGGCAGGCATCCAAGTTCTGGGCTTCCATGCCAATGTGTGAAAACCAGCTTGCAGCTTCATGCACTTTGAAAGTGTGTTTTGACCACCAGTGAGAATATACTTAAATTTTTATAAAGTTTACATTTAAATCACTGTTCCTTTGGTTGCCTTATGTTTAATAATATTTCACCATTATGAAGTTCCTTTTATCTTTAAGAGCCATGAAATGAAAGACAGTGCCCACGATGGCCTGCTTGTTTATAGTTCCAAGCACAGAGAGAGATAATTTTCAATTAGAAATTCCATTTCCTCTGTACATATGGGAAATAGCACATGGAGGCAGATGAGACAGCTGCCTCGCTGATTTTATTAGACTTTCCTAGAAAGACTTCTCGTAGTGAACGTCTCCCGTATAAACGTGCCCTTCTTGTGGATTTTTATCCCAGTTTCCCTCTCTGTTACATTGCAATCTGATACATCTATTTAAATTCAGATAATCTTTGCCCCCTTATCTAGAATTTGCTCCCCCTCCCCAAATGGGATCATTTTATGTTCTATAATTTGCTTTTTTAAAAAATTTCACAATTTACTGAGTACATTTTCCAGATCAGTATATATAAAGTTATCAAATTCTTTTTTAACTTAATGCATATATAGTATGGATTTCCCATATTAATTAAACCTATACCCTATAGATGCATATTCAGCTTATTTTAACTTTTAGATACTTTAAAAATGCTGTAGTGAACAATCTTGCATATTCATCTTTATAAATGTCCTATTATCTCTTTAGTAGATGCCTTGCAATGTTATTGCCGAATCAACAGCCGTTCTTGTTTAATATTTTGATCTGTGTAGTTCACTGTCCTGCAGTTCCGTTCCCCTTCAGGCCTGTACAAGCTGCTGCTACTTGTATTTTTATACTGTCTAACCTTCTGGGTGGAGACTTGTATGTCCTTGTTGTTTTTATTTGGATTTCTTTTTTTAAAAAATTATTTTATTGAGGTCATATTGACTTACAGTTTGCTTCTTGATAGTTATGTTTTTTTCACAAATTTCTTTTCAGTTTCTATGCTGATAAATATGTGCAAGACCGTTTTAGGGGAAGGTACGCAGTCTTAGTCACCCAATAGAAAAGAACATATGGATGAGGTTTGTTTGCCAACTGCAACAACTTTCTAGATGGAAAGTGTTTTTGATTTTTTTCTGAGAACTGGGAGGCAAAAATTTCACACTAAAACTCATAGTTGAACAATGATATAGTTGCAAATTGAAACAGTATCTCCATTATTCTAATCCAGCCATCTTTCCTTCCTTCCTTCCTTTTTCTTTCTTTTTATCTTTTCTCTCCCTTCTCCTACCTTTCTACTTCTTCTCTTTCCTTCCCCTTCCCTTCCTCTTTATTTTTATATCATTTAAAATTCTTTTTTTAAGTTTTGTTTATTTTTTTTGAGGAAGATTAGCCCCGAGCTAACATCTGCTGCCAATCTTCCTCTTTCTGCTGAAGAAGCCTGGCCCTGAGCTAACATCCGTGCCCATCTTCGTCTACTTTATATGTGGGACACCTACCACAGTATGGCTTACCAAGTGGTGCCACGTCCGCACCCGGGATTCGAACGGCGAACCCCAGGCTGCCGAAGCGGAACGTGCGCACTTAACCACTGCGTCACTGGGCTGGCCCCTATATCATTTTTACTATTGTACTTTTTACATTTTTATTTCAATATAATTTTAGATTTATAGGTGAGTTGTAAAGATAGTGTAAAGAATTTCTATATACCCTTCTTCTAGCTTCTCCCAGAATTAACATCTTACATAACAATGGTGCATTTATCAAAACTCTTGCTTTTGTATTTCTCATCTACCCCAACCCTCTGTTCCAACAACTGTTAAGCACTACTAGGTAACAGGAATGGTTTATATCAAAGGAAAAAATGCATATTTCACAAGGATACAATGCAATTACCTCAGACCACATCCTCTTTTTACCCTCCACCCACCCTTATTTACATTCTGATGGTGTATTTTTGTGAGGGACTTTTTTCTTAAAATTTTTCTTATTAAAGGTAACAATCTCATTAAAGAAGCTGTTTTCAGAGCATTACAGTGGCTTAATATCACACAAAATTTACTCCTGGAACATTGATGCCATTTCTAAACTGTTCCCATTGTCCTCAGTCTTGGCACCTCCATCCTTTCTTCTGCCAGCTGCCAGCGTGATCTTTTTAGAATGTACATCTGAATCATGTCATTCTCCTCTTTCAAATTTTTCCATGATTTCTCATTGGCTAGAGCTGTGGTCCCCAAGCTGTGCGCTAAGATGCCCAGGCACTGCAGTGAACTCACATGGGTACCACAGGATATTTTAAACGTTTGGTGGAAAAAAAACAATACGTTTGTTGAGCATCCTGTATACCAGCTCAAAGTAGTTCAATTTCAACATTAGATTGGCTACATTTCTTTCCATGATGTCTTATTTTGAGAAGCTAGGTTTTCAGTGGTCGCCATGATAAAAAGCAAGTATTGCATGAAAAACATTGTAAAACAGGAAAAGCATGTGAAAGTGTCCAAGATGACTCCAAAGTCTGTGAGGATATATAGGGCCCAAGCAAGCATATCCCGTTGGTAAGTAAGGTGGCTACCTAAGGATGAAATTAAAATGTTAGCTTTTCTTTCAATTTATATATATTTTTCAAATGATTACTAAGGTTTTTAGGACATAAATATTTTTTGAGTTTTTAAAGACATAACTACTTAAAGAGAACTGTTATTTAGGTATTTCTTTTGTCCTGAAGTCTCAGTGAAAAAATTGATGAGACCTTGAGTACTGCAAACAAAGAAAGTTTGTGGATATCTGCTCTATGGAATAAAATTCAAATTCCATGGCAAGGTATGGCTTGCAAAGTCCTTCAAAATCAGTTTTCTCATCTCAAAATGTGGAAATCATACCATTCATGTAATATTTCTGGGTGTCAATTTCCTTACCTACAAGATTGAGATAATATTAATACATAATATATTAAGAGAGTTGTTGAAATGAAATTAGCAAATGGTTCTTAGCATAGTCCTGGGCATGTAGGGAACTGTTCAGTCAATTTTTGGTGATTAAATTAAACACATGATTTTTGCTCTTAAAATTAACATAATGTTGGGACCGGCCCCACCGCCAAGTGGTGAAGTTTGCACACTCCACTTTGGCGGCCCAGGGTTTCGTCAGTTTGGATCCTGGGCGCAGACCTAGCACTGCTCATCAAGCCATGCTTGGGCGGTGTCCCACATAGCAGAACTAGAAGGACCTACAGCTAGAATATACAACTATTTACTGGGGGGCTTTGGGGAGAAGAAGAAAAAAAGATTGACAGCAGATGTTAGCTCAGGGCCAGTCTTTAAAAAAAAAAATTAACCCAACCTCAGTCAGAATGCACGCAGACTTAGAATCTGAGTGCCCTCATAGAGTTAAGCATCCTGGTGTTTGTTGACTTGCTTAGGTATTTCAGGTAGGTAATGGCAACATGAGAACTCAGAGTTGGACTTCTTGGCTCTGTCTCAGGAGCCTTTCCTCTACTCTGCAAGCAGCATCAGTGGTTTTCATCCCTCAGAAGTTGTGCATTAGGAAATATGAGTCTCGAGCAGAAAAAACTTTTCTGGTTCAAGGAGGACATTAAGAAATCAAATGCAGTAATTTATTTTTTATTTTTTATTTTCCTTTGGATAAACATTTGTCTGGTATCACAATTGTGGAAATGGGAAGAATAAAATACTGAGTTGTTTGCTTTACCTGGAGAAGTAGGACAATGTGGCTATAATTTGAGTTGGTTCTTATTCCCATATTGCTTTTTTGATTCTGTGTCTTCTTTTTCCTTAAAAGAGAGGGTTCTATAAAAATACTCAGATTTATTCTGCCACTGAAAGCACATTTGCCTAGTGACGCAAGTACTCTGAAGGAGGCCTGTTTTGAGCTCGGGAGAGGTAGAGAGAGATGGTAGAGGTGACATTAGAATGTCTTCCCTGTGTTGCTACCTGCAGTTTGGTCTTGGGCCCTGGCCAAGCAGTGATGGGGCATCTGTTTAGGCTCTGAATTCCTAACGTTGAGAGAAACAGAGCTAAAAAGATGGAGTAGATGATGGTCTCAGGATTAGTGAAGTGCCACGTTAAGCATATATTGCTGCTGAACCAACTGTGCCCCCTGATTTCCTCATCCATGTAAGAGAAAAGCTCAGGTTATTTCTGAAGTTCTTTCTTGTCCATGGTACTTTGGGGGATCAAATTTTACTGTCAGTAGGACCATAAACTCATATTCTAGCCCTGGGGCTTAGACAAGTCACTTATCTCAGTGCATCAGCTTCCTGATTACTTGGATTGATCCAGCTGGGTCTATAGATTATGGTTCCTGGTGTCAACTAAGCAACAAAAGCAAACTCGAAGGATTTCTAGATCAAATAAGTTCAGCATATAATACACCCTGTATTCCTTTTAGAGATTCATAATACACATTATTATATTAAAGACTCAAGATATTCTTCAGTAAAGATAGATTTACTTGACTCAGTTTCCTAAAGGAACTTTTTTTTGGTAACACAGTTCATTGGCCTATCATGGACCAACCACTCTGAACTAGAGTGGCTCTAAATTCCAACTGTAGACATTTCGATGCTATGTTTCCAAAAAATCATTTAAGAGACCAGAGGAGTTGGTAGTCAGCTCTCTAAGTCTGCTGAGCTATACCACTCACCTTTTGTTATATACGAGGGTCAATTGCATTTTGGGTGTGCTAAGTAAACCATGAAATTGAGCAGTCAAGTGGTCAAGGGTAAAGATAATGGAACCAGACTGCCTGGATTCAAAAGTCAAACCTTGCTTCTGCCACTTACTAGCCTTGCAACCTAGGGGAAGTTAAGCACTTCGTTTTCTCTCATCAGTTAAATGGACATGATGATAGTACCTATATCTTAGGGTTCAGATCAGGAACAGGGCCTGGTACATAATAAGTTCTCAACAGATGTTACTAGTATGACAATGATGATGATGATGATGACGATGACTACAGGAAGCTGCACACTTCTGTCCTGGAGATATTGAGAAGAAACGGAAAGATTCTCATCCCGTGTTCATGCATTGTTCAATTTTCATCTCCTTAAAGCTTCTCTCTCCACAGTGTTTCCCATCTCAGTAAATGGCATTACCCTTCAGCCAGTAGTTTAGGCCCAAAACTTAGAGGACAAAAAACTTCCTCATTGGGCTCCTATCTTCAAAATATCCTTCAAAACCAGTTCTTTTGAGATATTTATTGCTACTATCCCAGTACAGGCCACCACCATCTCTTCCCTGGGATCCTGCAGTAACCATCCAATGGTTTATGGTCCCCCACAGTCCTTTCATCAGGACAGCTAGAGGGCTAATTTAAAACATACATCAGATCGTTTATCTAGGACCCCAGTGCATTAGAATAAATTCCGAACACCTAACCATGACCTTCAAAGTCCTCGCCTGCCTCCCTTATATCATTCTCTTCTTTCATGGTGCTTTGATCAGCTTAGCCAAACACACAAATTTGTTCTCTCCTTGGATTTTTTTATTTGATCTTCCTTTTGCCTGTGATATTCCTTCCCCAGATTTTTATAAGCCTGGTTCCTTATCTTTCTTCTGGTCTGAATCAAATGTTACCCTCTCAAAAAGACAATTCTCCATCACCTTAGGTAAAAGTAGCCCTCAACATACACTATCTGAATTTTTTACTTGTTTAGATGTCTATTTTTCCATCCTCCAACAAGAATTGAAAGCTTCATGGGGGTAGGGACCATGCAAGTCTTGTTTACAGGCATATCGCATAACTATTATTATTTCCATTTCAATATATATTTAGTGACTCATTGCAGTTTTGCTTAAGGGCGTAATAGTACACATCTCACAGGCTTGTTTTAAATGTTAAATAAGAAACTATATGTAAAGCAGCCAAGTCCAGGGCATAGCACATGGAAGCTGCTGAGAATCTGTCCTTAGCGTTTCTTAGTATTTTTATGCCATATCCACATTCTTTGGTTTTAACATCTGAAAGGTCCCGAGAAAGTGGCTCAAGAGACTCCCCTAATATCTGGAGGATACAAAGAAGCTGAGTCAAGACTGGAGCCTGGGTCTTAGGGCCTTTGGTCCAGGATTTCTCTCACTATATCACTCCCCTTCTATGGTAGAAATATATCAGCATTTAAGTTTTCAGAGACATTAGATGTGTTTTCAAACTCCATAAGAAAAAATTACAATCCTTTTAAAAAAATAGGGAAACCACAGCAACAGATTTTGAACCCATGGTGGAGTTAATTCACTCTTCTATAATCATTTAAAATAAATCTTTTTTTATAGCTGATCATCTATATTTTTTTCACCTCTAAGATTCAACATTTCATATGAGTTCTCATTCTATAGTAGTGTACTCAATCTACTTCACTTCCTAATATAATTAAAAATTTTAATTTCCAGGGGCTAGCCCCGTGGCAGAGTGGTTAAGTTCATGCACTCTGCTTCGGTGGCCCAGGGTTTTGCCGGTTTGGATCCTGGGCTCGGACATAGCACCGCTCATCAGGCCACAGTGAGGCAGCGTCCCACATAGCACAACCAGAAGGACCACAACTACAATATACAACTATGTACTGGGGGGCTTCAGGGAGAAGATGAAGAAAAAAAGAAAAGATTGGCAACAGATGTTAGCTCAGGTGTCAATCTTTGGGGGAAAAAAAATTTTTTTTCATTTCCAAACTTTGAAAGTACTGACCATCATTATTTCTCATTTTCCATGTTTAACCCCCGTTCCTCCCTTCTGAGCTTCATGTCATTTGCCTAATGAATTAGCAAGATTCGCATTCAGGTACTTTTATTTCTGATACAATTGTGTATATTGAAAAGTATTTTGAGATATATCATGAACAAAAGTGTGTGTAAAATGAGTATATATATATATAGTTTAAGGAATAAAAATTAAATGAGCATCTGTATTTTCACCATCCAGGTTATAAAAATAGCACATGATCAGTACCAATGATATTCCCTGTGTGCCCCCCTCCCCTTACAGAGAGGATTGCATCTGAATTTGGTAATAATCATTCCCTTGCTTTTCTTTATATCTCTAAACAATGTAAGTTTAGTTTTGTCTACTTTTGTTCATTTCATTCAAATGGAATCATACTATAAATATATATATATATATATCTCGCTTGGTGACTTGCTTTTGCACTTTGTTATATGTTTGAGATTCAGCCATGTCAATGAATATAACTGTGATTCAGTCACGCTCACTTCAGAATTCCATTGCATGAATAAATCACGATTTATTTCTTTATCATCTTTTGATGTTCGAACTGTTTACAGGTTTTTGCTATAATGAGTGATGTTGCTGTGGACGATTTCTTATGCCTGCTGGTGCACATATGCAAGAATTTTTCTAAGGTTTATGCCTAGAATTGGTATTAGTCAGTCATAGGATGCTCTGATATTCAACTCCAATATGCAATGCCAACTTGTTCTCCAAAGTGATTATTTCAAATTACATTTCCCTCCAGTGGTACATGAAAATTCATGGGGCTGTATATCCTCCTGAACATTGTCAAGAAGATTGTCAGGCTTTTTAAGTTTTCCCAGTCTGGCAGTTGTGAAATGGTATCTCCTTGAGATCCAAATTTGCATTTCCTTGCTTACTAAAAAGACTGAGCGTGTTTTCATGTATTTATTTGACATTCCCATATTCTCTTCTGGGAAATGTTTGTGTTTTTTCTTATTGGGTTGTTTGAGTTTGTCTTATTGATTTATAGGAGTTCTTTTTACATATTCTAGATACTATTTTGTCTGTCATGTGTGCAGCAAACAATTTTCCCCAGGTTTTGGATTGTAATTCTGTGGTTCCTCTTGATGAACATAAGTTTTAAATTTTAACATTGTTGACTTTATCAATATTTTCCTCCTTTTTGAATTGTTACATGAAACATTCTCCATCTTGATAGCATAAAGATATTCTCCTGCATACTCTCAAATGCCCTAAATATTTAACTCTTCACATTAAAGTCCTTGAATAGATTTTTGTATATATTCCAAGGAAGGAATCAATTTGTATTACTTTCTATGTGAGTTTGTGATTATCTAACGTCATTTGTTGAAAATGTATCCATTCCCTACAGATGTGCAATACCAGATATCAAGTCTCCATATGTGCACGAGTCTGTTTCTGAGCTCTCATTCTCTTGCTTCATTAGCCTATTGTCTACCCCTGGAACAATACCATAATTTTTAAACTGCTCTAGCTTTATAATAAGTCGTAATAACTGGCAGGGAAAATGTTTTCATGATTTTATTAGCCTTTTACTCCTATATAAAATATTTAGAATCATTCTGTCAAGTTTATGAAAAATTGCATTGAAAGTTTAGATCAATTTGGGGGAGGAGATTGATATCTTTACAATATCGGGTGTTTATATCCATGAACATACTATATCTCTCAGTTTATTTAGCTATCCTTTAGGGTCTTTCGATTAAATTTTGTACTTTCTACATCAAGGATTTACCCATCTTTACATTAGAATTTTTCCTAAGTACCTTTTCTTTGGGATTTGTAAATGGTACATTTTAAAATTGCATTTTCTAATTTGTTCTGTTGAAAAGCAATGCACTTTTATTAATTTTAATATTTTGGAAATGTTTACGTTTTCTACACGTACAATAATGGTATCCATGAGTAGTGGAAGTTTTATTTCTTCACTTACAACCATTTTTCTTTTTTCCTGACTTAGTGCTCTGATTCAAAGATCAAAGGTAATGTTGAATAGAGGCAATAGTGGGCATTTTTTTGGTGTAAATTCAAAGGGAATAATTTTAACATTTCATCATTGAATAAGATGTTTGTTTTAAGTTTTCTGTAGATAACCTCTTCAAGATAAAAATAAAGTTGTCTTTGATTCCTGGTGATGCTGAATTTTGTAGAATGCTTTTACCAAATAAATTGAGATGAGCTTGTATGTTTTTTCCCTTTGAACTGTTAATACGATGAATTACGTCTCTGATTTCTAATGTTCAACCAACTTTACATTCTAAAGATAAACTCAATGTGGTCATAATATACTTAGTTCTTCTACACATTACTGTGTTTGGTGTGCTATTTTAGTTGACTAATTTTACATATTTTTTTTGAATAGGATTGGCCTGTTATTTTTCTTTCCTGCTGTGCGGAATTAATGTCAAAGGTTAGACTTACAAAATTATTTGGAGTGTGTTTGCTCCCTTTCTATTCCCAAAGATTGATAGTAATATATTGAGGTTATTGATTCTTGCAGATTTGTAGAACTTGCTTGTAAAATGCTCTGGGTATTTAAAATTATTAGGATTATTAAAATTTTCTATCTCTTCTTAAGTCAGTGTTAATAATTCATACATTTCTGTGACTGTCCATTCCATCTTGTTTTCATATTAATTGTATTTTGAATATTCTCTTTTAAGTTGTTACTTTTATCCTTAATATTGTTTGTTTGTGCCTTTTTTCTTTTTCTTTTACTGAGGAAGATTCACCCTGAGCTAACATCTGTTGCCAATCACCCTCTTTTTGTATGTGAGCCACCACCACAGCATGGCCACTGACAGATGAGCAGTATAGGTCCACACCTGGGAACCAAACCCAGGCCGCCTAAGCAGAGCGTGCCAAATGCCCAATTTGTGCCTTTTTAAAAAAAAATTCTTCTTTTTTTCTGGAGATGACTCAATTTTCTTAGCCATTAAAACAATGATTTTTACTTCATTAATCCTCTCTACTATATCCTTGTTTTCTATTTTCCATTTTTTGTCTCCTATTTCTGCTTTTAATTATTCTGTTTTCCTCTACCAGATTTTTTAAAAATGACATTCTTTTTTTCACCTCTTTAAATTGATTCCTTAGTCTGTTTTAGCCGTGTGTGTGTATGTGTATGCATTCTATACTTTTCCTTCTAAGTGTACTTTTGCTGTTAGTTTTGATATATTGTATTTTTATCATCATTCTTTGAATTTTAAGCATTTTTCTTTCTTTTGTTATGCTGTATTTTATACGTGTACTGTTTAGAAGCATGTTTCTTTAATTTCTATTTTTTCCATCTTCCCCCTCCTTATTCTGCCTGCTCTTCTTGTCTCCTCCTCTTTTTATCTCTTTTATTTCTTGTTTCTAACTTGTTTGTAGTAAGAGAATATGATCCATATGACTTTCTGATTCTCTGAAATATGGTGAGATTTGCTTTATGTCCTAAATTGTGATCACTGGTCCTAAATGCCCCTTGTAAAGTTGAGAAAAATAGGTATTCTTCAATTATTGAGTGCAGGATTCTGTTTGTTCACCAGATCAAACTTCTAATTATGTTATTCAAATCTTTGCTATTTCACCAGTTTGCAATATTTCACCAAAGTTTTTATTGCTTTGTACTTATCAGTTATTGAGTGAAGTATGTCAGAACCTCCCACTATCATGGCAGATTTGTCACTTTTTCTTATAGTTGCACAAATTTTTCCTTTGTGTATTTTTGAGGTTATGCTATTAGGAGCATAGAAATTTGGAATTGTTAAATATTCTTGGTAAATTAAACAATTTATCCATAGATAGTGACATACTTTTACTTCTGCTAAGATTTTGCCTTAGAGTCTATTTTGATTTACTTTAGCTTGGTTCAGGTAGTATGTGACTAATATATCGTTTATTACCCTTTTTCTCTTAATTTTTTGTAAATAGTATATATTTGGATTTTATCTTTTTTGGATCAAATCTGATGATCTTTATTCTTAATTGGAGAGTTTAGTCCTCTTACATTGAATATTTCTGACGTGTTTGTCTTCATTTCTGACATATTGTGTTTTCTGTTTTGTTTCCTTTTCTTGCCTTTTTAGAAGAAATGTTCCTCATTCCATTGTTCTCCTCTATGAGTTTACAATTTATAATGCTATATCTATTCTTTTAGGCAAAGTGCATTTTAAAATGCATATTTAACTTATCAAAGTCTAATCTTAATCCATATTTTACCATTCTCTCAAATTATATAAGGATTTTAGAATGACTTAACATGTATTACTTTCTTCCTGACTTGAATAATTGTCCTGGATTTTAGCTGTATCTTGATTCTTTTAACTCCAGAAATAAGACATGTATTATGGTTCTGTACAGTTTCACTCATATATTTGTGAATTTCCCTTGTTCAGCATTTCCTGAATCTTATATATTTCTTTTGAGATAATTTTTTGAAAATATATATCCCTTAAAAGGACCTTTAGAGAGAATCTCTTGATTCTAAACTCTGTTTCTGTTGATTGATCTAAAAATATGTTTGTTCTACCCTCATTCCATTGGACATAGAATTCTTGATTGACTTTTTCTTTCTCAGTATTTTGAAAGTGTTATTCCAACTAGTGGTTTCCACTACTGCAGGTAAAAATCATCATTCAATATAGTTCTCTTTCATTTTAAATCATTTTTGCCATTTTCAGTATCTTTTCTTTGTTTGGAGTATTCTGAAGTTTCACCATGATACATTTAAGTATGGGTTTCTCTTTATTTATTCACGGGATATGTTGAACTACTTAGCTGTATAAGTCAGTGATTTATCAGTTCTGAGAAACACTATGTCATCATATCTTCAAATGTTGCCTCTGCCCCATTTTGTCTTTCCTCTCTTTTGTGAACTAGGAATAGGTCTGAGTTGCACTTTCTCGCTGTTTTCTGGCCTTTTAGCCACTCTCTTATATTTTGCCTCTCAGTGCTACATTAGAGTAATTTCTTCAGATATATCTTTTAAGGGCAAAACTTTTTCTTCAGTGTGCCTAGTATCCTGTTAAACTCATTCCTTAACGTTCTTATTTCTATTACAGGTTTTATCTCTAGAGGTTTTATTCCTTTCTTTGTCAGAACTTTGTGGTCAATTTTTGATGTTCTCTTTTCATTGGTATCATCAGTGTCATCTTTTATTTATTGCATTAAAGCATTTCTAGATACTGAACATTTGTGAGTTTTGCAGCACTGCTCCTGTAGTTTGCCTTTTAGTCTGACTCAACTTACTGTTTCCTTACATACTTGTGCGTTTTTTTCTTAAGAGTTTCTGTTCCTTGGAACTTGACTGTGGAAGTTCTTTCAGGTCTGGTTTTACAGTGTCCAGACAGGATTTGAGTTTGTGTTTTGTATGTGGTGCTGGAGATAGAACTCACCCTTTAGCTCTCTAAAATAAATTTGTGCATTAGGGAATTTTGAGCCACTCAGGCTGTGCAAATTGTGCTCTCCTAAAACACAGTTGGGCTTGGGGTTTGAAATCTCTGGGGAAAGTTTCTCCCCATTCCCACCTAGAGTCCAGATCAAGAAGGCATGATGCCCACTGTCGCCCTCTGCAGGAAGTTTTATTTTTCTGGCTCAAATACTTGAGGGATTCCAGGTTCATTTATGCAGGTCTTCTGTCTGATAGCCCATCTACTTGGACACTAAGCTTTGTCCCCCTGTTTTTTGCCCATGAAACCTTCAACAAAGCACCCTCTGGGTAACGATGGACTGGCCAATGCTCTCAGAGTAAATGCTGGCTTTGGCACTGTTCACCTCTTTGGAGTCATCCTTTCTTGTCATTTCTGTCCTCAGGGAATTCTCTTCATTTCTCCACTAGCTCAGCCCTGCATTAAAATTATTTTTTTTTAAATCCATCATTTTTAGTTCTGTATTACAGAATTGTATGTGCGTGTGAGCTTAAAACCAGTCTGCCACACTATTGGAAGCCAAATGTGCATATTTTTCACTACAGAATTCTGTTATATTCAGATGAGCCTTATTTTTATGGCCTGTGTGTTTATTTTTCTCTCTGTGTATATGTGAACGTGTGTGTGTATATATGTACATATATACAAATATACGTGAAACGTAATTTAATGCCATGGATAAATAGTATCATTAAATTTTAATTTTGCTAACAATTGAGCAATTTCAGCTCTACATATAGAAAACAGCATATACTGTGGACCACGTTAATGATTTAGAACTTATTCCTGCACTAACATGTCTTCTTCTATTCCCAAGATACCTCTTTTTTTAATGTCATAATTTAAATAAAATACAAGGGATTTAGAATGAGGAATAATAGGAAAAAAAGACTCCTTCACTTTAAGGAAGCAGCAAATGTTATAAAATTTCCATGCAGCCAACAAAGAAAAAGCCACCTTAGCACAAACACTTAGGATTGAAGTCAGTCACAGAAAAGAGACAGTTAATGTAGGCTTCCATCTTCTAGGAAGTTCCAGTTCAGGGCAGTCGTTACCTGTCTTTGGCAGTATGTGTAAATGTCTGGGCAAACTGGCCGAGGGTTTCTCAGAAATGTGACCTTGCCTGCAGTGTCCACTTCTGGAGTTCACATCCCAGCTCTTATTACATATGCAACGTCGGGCACCTTGCTTAATCTTTCCAACCAGGCTTTTCCCATTTATTAAATGGGTTTAATGAAAGTAATAAATGTATCTATCTCATATAACCAGTGTGAGAAATAAGAGCTTATTCAGTTGTCTACACAATGCATGGCTAGAATAAAGCATTAATCGGCCAGGTCTTATTTTTCTGGACAAATGACAACATGTTCTATGATTTTGAAATCTTAGTCTTTTGCACACTGAAGTCCAGCAGCTGAATTTTGAAGGCCATCCTCCCTACCCTCCAAATTGGGAAGCTACACTGCTCATGTTTCCGCTTTTCTGAAGGTGCTCAGCATTCATAAAACCTCTTGTCTATTACCAAAGGCACATGTAGATTTTTGCACCTAGATTAAGGTTTTTTCTATACCCCACATAAGGTGGAATTTGTGTGCCAACCCTCTAGTGATTGCCAGCATAAAAATCTATTTGATATGCAGCCACAAATGCACTTTGGTATATATTCTGAGATCCCTGAGACTCAGGAAGAAAAACCAAGTGATTGCTTCTTCCCTGAATGCCTGTAATTCTTCCTTTGGGCATTTGTGCAATGCATCCAAGTATTGTTTTTCTTACACACTGTATTTCTCAAATTAGATGGTAAATACGCAGGAGATGGGTATCCTGATAGAGTTTTCTTGTGTTAATTATTCAATATATATTACTAAGTTTTTGAGAATAATCATATCCCTCATTCATTCATTCATTTATTTAACAAGTGTTCACCGAGTACCTAAAAGAAAAGTTCTAGGCTCTAGGGTGTGCATATCTTGTAGGCAGTGGTGTGCCATGAACCAGAGATACCAGAGATGCCCTGCTCTCGCGAAATTTACATCGGCTTAAGGGAGACAGGAAAATAAACAAGAAAATAAGAAGGATCATAAATGGTGGTGAGTGCTATGGAGCCATCAGGGATGTGGAATGGGGAGAACCCCTTTGGCTACGGTGGTCAGAGAAGGCCTCTGTGAGAGGTGATATTTGAGCTTTGAATTAAACAAGGAAGAGAAGCCAGGCATGTGAGGACACGAGCGATGAGTGTGGGCAGGGGAAAGACGTTGGCATTTTGAAAAACAGGCAGAAGGCCAGTATAGCTGGAACAAAACAAACAAGGCATAGAGTAGTGGTACGAGGTGAAATCTGAGAAGCAGACCAGGACTAGGTCATTTCCTAGGTGAATTTATGAACAGCATTCTGGGTGAAACTGAATAGGATTTACCATTTTGACTTCTCTTTCCTTTTGTCTCTTCCCCCTGTAAACTTGTTCCTATTCCCTTTGCTTAAACTATTCATGCCAGTGAAAGCCTCTTTTCTTATTCCACACTCATCATAGCTCTTTTGAGCTCAAATGACTGACAATACTAGTTTGATTAGTATTAAAGAATAAATGTATTAATGGTCTGGACTCTCTGGGAAGAGATTTTCCCTCTACGGAAGACAGATTCTGCAGTGAGCTTTGCACATGAAGGGCACATCACAGCAAGATTCTGGCTCCTTGCAATAAACAGCTTGCAAATCTGAATAAATTACATGCCCTCCCCTGGCTTAGCTTAATTTGAATTACTATTGTCTAATATGAGTTTCCTGAACTGTTAATCATGATTTATCAACAAGTTGATTGGGAAGCTATAAAATGACTGTCTCTGATCTGCTGACACAGAATTTCATTACAGAATTTCAGTGGTTACTACACCTTTCTACCCCCTAGGAGGGGCTTGTGAAAGGAAATTCTTGTGATCTTAGGGGACGTTGTTAAGCCTTCTCGTAACCTGCTCATGGATGTGGGGCCCTTGATCTTGTGGCTTATAGGGCTCTGGAAATGTTGACACAGGGCCACACTTTTCTAAAAATTACGTGGATTTTTGCGTTGGAGGAAATAAGCATTAGAAGAAATAAGGATTTGGAGGACAGTGACAAGCAAATGTGAATAATTTTGTGCTGGGGCATTATAAATCATCAGCTTTTGTAAAAATGGATGTGTTGCTGTTTTGAAGTTAGGGGGCGTAATGGGTTAATTTGCACCTGCAGGGTGATTGTCAAAGGGAGTCTAGGTGGCAGTCCTCTGAGGCCTGATTTTGAAATTTGGTACAAACCCCAGCTGAGAAGTTAGACTACAGAGAGCAGGGAGAGCAAGCCAAATGTGTGTAGAAAATGGTGGTGTTGGCACTTGTTCTCAGCAAAGAAAGCCTTGTATGATGTCTGAGGACTTGAGTGGCTTGGACCAAACAGCTTAGGCATCACTGGATTTTGACTAAGTAGCCCTGGGACGAAATGGCCTTTCATTCAACTTTGTTAACCGTAAGGGCATGCTGGGCCTTGCTTCACTCTGAGTTTGCCAAGTGAAGGGTTGGCAGCTGTGGAACAGAGCAAGACATTTCTGCCACATCAGTCTCTTGATGGCAGCAGTTTGAGCTAGTAGGCAGCTTTTCAACTCGGGGAGTAATACTGTTTGCTCGGTATTTCCTTGCTTGTCTGCGTACACAAAAACAAATAGACTAAGGGTCGGAGCGTCTCTTACGCAATGTAGCTAGGGCCCTCTAGTGGACGATGGTAAGTATGCAGGTAATTTGAACAGAAAATCTGGAAAAATTGGATTCTTTCTAAACCTCAGATAAATGATGCATTCCCAGGCAGGATGGGATATGGGTTTAGTGGGGCCTAAAGCTTATACAATAAGAGGGGCCCCTTTTAGAACAACAATACAAAACATCTTACTGAAGTTTAACAAAAATGTGCAAATTTGTAAACACAACTAGGGTGCCTCCCTTTTCACCTAGGCCTCATGAACTCCATGGTATGTTCACCTCTGGATTTACCAATGCTGTTTGCTGATTTTCAATAAAATTGAAATTATGGAGAATGTATTTTTAAGAAGAGTTTGGGTATTTCAGCTATTTAGTCTATAAAATGTGTTTTGGGCAAAATTATACTTTTAAAGTGCAATGCAAAATTTAGAATTAATTTGCAATTCTTCATTTCTTGGGAGTAGTTAATCTATCTTTCATAGTATTTCCCAGGGTGAATATTCTGTTTTATTCTCCAACTGAGTTCAGAACTGTATGCACTAAGTAATGTATAGCACATTAGTCTTCAACCTATAAAATCTTACTAGAGTATGTTAAACTACAAAGTTAGTAAAGGTTAGTAAATAACTTTGCTCTCATCACCCTGAAGAGAGCATTGGAGTGATCTGCATGTTTGGTTTTACTTATTTATTGGTAACTATAGAAATAGATGAGACTCATAATGAGAAATGTTGGAATTTACAAATTGGCCTGCAGATCTGCAAAATGGGAGACAGCCTGCCGAGTAGAATAAGATTGCTTCAGCCTCGAAGTGTAAAAGCATTAACTGGAAGACATTGTTCTCTCAAAACTAGGGCATTAAAAAGTCAACTTTTGAAACAAAATAAGCAATCAATTTTTAACTGTTTCCTTGTATTAAAGGGGATGTGATTTTGTTCTCAATTACAAGCTTTTTCTCAAAAATTAGAGTTCTAAGTAAAGTTACTTAAGTCACAGAATTTTCTATACTAAAAAGATCCTAAATAATGATTTATAGATGTTTCCTTTTTCAAATAGTTTAATTTGTAAATGGGTTTTTAACATGTGTTTCTTTATTACTTATTTTATTGAGGTTATATTGGTTTATAACATGTAAATTTCAGGTGTACTTCATTGTATTTCAGTTTCTGTATAGACTACATCGTGTTCACCACCCATAGTCTAGTTTTTATCCATCACCATACATATGTGTCCCTTTACCCCTTTCACCCTCCCCTCACCCCCTTCCCCTCTGGTAACCACTGATCTGTTCTCTTTATCCATGTGTTTGTTTATCTTCCACGTATGAGTGAAATCATAGGTGTTTGTCTTTCTCTGCCTGGCTTATTTCGCTTAGCATAATACCCTCAAGGTCCATCCATGTCATTGCGAATGGCATGATTTTGTCTTTTTTATGGCTGAGTAATATTCCATTGTATGTATATACTATATCTTCTTTATCCATTCATCTGTCAATGGGTGCTTGGGTTGCTTCCATGTCTTTGCTATTGTGAATAATGCTGTAATGAACATAGGGGTGCAGATATCTCTTTGAATTGTTGATTTCACGTTCTTTGGATAAATACCCAGTAGTGGGATAGCTGGATCATATGTATTTCTATTTTTAATTTTTGAGAAGTTTCCGTACTGTTTTCCATAGTGGCTGCACTAGTTTGTATTCCCACCAGCTGTATATGAGGGTTCCTTTTTTTTCATGTGCTCTCCAACATTTGTTATTTCTTGTCTTGTTAATTATAGCCATTCTGATAGGTATAAGGTGATATCTCTTTGTAGTTTTGATTTGCATTTCCCTAATAGTTAGTGGTATTAAATGTCTTTTCATGTGCCTGTTGGCCATCTGTATATCTGCTTTGGAAAAATGTCCATTCATACCCTCTGCCCATTTTTTGATTGAGTTTTTTTGTTGTTGTTGAGTTGTATAAGTTCTTTGTATATTTTGGAAATTGACCCCTTGTTGGATATATGATTTGCAAATATTTTCTCCTAGTTAGTAGGTCATCTTTTCATTTTGTTCATGGTTTCCTTTGCCTCTCGGAAGCCTTTTAGTGTGATGTAGTCCCATTTGTTTATTTTTTCTTTTGTTTCCCTTGCCTGAGTAGACATGGTCTTTGAAAAGATGCTGCTAAGACCAATGTCAGAGTATATTTTCTTCTAGGAGTTTTATGGTTTCAGGTATCACTTCAAGTCTTTAATCCATTTTGAGTTAATTTGTAAGATAATGGTCTACTTTCATTCTTTTGCATGTGGCTGTCCAGTTTTCCCAGCACTGCTTATTGAAGAGTCTTTCGTTTCTCCATTGTATGTTCTTGGCTCCTTTGTCAAAGATTAGCTGTCCACAGATAAGTGGTTTTATTTCTGGGCTCTCAGTTCTGTTCCATTGATCTGTGTGTCTGTTTTTCTGCCAGTAGATGTTTTGATTACTATAGCTTTGTAGTATATTTTGAATTCAGGGACTGTGATACCTCCAGCTTTGTTCTTTTTTCTCAGGATTGCTTTGGCTATTCGAAGTCTTTCATTGGTTCAAGGGGTTGATTTCCAAACTATAATGGATTTCTTTTTAATTTTTGATTGCAGTAACATTGGATTATAACATTATATAGCTTTCAGATGTACATCATAATATATTTCAAATTCTGTGTAGATTACATCATGTTCACCACCCAAAAACTAGTTATAGTGCATCCCCTCACATGTGAGCCTAATCACCCCTTTTGCCCTCCCCCCTCCTGCCTTTCCCTATGGTAACCACCAATCCAATCTCTGTTGCTATGTGTTTGTTTGTCGTTGTTTTTGCCTTCTACTTATGAGTGAGATCATACGGTATTTGACTTTCTCCCTCTGACTTATTTCACTTAGCATAATACCCCCAAGGTTCATCCATGTTGTCACAAATGGCCATATTTCATCATTTCTTATGGCTGAATAGTATTCCATTATGCATATATACCACATCTTCTTTATCCTATAATGGATTTCTTTATCATCAGAAATGTGCAGTCTCATCAAGTCTTCTAGACTCAAAGGAATCATAAACTAATATAATAGTACAGAGTTTATTAGAATCAGTTTTGGAGAGACAAAAGCCAAAAGACAACTTGTAAGGCCGCCTGGGTCTAGTTTCCTCTGTCATTAGACAGGCCAAGAGCTGTGTTCTCCATGTTTCCTTCACATATAAGGATGGCTGATTTTAAAGAAAAGCTTACATTGGAGTTCTTGATCTCCGTGAACATTGAGTCAAGCTACCTGAAGTATTAAAAGCCCTAGACTATTAACCTGAATCACTAGCTATTTTTATACAGAAATATAAGTTGACTTTATTTTTGAAAAGATACTTTATTTTGATTTAAACTTTAAGGTAATAATAGCTAGCTTTTTTGTTTGGTTTTACAGTATATTAGGCATTGGTCCATGCATCATCACAGTGCTTATACTTCTTGTGTATTATTTTCTTTTATCCTTAAAACAACCCATTAAGGCTGGTACTGCAGATGAGAATAAGGGTCGCAAAGGTTAAATAAATTGCCTGAAGTCATCTAGCTAGCAAGCACAGCACAGGTTCATACCCGGGTGGTCTGGCTCCCTGATATATTGCCTACCTATGAGAAGGCCACTGGGGATTGGGCATGTGACAGGTTAATATGCTAAGAAAGAAGGAAGGTAGATTCAATTATAAAACACAAACATCCGAAGACAATAAATGTGCTCACATAGATGTTGTTGTACTAAAAGTACACTCAGCTTGGGATCTGAGACTTCTGAATAGTGGTAGGGTTAAAAATATGGGAGTAGACACAATTTCCAAGAAAGGAATTATAGCTAAAAGAGGAGGAGTCAGAATATGGGAGCTTGGGGAACACCAGAGGAGAAAAAGATGGGCTGAAATGAGACGGAGAAAGGAGGTCAGTGAGGTGGGACAGCTACCGTCAGCAGGACCCTGAGAGTAGGAAAAGATATTCTTATGAGATGCGGGTAGCTGGCAGTGCTGCTGGTCCAACATGCTCACACACACAGACTCCTTAAATAAGAACACCTGATATTGACCTACAGGTATCTGGTCACATCAGCCACATTTAGAGTCTGGTTATATTCCAAAAAGCAAGTAAATGAGTTACTTCACAAGGGATGGGGAATGGGGGTGGTAATATTCCTAAAGAACACTGATCCAATGGTTTTAAGTTCTCCTGCTGTTGGATCTCAAACAAGAAAGAGCATGCCGTTAATTTTGATTCTGAATTCTTGTACAGATGGTGCTAACAGATGTTTCCAAACAAGAGACTTCTGAAAATCACTCTCTACTTGAAGTTTCAATAACAAATATGCAGACTTAGTGGCACTTTGGCGTACCTCTTGTGTTAAAAATAGAACCACACTCTCAACCACTTGGGGGGAGTGAACCTCTATAATTACCATTTTCACATTTAGAGGTACCCTACTGTTGTTGCGAATGTTCATGTACACTTGAATGTGGCTTTCTCCCATCTTTTTAATGACTTTAATAAGAAATAAATAATATGATGGCTCAGAGATCCAGCAAATTCTAAAATCATATGAAAATCGCACTCCCCCAGTTTAGAAAAGTATAACCAAAGAGATGTAGATAATAATAAAAGTGACAATTAAAAAAGATTTTTCTCTAAGCCCTGACTAGCATAATCATTTAATTATTAAATATTTGAGTGCGTACTATATACCAGACTCTATATGTGGGGTGACAGCAATAGAAGAATACTTTCCCATGGCGCCTTATTCTAGAAAATAAAACAGGTGCATAAAATGGATAGTATGTTAGATAGAGGAATGTGTTTTGGAGATATAAGGTGACTTAAGTTTGTCCCTGATTCCTTACGTGTCTCGGGGCACTTATATACTCTTTTTAAAGGTCACTCAGGTTCTGTCGCTGTCCCTGCTGAAGTTTCCCTCTTTTCTATCCCTCGTATCCTGAGTCGCTGCTGCTCCATGATGTAGGTTAACCTTACAAGGTTCCAACAAGCCAGGATAGGTCTTTATCACATGGATACGCCTTTCAACTTCACTTTTGGGGTCCTGTTTTAGTGTATGGCGGTGCCTCTTGCTCCAGTGTATTCATTGGTCATTTCAACAAATATTTATTGAGAATGTATGTGTCGGGCACTGTGCCAGGTGTGGGGGACAGAGTGGTGAATAAGGCAGACATGGTCCTTGCCTGCATGGAGGTTGGTGTCTACATAGGGAAAAAAACAATAAAAACACGTAAACTTTCAAGTGAATCTGATAAGTGCTATGAAGGAAGCAAACAGGATGCTTAAACAGAAAATAATAAGGGGACAACTTTAAATGGTCGAGAAATTCCTCCTTGAAATGTACCATTTAAGCTGAGATCAGAAGAAAGAAAGGAATCGGCCTTTTTAATTACATATTTGTCTATGTAAGTATTTCTGTGAGGGGACGGTTGCCTTTCAGGCCATGAGAACACCATGTGCAAAGACCCTTAGCCAAGGGGAATGAAGATCTGGCACCTTCAAGGGTGTGCGCAGAGGCTTTTGGGGCACTGAGGTGGAATTGGAATAGTGGGTGGCCTGAATCTGTTTCTTAAAGCTGGTGTTAAAGCCTTATTTGACTCCCTTGTTCAATTTTTTTCCCCACACGTCTCTCTCTCTCAAGAACCTGGGGATCATTTCCATCCGTGACAAGTGTTGGTGCATTTGACAAATGATGAGTCAGCATTGTTCCCCAATTCATCTCTCCCTGTCGACATCGAGTCCCACCACCTAGACTCCTTTCTCAGAGATTGTTCTCAGAATATCCAGGAGGACCAGTTCTTTCAAGAGTTCCCACCGCTGTTCTCCCTAGGATGCCATACTCTTCCCTGTCAGGCCCCCATGTCATAGCAGACCTCTTCAACGGCTTGACACCCTTCTGAGACCCTTATCACCAACACACAAGCTTGGCAAAAAAGACACAATTTCAATTTTTTTCCACTTAGATAAAAATGTTTTTCTTTTAAGTCTAGATTTAGTTTCTCTTTTAAAAATACTTTATTTTTTGAAAGTGCCGGATGGACAAATATTTAACTACACTCTCTATTGTCTTGATGAATCTCAGTCAGCCAACATACCCTTGAGCTCTGTTGTGTAACTATCCATATTTGGGAGTTTTTTTTATAGTATATTTTTTACCCAGTGGGTATCACTCCAGCTGTAGATACTTTCACAGGAAGGGGTTACCCTCCTCTGCCTGTGTGAACATTTTGGGCTCAGTATCTGGGCCAAAGGAAATATTTGTGTGTAAAGGACAAGCTGTTAAAGAAACCAAGTTACTTCCTTTCATTTCCACTATGGGGTATTCTTCAGCAATTTGACTGGAAGAAAATATATAAGCAAAATGGTCATTGGGTTGTTTTTTTGTGCCTAAGCTGGATAAGTTTGGTGAGGAGAGAACTTGAGAAATAAATGTAATCTTTGCCAATCTGATGACCAAAAATAGTATCTTATTATTGCTTTAGCTTGCATTTCTTTGATTACCATTGGGATGGGCTATTTCTGGTTATGCTCGTGGACCATTGGCATTTCCTTTGTGCCTTCTTCTTCTTGTCTCTTACCTGTTTTTCCTTCAAGACTTGACTTTTCTCATTGATAGGTAAGATTTCTATGTATGTTGCAAATGGATATATTAATATATAATTATTAACCCTCTGTCGCCTATGTTTCCAGGTTCTTATTTCTGGTCAAATGATTCTACATTTACATTTTTGCCAACCTTGTGGGCCTGAATTGTATCTCATTATGATTTTAATTTATACTTCTTTGATTACTAAAAAGACTAATATCTTTTAATATGCTTTGAAGTCATTTGTTTCTTCTCTTTGATGAAATTTGTGTTCATTCCTTTTTTTCCGTTTTTCAGTGGTGTCGTCTACTGATCCATAGAATTCTTTATATATACTGCATAGTGACCCTTTGATTGTGTTGTATCTTACCCACATTTATAGCTTGTATTTTTACTCCATCATGGCTTTTGAAGATAGAAGTTCTTATTTTTTATGTAATTGCTCTCACCACTTTTTCCCTTCATTATTTGTCCATTTTGTATCTTGTTTAAGAAAGAATTTTTTACTCCTTAAAGTAAAAAAGTTTCCCTAAATTGCTTCAAAAATCTTGTCTTTCACAGTTAAGTGCTTATTAATTCATCAGTAACTGATTTATATATATTGTTGAGAAAGGGTTTTTCCCCCACATATGTAGTCAGTTGCCCCAGTACAATTTATTTTGAAATGTTCATCCTTTCTCCACGGATCTGCATTATAAACTCAGTAATATATTGTGTCTATACAGTCATCATTCTATTTCTGGGCTCTTTATTTTGTGAATTGCTCTATTTGTCACCGTCTGCTCCAATACCTCACTATCTTTATCAATATGGCTTTATAATAAGGTTCAGTAATCAAGTCCCATGATGCTATTCCTCTTCATCATCAGCATATTGGCAGTTATTGGAAATTTTAAATTCTCTCTATATTTTAGAATCAGTTTGTCAAGCATCACATATAAAATACAGACATACGTACACACAGAGTTGGAATTTTGGTTGGAATTGAATTTATAGATCAATTTGTGATCAAATAGCATTTTTGCACTATTGAGTATTCTAATCCATTAGTTAGTATTTCCACTGATTAAATTATTCTTTCATGTCTGTCAGTAAAGTAATATAGTTTTGCCATAGAGATTTGTATATGACTTTTTTTTGGTGAGGAAGATTGTCACTGAGCTAACATCTGTGCCAATCTTCCTCTATTTTGTATGTGGGAAGCCACCACAGCATGGCTTGATGAGCAGTATGTAGACCCACACCAGGGATCGGATCCGGACCTCTCAACTCCAGGCCACCAAAGCAGAGTGCACAAACTTGACTACTGGGCTGGCCCTGCCTGCATACAATTTTTTATATTACTCTAACGTGTCTTTTTATGTAAGTTTTCATTTTTAAAAAAATGATTTTTGTGTGCTGATTTTTATACCGAATAGCTTTGCTAATTGTATTAATAGTCATAATAACATGTTGGCAGGTTCTTTTTTTATTATCTACAAACATAATCATATCCTGGTAAATGAAGATAATTTTGTCTTTCTTTTCCAGTCCTTATACTTTTATTTTTTTTCTTGCCTTACTGTATTGCCTAGGAACTCCAAAACAAGGATGAATAGAAGGGCACAAATAGTTTGCCTTTCTCTGCAAACTCAGAAGAGGTACTTTCAATATTTCGGTATTGAGAATCAGATGGGATGCCCCATCTGCTAGGTCTTAATATTATGCAAGCCCCTAAGAGCTGAGATAAATCACTGAGAGAAAAGAGAGGATGCCAACTTAAGGTTATGTTTCTATCACAAAGCATATTAGGAGCTTAAAGTAAAAATTAATTTCCAGTATAGAAAAAAAAAATGATGTTTCTTATATAGCTAAGTTTGTAAACTAAGGCACATGCCCACTACATAGTGAATAGATTCAAGAAAATGATACCTATTCCAGCGCAGAAAACTGTGGCAGATTTTCACATGAACGTTTTCTGGCTCTCTCTGTAGTCCATCTCTGAAGGAATTCTTTTGTAAAAAATGCTCCCTGTTAAAGTGCAATGCATTGGCTGACAGATTATCTAGTCTTTGCAGCATTTCCTGGAGGAAGGGAAGGTGGCAGGGTGTCTGCAGGGCCCCTTAACTGTCCCTGTAGGTGTATGAGGAAC